>NW_008336851.1:1385278-1406686 GCF_000622305.1 Nannospalax galili | reverse complement strand
ACAATTGAATTTATTCTTATAATTGTTTTAATAGCTTTTGTATAATCTTCATCACTATTATGAGATATAAAATGTATTTATCAAATCTGTAATCCTTATGCCAAAAAATCTGAATTACTGTAATATTTTGTATATTGTTAAAACTGTAACTTTAATTGTAAAAAAAAATTTAAATAAAAAAATATTAAAATGAAAAAAAAAAAGGAAGGAAAGAACTAAAACCAGCATTTTCAAGTTTAGGTACAAATGACTGAATTGTTCATTTCCCAGTATGAATATAACAGCTTAAAATGAAGGTTTGTATTTTTGAGTAGGAAATCTGAGTAACATAATACTAAACCCAGGATTAACCAACACTCTAATTTGAAAGATACTAAAGAGATTTGCAGTTGAGGAAAGGTTGGAAGACAGAAACACATACAAATATTTACTTCAAACAAGTGTGATTAATTATGAGATCTTGGGCTACCTTCTTTTCCATAGATTTTTCATGTGTACAAAGTAACAGTGCCAACCGTACTGGATGCAGTGAAGCTTGTGTCCGTTAGTACAGTGTGCTTAGAACCCTCCTGGGCATGGTCCACATTCCTTCCTTATCAGCTCTGTATTACTATTGCCCTATCTGTCTTTTCTCCAGTGAAACCAATCTGAGGGTCTTATGAATGAATGACAGTCATGACGAACACGTGGTAGAAAGAGCAATGGTGTAAAGCTCAGTGAGCAGTGATTTTTGACAAATATTTATGTTACCATGTAATGAATTTGTCATTACTTTAAAAATGTTTCATATAGAAACACTTTTAAAGTTCTCAGTTTTCATTTCTAGTATAGTAAATGTTGACAGATAATAGCCTACATGGACAGTAGCCTTTTAGAGTCCCTCATAATTTCTAAGAATGCAAAAAGTGTCCCAATACTAAAACTTTTGACGATTGATAATAGAAATCTGTATGCTTTAAAAAACAAAAACAAAAACAAACAAACAAAAACTATGACAGCATTGGAGAGACGGCTCAGCGGTTAAGGGCACTGACTACTCTAGCAGAGGACCCAAGTCCAATTCCCAGTACCCACACGGCAGCTAACACTCATCAGTAACTCCAGTTGCAGGGGAATCTGGCGCTCTTGTCTGGCCTCCACGGCACTGCTTGATACGGGTACACTCACATAACATTCAAGCCTTACACTCATACACGTAAAGTGAAAATAAAATTTTTTTAAATCATGACAGAAAAACCTGTGCATACATGAGCCAACTTAGAAGCAATAGTCTGTATGGATTAAAAATGAGTTTGTAGGAAACACAGGAATCAGGGCTGCAAAGCTTGCTCAATAGAGAGTCTGTGGCCTAAGGCAAAGCCAAGCAAAGCTGTCTTGATTTCTCCTATAGAACCTCATTGTGCTTTATGCAGTGCCAGCTTAGTCAGCGCTCTTTGTCCTGTACAGCCAACTCCGTATTTGGAGACTGTCACTTGATCAGCGCAGACCCTGGTGTGTGGTGGGTTCCAAGCAGAGGTCTTGCTATTGCAACCCAAACTCAACATCTCTCATATGTCTGCAGAGATTTATAGCTACAAGTATTTAAAGAAAAGAATACTTGGAATTACTCTGGTAAGCATAGTTATCTCCATTTAGCAATGATGAAATCCGGGTCCCGGTACTGTTCCCCTGGTTGCCCCAACCGTGAAAATTAGAGCTGTTACTGGAATTCAGATCTCCTGGCAATGCCTAGAGTGATGTTTCAGCCACTGCAGTCAAGGTGATCTTATGCATTTTACTTAACGATTGGTGTTTACCCAGGAATGACAACCTTCCTTGCTAGTGACAGCAATGCCCTAATTTATCATTACATTGTTTGTGATTTGTTTTATTTCCTTTTGTTTCAGGGAGACATATTTTGGCAAGTGAAGCATTCAGCCTTGGCATTCTGGATACAGTTGTGAGGTCAGACCCAATTGAAGAAGCAATCAGATTTGCCCAGAGTGTTTTAGGTAAACGATGATTTAAAAAATAACACAAAACTAGAAATAAGCCAAGTGTGCATAAGAAGGAACTCCTTAAGTATCTCATGGGACGTCCACGTTGTAGAATGTGGCCAACTTAAGAATTACGTGCTGATATGGCATACTGTAGTGAAAAGAGCAGAATTTTTACGTCCTTCCCAGGGCTTTCAGACTGGTGATGCTCCTTTAAGAGTTCCACTAGAACTCACCTACAGTTTATTGGTTTGCTTATTTGTATGGAGATTGTGTGCCCTGAGGAAGAAGGAGAGGCTAAAAATGTCCAAGAAATCCCTATTACTGTCCACTGTGTTGTCAGCTCCCCCAGCCATTCCCAGTGTATTTAGGAGGAGCGTTAGGCTCCAGGCAGAAAGGTCTGCATGGTGGCAGTGAAGGTTCAGAGTCATTCCAAAGCATTCACTGAGAAGGTCTTTGGCTGACCCTGGCAAAGACCACTTTTTCAATCACCCTTTCTGCCTGGTCCGGATGGTTGCCGGTTCAGCGTTTCAGTGTCGGAACACTTGTAGTACAAAGTCAGGTATTGTGGGGGATGCTGGCGGCTCCCGAGGAGAGTCAGCAAGGCCTGCAAGCTAGAAGTCTCCCTTGCTGCGCTGCCTCCAGGGCTGCTGCTTCCGGTCTGCAGGGGGCTTCTAGGGAGCACTGCCTGTCTTGTGCGAACTCACTAGCTAACTCTGAGCACAAACTGCCTGCAGTGGAGACTCCTAAACCAGGCTTTGAATTGGCCTCAAGAAAGACCCAGCTCTGCCATTCACACTTCTGGCTTTAGTTTGAAAAGGCCTCAGTTTTTATAGGAAATTCTCTCCTTACCTAGTTTCTCTAGATTCTGCTTTGAGACTTAAGTTACTTCAAGAAAAAATGAGGGGGCTAGAGAGATGGCTCCGTGGTTAAGAGCTACTGGTGCTCTTGCAGAGGACCTGAGTTCAAGTTCCAGCACCATATGTTGGTTAACAACCATTTATAACTCCAGTTCCAGGGGTTCCACACTCCTCTGAGGGCACTGCACAACATGGGTGCACTTCCATACATGTAGGCAAAACACTCATACACATAACATACAAATAAATCAAGGGGCTAGAGAGATGGCTTAGCAGTTAAGAACACTGACTGTTCTTACAGAGGACCAGGGTTCCGATCCTAGCACTCACATGGCAGCTAACAACTGTCCATAACTTCAGTTCCAGGATCCGACAGCCTCGTCTGTCCTCCATGGGCACTGCACAACATGGGTGCACTTACCTACATGCAGGCAATGCACGCATACACATAAAATAAAAAAAATAAAATATTAAAAATAAATAAATAAAAGGAAATAAATGAGGATCACAGTCCAGTATGCTTATAATATGGTCTGGTTTGGGGTTTTATTTATCTCAGCTTTATAAAATAATTATAAACATTAAATTTTGAAGTGTAAGAAGTTTAAAATTGTCGCAGTCCCAGCAGTGTGCATCATTTGTCCACTTGGTGGTACCCTAACATTGAGGCATCATCTGATTTAAAACTTGATAAATTACATATGGTTCTGGCTTTGGAAAGTTATATATTACTATTTTAAATTTTAATCGTGAAAAATGGATGGAGATATGTAAAATTTCTTGTGATATAAAAATGTTTAAGGTGTAAATCTACAGTGTTGAGGATTTGCCTTAGTGATAGTGCTTGCTTAACATGAGTGAAACCCTGGGTCTCATCCCAGTTCCAAGAAGAAGAAAGTATATAAAATGGTACATAGTTTATAGTCCCAGCTAGTTTGGATTCATACGAGTGTACACAAAAATTATAAGGAAATAAAGACAAGTGAAAAAAATTCCACAGACAGTATTAAGGGTTTTTTGCTTTTATTGTGATTTGGGGGCCAGGGGGGCAGGAAGGCTTACTGAGAATAGAACTCTGGACTTTGCACATGTGTGACAGAGCTATGTTACCAGCCCTTGTTTTAATTTTTTCTAGCTTAAGATATACTAGTTTTCCCAAGTTTTATAGCTCATAATTGAATTTATTTTAAATTCTCCAAATAAATAGTAGTCCAGACTAGGAATAGTTCAGACGGTTCCCTAAGCTGCACTGATGTGTAGTTTATGCACAGTGAAATTCATTCGTCTTCGGTGTAGAGTTGGTGAGTGTTGTCAGATCCTGTTGCCCTGAGTGTTGGGTCCATTTTTAGCAATTCCATTTCTGTCGAAAGACTTTGGTCTTTGTTCATTTGGATTTTGTGGGTGCTTTCTATGCTCTTCCTCTCATCTTACCATTTGCTCTTTATAATTTATTTTTAGTATCTGTGAACATTTGCACAGCTATGCTTCCAAAGAGCGTGTGTGGACTGACCCTGTCTCACACGGGAGGCCCGAGCACAAATCTAATTTGAGTTTCCTCTTGATGTGCCACCATGGAGACGGGGGAAGGTTACCTCCCTGAAGCCCAAGGCGGGCAGCTGCTGTCAGTGCTTGCAGAGCCTCTAGCATGGGTGCAGCACATGGCATCAGGGTCAGAGGCCTTTCTGTCTGTGAACTGTAAACCACACTTCCAGGCTCTGTAGCCAGGCTGACAGTTTTTTTTTCTGCCAGCTTGGCAGAAAAGAAGAGAGATCCGCACCTTTGTGGCCTTCTTCTGAGTATGACCCACTTGTTTTGTCAAAAGGCGTGAGCAGGACTGAGGATGGAAGTGAACTGTAAGCCTATTTGAGCCGCTGTTTAGTCCGTGTCCTCCAAGTTTCCTCAGCAGTTGCCGAGTTGCTGCTGATCACTGCCGGTGTACCATGTAGGAACTGTACTGCTCTTAGCACCTGAGTACTTGCCAGAATCTGCAGCTGTTTTTGAGATGGAGCCTCTTTGCTCATGGAGCTCTGTGAGGCTGTATATCAAAGTCAAGTGTTGATTTTTTTTTTTTCTTTTCAAAAATCTGTGTCCTGTCCCTATCCTTAAACCTTTATAACTGAGTCTATGGCAGGCAATGGATATTTGAACTTCTCAAACTTTTCAGGGAAATCTGGGTGTGCTGTGCGGTTGAGACGCAGTTCCAGTTGTGGGGGAGCAATAGCAACTTTCCAAGGACAGGGTCCCGGGTCTGCCATGTCCCTGGTCCGGGCATGGGTCAGGCCACAGCCCTTACAGTCAGCCTCTTCCAAATGCGCCTCCACACATGGGTTCAGTCTCCATCTTCTCTGTAGTCCACTCTTCATTCGGCCACCCAGGAATGACGCCAGTTGTAGACCCTGAACACGTCTCATCCTTCTCTCTTAGGCTTTCCTCCCCCACAGTGAATTGGAATAACTCACTGGTAACAGAGCAAGTAGTGGGTACAGCTCATGATTCTCCAAAGGAGCAAGGTGAAGAGGAGCTACACGCTACTGAAAGCTGTTCTTAACATCCTGTGTAGGTCAGTTATGGCAAAACCTGTTCTTAGCAAGTCTGCAAGTACTTAATATTCATGTGTCCAAGTACTGTTCTTGCCTTTAGCTTTAAAAAACAGGATGAGGCTGGGCGCACATCTTTAATCCTAGCTCTCTGGAGGAAGAGGCAGCCAGCCTGGTCTACATAGTGAGTTCTAGGCCAGCTGTGGCTACAGAGAGACCCTGTCTCAAAAAGACCAAAAAGAAAAACAACAAAAAGAAAAAAAAACTCAAAACAAATAACCACAGCAGAATGAGACTGTAGAATGCCTGAGTGCACGTGATGCTGTCTGGGCAGTGTTCTTGCTGCCTTGGATGCCCCCTGGCACATCACTGGCGTGCTCATACGTCTCTTATGATGCATATGTCAGAAGCTCTAGTAGGTTTTCTGTGTAAATATTTGAAGTGTACATTTGTGATATCATGGTTCACTCTGGAGATGGTAGCACTTTTAGAGCACGTTATCGTGCAGCTGAGTTGTGGTAACTAACTTGTTTCACATTTACTCCACTCCCATGAAAGATTCCTTCAAAATCATTACAGCTGCCACACACTCATAACTAACTACGCCATAGGGAGGCAATGGGATGACTTTTGTCTCTCTGTAGATTTGCCTTTTCTGGACTTTGTTGTTATTATTGTTGTTGTTTTTCAATATATCTTATTGAATTTTTATGAATTTCATACACTACATCTTAAACATATTTATACTCCCTCCTTTATCTGCAGCCCTCATAACCGCCCCCCACCAGATTTCGGGCATTCTGTCTTTTTTGTTAAGGCCTATATTGTCAAGTTTGTGTCCTCATTTGTTCCTCGGTACGAGTTCATTCACTGCAACCTGGTTAACCTGTCTAGCATCATTCCCTTAAAGAAGACCAACTCTCCCTCACCCTGCAGTGAGCAGTTGCCAATAGTTCCTCAGCTAAGCTTGGGGATTCTTGCCCATTTCCCCAGTTCTATGCTGGGTTTTGTCTGGTTTAAGTTTGCATGGGTCTACTGCATGCTGACACCATTGCTGTAAGTTCATATGAGCAAGTTCTCAGAAGCCTGGAAAACTCTGTTTCCTTGTGGACATTCCTACCCTTGGCTCTTGCAATCTTTTGCCCGCCCCCTCTCCTGCAATGGCCCTTTAGCCCTGGGTGGATGAGGTTAAATCTAGGAGTCCCATCCAGGGAAATGCACTCTCCTGTTTCTTATTCTCTACACTTTAGCTATTTGTGGCCTTCTGTGTGCATCGCCCTGTGTTGCACAAGGAAACTTTCAGGCTGGTGAGAGCTGAGAGAGGCATTAGGATTCACTCTACCCCCGTTCCACTATGTTCTGTGAGCTTAGGTGCAGAGGTTGCATTGTAGATGTGTCACTTAGGGTTGGGCATCTCACAGACACTGATTCTCTTTGTGTGACCAGTTGTGGAACTCTGGAATAGTTTCCATCTATTGCAAAAAGAAGTTTCTTTAATGAGTGGTGACAGGTACACATGTCAGGGCAACCTGGAGCTCTTAGGGTGATCAGAAGGCCTGGGGCCAAGGCAGGGATGGTGTACTGTGGGGAGGGTCTGGGGCCAAGGCAGGGATGGGGTACTGTGGGGAGGGTCTGGGGCCAAGGCAGGGGTAGGGGTACTGTGGGGAGGGTCTAACTAGCTAGGCAGAGTAGGTGTTTGGTTTTTATTTTATCTTATTTATTTATTTATTTATTTATTCATTTATTTATTTTTTGAGACAGGGTCCTGCTCCTCTCTGGGGAGTCCCGTTCCTGCTTATTTTGGTTTTATCATACTGGGGCCAAGTAAACTGACATTGCCTTATAGCTTTAGAGGCCTGCTCATACTTTGGCTTATGGCCTTTTCCCCCATTTTAAAAACTACATCATTACCACTGGATTAAGCACCCCCATGTTGTACCTCACTGATTCTTATCAAATCACCTTTATCACAATTATTATTATATTTCACAGGGTAACCTCAGAATCTTGAGCCTGGATTATACCTGTAAACTCTCCTTCCATGTAACTTCACAGGATCTGAGAATTAGAACATGGGCATTTGAAGGGTGACATTATTCTGCCTTTCACTCAAATAATTTCTTTTCCGTGGTTCCTTATTTCTCTCTTAACAGTACCCTCTAAGGTACAAAAGTCTTTCATTTTCATCATGTCCAGTTTATTGTTTTCTTTTATAGAATACGGTTTTGGTGTTGTAGATGAGAAACTGGTGCCTAAGCCGAGGTCACAAAGATGTTGCTTTCTTTGTCTTCTAGAAATTTTTATGGTGTTTGTAGTTCAGTGGAATTATGATTCATTCTGTCAATTTTTATGTGTGATGCTGAATGAGGATCTAAGCTTATTTACTTTGTTTTGCTTGCACATATCAGTTATTACACTGCTGCTTTTTTTCCTAATCTTCCTCCATTAAATATTTGCCTGTATTGAAAATCAGTTCACTACATTTGGAAAGAATCATCAATGAATTCTCTTCCATTAATATGCATGCCAGTCATTACATTTCATCACACTTGTGTCTCTTCTAGGTGTTTCAAAGGGTTTGTCATTATTAGGGAAGGAATTTGAATCATTTTGAACCTAAGATATTAACTAGGAACTTTCCTCTTTGGGCTTACCGAAAGATTAATATTTAATCCATTATAAAGTTGTCTTGGCCTCAGACAGAACTTGGTAACAATGATACTTTAGATCTCTCAAATTCTATCCTATGGTATGATCTTACTAAGATACTAGATGTTGGAATTAGTGTTCCCTTAAATATCTTAATGTATATTATTTAATTTGGTAATCAGGTCCTTTTAATGCTAAATTTATTGTTAGTGTACCATGCTATTCCCTTCATGTGGTATCTGCAGAGCTCTGATCTTCACAATCCCTTTCAGACAAGCCTCTAGAACCCCGCAGAATAATGAACATGCCAGTTCCAAGCTTGCCCAACATGGACAGTGTTTTTACTGAAGCCTTCGCCAAGGTGCGAAAGCAGTACCCTGGCCTCCTGGCTCCGGAGACGTGTGTGCTTTCAGTCCAGGCCTCCGTGAAGCATCCCTATGAAGTGGGCATCAGGGAAGAAGAGAAGCTGTTTATATACCTTAGGAAATCAAGACAGGCTAGAGCCCTGCAGTACGCTTTCTTCACTGAAAGGAATGTAAATAAGTGGTCAACTCCCTCTGGAGCATCTTGGAAAACTGCATCCTCGCAACCCATCTCCTCCGTTGGAGTTCTTGGTAAGAACATTCTTGATAGAGAATTTCATTCATGCATGGTGTTTGTTTGTCTTTTTGAGACAGGGTCTCCCTGTAACCCCAGCTGGTCTGCAACTGGCTGTGTAGACCAGGCTGGCTTTGATCTCAGAGACCTGTGGCCTTCTGCCTCCTGGGTGCTGGGATTAAAGGCCTGTGCCATCACACCTAGCACTCCATGTTTTCTTTTAACCCACTGAGTCCATTTAGTGCTGCTGGTATGTGCATGGTTGTAGGGTTACTGGACCATGGGTAGACTCTCGGGGGCCTCATCCCAACAGCCACCAATTACCCATAGCTCCTCAGCTGGAGGTGGGACTTCCTTTCCTCCTCCCTTCTTCATGCTGGGATTTAGTCTGATTTGAACTTGTGCAGGTCTTGTGCATGGCAGCCACTGTCAGTTCATACGCACAACTGGCTTGTGGCATCCGTAAAACATGGCCCATTTTAAGTGCTGTCATTTGCTTAGGGCTATTAGGTGTCAAGTTCTTTGTTAAACATAGTACTCAAAAGAAATAAGAGGAGAGTGATAGAAGATACCTGATGCTGTCTTCTGTCTTCTGGTGGATGCTGACTTCTGGTGTCCATGACACAAACACATTTAATAAATAAATACTTTATAAGTACTTTAAAAAATACATTTGGGTTTATGTAGAGATTACATATCCTTAAGTTTATTGGACTTATTTATTGGTTTTAATAGCTTTGTGTGTGTGTGTGTGTGTGTGTGTGTGTGTGTGTGTGTGTAAATCCTACTGATCTTTATTTCCTCTGGAGCACTTAATGGTGCATAAACTATTCAATACATTTATTATTGATAACCAATCTTTCAGATATTTTGGGGGTTCTGATTGTTGTTTTGCTGTTGATTTGGTATTAGGGATGGATGCCAGGGTTTGATGCATGATCAGCGCATGGTACTGAGCAGCAACCTTGTCCCCAACACAATCTTTTAAAATGCTGTAGATGTGTTCTACTAGTGAATGTTTTTTCAGCTCCCAGTACCACTGAATCATTTTTCTTCCCTTTACTCTTAATTCACAGGCTTGGGAACAATGGGCCGAGGCATTTCTATTTCTTTTGCAAGGGCCGGGATCCCAGTGGTTGCTGTAGAATCAGACCAAAAGCAGCTGGAGGTTGCAAAGAAGCAAATAACTTCCAACTTAGAAAAAGAAGCATCCAAACTGCGGCAGAGTGGCCAAGCTTGGTCAGCACCCAAACTTAAGTTTTCCTCATCTATAAAAGAGCTTTCAAGGGTGGATTTGGTGGTTGAAGCGGTGTTTGAAGATATATGCCTGAAAAAGCAGGTCTTTGCTGAACTGTCAGCTGTGTGTAAGCCACAAGCTTTTCTGTGTACCAATACTTCAGCCCTGGATGTGGATGAGATTGCTTCTTCCACAGACCGTCCTCATCTGGTGATCGGCACCCACTTCTTCTCACCAGCTAATATCATGAAATTGTTAGAGATTATTCCCAGCCGATATACTTCTCCTGATACTATTGCCACTGTTATGAGCTTATCAAAAAAGATTGGCAAGATAGGAGTAGTTGTAGGCAACTGCTATGGATTTGTTGGGAATCGAATGCTGAGTCCTTATTACAACCAGGCACAGTTCATGTTAGAAGAGGGTAGCAAGCCAGAGGACATAGATGGGGTACTAGAAGAGTTTGGTTTTAAAATGGGACTCTTCAGGGTATTTGACCTTTCAGGGCTGGATGTGGGTTGGAACATTCGTAAGGGGCAAGGCCTTACCGGACCTTCATTGCCACCGGGAACTCCTGCCCGGAAGCGTGGCAATAGCAGATACTCCCCACTTGCTGATCTGCTCTATGAATCTGGGCGATTTGGCCAGAAGACAGGCAAGGGTTGGTATCAATATGACAAGCCGCTGGGTAAGAGTCACAAACCTGATCCCTGGATTTCCAAGTTTCTGTCCCAGTACAGAGAAACCCATCACATCAAGGAACGCTCCATCAGCAAGGATGAGATCTTGGAGCGCTGCTTGTACTCCCTTATCAATGAGGCATTCCGTATCTTGGGAGAAGGGATAGCTGCTAGCCCAGAGCACATTGATGTCATCTACTTGCATGGGTACGGATGGCCAAGGCACACAGGTGGGCCCATGTTCTATGCTGCCTCAGTTGGGCTGCCCACAATTCTAGAGAAATTGCAGAAATATTACAGGCAGAACCCTGACATCCCACAGCTGGAGCCCAGTGACTACCTAAGAAGGTTGGTTGCCCAGGGAAACCCTCCTCTGAAAGAATGGCAAAGCTTGGCAGGGCCCCACAGCAGTAAACTGTGATTCAGCCTTCTGCCTCATGTGTTGGCAACTGAGATAACACACTGAATTCAGTGATTCAATCCCCAATCCGAAGAGAGTGCTCAAAGTACAAATAATGATAATTATTATGGTTATGAGCTCATGATAAAAGCTCTCCTTTGGTGCTTCTGCCTCATGATTCTACCGTGGGATTTTAGGTCTGTGCTTCCTGTACTTCTGACCACTTCTATCGGGAAAATTCAGTGACTTACTTACTACCATAAGAGTTCTTCTCTTCTGAGTTTTTGCCTTGGGTGACAAAAACTTGTGCAAAATGTCTTTGGGGGTTGACAGTGTTTTCTAAACTCACCGTGGTGGTGGTTCTGTAACTCTGCAAATATACCAGATTACATTAAGTTGAATGGTTTAAAAATGAATTATATGGTATGTCTATAATGTCTCAATAAAATTAATAAAATAAATGAGGCTTTTCATCATATAAAACCAGTCTTCACAATATTTTCACCTTGGAAAAATATATTTTATTCATTATTTTCATTTTATGTGTATGAGTGTATTGCCTGCATGTGTGTAAGTGCACTCATGTCATACAATGCCCATGAAGGTCAGAAGAGGACATCAGATCCCTTGGAGCTGGAGTTACTGAACATGTGGGTGCTGGGAATTGAACCCAGATCCTCTGCAAGAATAGTCAGTGCTCTTAACTACTGAACCATCTCTCCATCCCCATATTTTCATCTTTTAATCCAAGCAAAGTCATCAGAATTCCTGATGGAGAAATCTCAGATGAAGAGAGTATAAATTTTCTATTCTAAAACAACATAGCTGGCTTTGGTGATACTATAATCCTATCAAGTAATCCTGCAAGTAAAGCAAAGGTTTTACTTCAGTGGTTCTGGTCTCTTCTTAATCATACCTGATTCTTCAGCCCCATCAGATTAGAACCCACAGATTCTCAATTCAAGATATCACATAAACAGCCCTGATAGTCTCCACTTCCCTTTGAAGCTTCACAAGCCAGGCATCCATTGCCTAAATTCTTTCAGTATAACTGTTTCAAGCTCCACAGAAACAAACTCTAAACACTGAATGGCTTTTCCAGCCTAAAGTTCCAAATGCTTCCACAATCCTCCCCAAAACACCAAAGTCAGGTCTGTCACATCAGTATCTCACTCCTGGTACCAATTTTTGTTCTAGTTTGTGTCTCCATTGCTGTGAGAAAACACTCTGACCAATACCAACTTGGGGAGGAAAGGGTTTATTTGGTTTACATCTCCCAGGTCACAATTTGTCAGGGATCCCAAGGTAGGAACTCAGGGCAGGAATCTGAAAGCAGGAGCTAGAGCACAGGCCATGGAAGAACGCTGCTTACTGACTTGCTCCTCTAGCCCCTGCTCAGCCTGCTTTATATATATAATACAGAACAACCTCTCCAGGGGTTGCACTGCCCACAGCGGGTTGGGCCTTCCCACATCACTCAGCAATCAAGAAACTATCCCATAGACATGGCCACAGGCCAGTCCAGTGGAGGCAATTCCCCAGCTGAGGCTCCCTCTACCCAGATGTGTCAAGTTGACAACTAAAGCTATTCAGCACCGTTATTTTACATTTTGTTTTTTTTCTTTAGCAACTAAGAAAGGGGAATTTAGGGGAGTTGAACAGGATTTTAATTACTACACTAGGAATTTAAGGTATTTCGATCATAGTATTTATTTGTTCTCTTTCACCTGCCTGAGCAAGTCCCTGAGGAGAGCCTCTTCCAAGTCGTCCTGAGGAGAGCTGGTGAGATGTGTCTTGAGAACATTTTGATTGTACTTAGGCTATTCCATTTCTCCCAGAGGATGCAGAAGCAGGTGCTATTTATAGTCAGAAAGTGGTGTCCTTAGGGTGAGGTTAGGGCAGAACCTCCTCTGAAAGGTAACTACACTTGGATTTCAGAGTAGTTGGAGGTCTTGAAGAGTTCTTTGAAAATACTGACACAGAACTGTTGACTGTTACCCGGTGTTCCCCTTACAGTATTAACTTCCAATTTTTAGCTATGTATATACTAGCCATAATTTAAAATATCTTTGTCAATTTCTCTTATACCATGCAGTGGGCATGTTCTGGAGAGTGGGCTGTAACTGACAATCTGCTTTAGGAAGCTACTTTAACAGTCCTATAATGTGCATCCTTTGCCAGTTTCTTTTAAGGTCTCCTTTCATCTTGCTACATGGTACACAGGTGTAAAGGCTAGAGCTCTGTTCACTGAACCTTGAAGACAAAGGCAATGCCCTAAAATAGATGCTGTCAAAAAAGACTGGGTCCCTGAGGGCCTCAGAGAGCACAATTGTTACTTATAGTGACTTTCCTACAGCCATTCATGTGTGAGAGGTCGGATATCACGGGAAGCCAGTGTTACCACAGGCTTTTAGTCATAGCTGACCTGAATCTGACCAATAATTCATGTGGGGTCCAGGAATTACTGGGGGTGGGGTGTAGGGATGCCATTTTGTTTTATTTTTGATGCACAGGGAGTTTCAACAATCTGGTCTTATGAAACAATTCCTTGCTTTAAAAATTTTCTCTTTGCTGGGCGTGGTGGCACATGCCTTTAATCCCAGCACTTGGGAGGCAGAAGCAGGCGGATCTTTGTAAGTTTGAGGCCAGCCTGGTCTACATAGTGAGTTCCAGCTGAGGCTATAGGGAGACCCTGTCTCAAAAAGACAAAAAAAATTTCTCTTTGTTTGAGCTGCTGTGTTTTTCAACTTAACTTGAAATTTGTATTTTATACTGTGCACATAATTGTAGTAGGCAGTTCATGGATAGGCCCACTCTGAACGTGAGAACAAGACTTTGCATCAGCATTGAGTAAGGTGTAGTTTCAAAGGTCTACTTTAACCTCAAATTTCCTGATACATAATTAAATATTAAAACACAATGACATGCGTATTATTGGGGAGGTGCCTTAAGGTGGCATGATGGAGAGGAATAATTTGAAAAGCAGTATCTCTCATGAAGTGCCAAAGCTGGAATTCATATACCTGCTCACTAAATTAGAGACAAGTTGCCCAAGGCCAGAGGAATCTGAATAATGATTCACAGCAGTTCAAGCAGAAAACATTAGAACTCCTATCCTCTTGTTTTCATCTTAAAGCTAAGAAGCTAACCCTGGCTGACTGTCTGTGAGCCATGGGACACTGCTAGCCTCATGAGGTTATGTCACAGAAACTAGAAAGTGGCAAAGTAGCATTCTGTGAACTACTTCACAAGATAGAATGACCTAGTCAAACCTGCATGAAGATAATGAAAGTTTTAAAGAAATCAGTACCATTCATGATGAATTTTGCCCTAAATGCACATTGTCTTGTGATATTAGCTAATAGCAATAATAATAAATAAAGCCATGACATTTTACCAAAATGTTTTAATATGTTGCTTATTTCATTCTCTCATTTCTGAATTTATATTGTTTCATAACATACATATAGAAATCAATAAAGTATATCAGTATATGCCTTACAAGTCAATAACTACTGTACATAGATATATATTAAATGTTTTTCTGATTTCATACCTAAATGTTTTTCATGAATGGAAGATACTTTTCTCCTAGTTGCTAAAAAGTTTTACAGAGAATGACATTTGGGAGATTTTTGCTCAGAACACACCTTTTTAGCTGTGCGTGTGGTTGTCAGACTATCTCTCAAACTGTGGATATCTATCAAACACATGGCATTTGCTTATCCTTGGTCCCCTGTTCCGGTTCTGAGAAGGCATGCCTTTATCTAGTGCTCCCAGTGACACTGACTAGACTGCACTGATACAGCCCCATGTCTCCCTCTTTCATAAGACTTGATGTGAATGTCATTCCCTAAACATTCTAATCTCTACCCTAGAGTCTGCTTTCCAGGGACCCTAACCTATAGTTGTGTGATTATCGATGTTAAGAAGCTTACATGCAATCAACTCTTTGGCATTTGTTTAATAGGATTCTTTTGATTTCACATGTGTTAGACTCAAAAATATTTTTTGTGTTTGAAAATAATGTGCAATATCTATTTAATGTATATGAGGTTCTAAGTCAACTTGTTAATTATTTAATCACATTTTCTGTTAATGTTTTACCTATAGTTCTCTCCCCCTGGTGACTGGGGTCAACTACCCATTCCACAGTAGTGACCTACTTCCTTGGCACAGATTCAGAAGTGACTGAGTGCTTAGACCTACTCCTCAGTCCCCCAGCTGTCACTGTCCTCTATTTTCCAAAATTTCTCAGTTCAGGACTTGATCAACTTGCCAAGCGCTAGCCACCACCTACTTCTTCTTACCTCGAGGCACTTCTCTAATTCTATATTTTCTTCTTCTGCCATCTGCTGTGGAAGCTATCACATCTCTACTTCTTTTTATACCTTCATTTTCTCCAAGTTTCCCAAAGTCAACCTAGCAGTGCCTCACCAAATTCTCCTTTGGTGATGGCACTAAACCCTGAATCACAAGAGTTTCTATACTGACAAACTCTTCCTTCCCACACCGTTCTACTCCCCTTCACCCTGTACCTTAGGGGCTGGTCACAAGCATACTCTCCCTGCTTCTGTAGATAAGTACTGGCTTCCTCCTTGAGGTCTTAGAGAGTATAAGCCCTTTCACCCCTACTAGCCCCAGCACTTCCCTGAATTATTTTTGGTCTTAACTGTGGTTATTGTTCTGGTGGCCATGGAGGAAAGGTGAGGAGGTTGGTTTCTGAGCTGGGTGTCTGTGATCTTCAAGGCAGAAATGTCTGAAATGTCTTTGAGGTAGGTGGAGAACACAGTGTTAAGCTAGGAGGCCAGGCCACCACCATAGGTAGGCCCAAAGCTTCAAGGAAACCTAGAATTTTGGATTTTCAAATTCAGTGACCCAAACATTCATCTCAAATATTCTCAGTCAAATCCCTACTGCTCATACGGTAGACGGGTTATGAGAATCCATCATTCTACAGAAATCCACCTGTGAGGAGGTCTGAGGCTCAGACAGCCCGTCAGAGGTGACCTGAATTGCGGCAAAGGGGCTAGACATTTGTGCCCCGCTTTGGCTTCCTTTTGGATACGTTGCCTGTGGTGGCTTGAATGAGAATGTCCCCCATAGGTGCCAAGGATTTGGACATTTTGTCCCCAGTTGCGGATGCTGTTCTGGGAGGTTTTAGGATGTGTAACCTTGTTAAGGAAGTGTGTCACTGGGGGTGGATTTTGAGAGTTCTTAAGCCTTGCTGGATTTCCAGTCCAGCTCTGCTTCCTGTGTCTGCTTGAAGATGCGAGGGCTCTGCTTTCTACTCCAGCCACCTCTGCCGCCTTGCCTGCCCACCAGGACAGACTCTTGCCTCACTGGAACTGTAAGCTCAAATAAACTCTTCCTTTTATAGGTTCCATTGGTTCACAGTGTTTAATCACAGCAACAGGAAAGTAACTAATACATTGCCTCTTAGGGAAGGAAGGGTGTAGCCCTGGACACCACTTCAAAGTCAATATCCTTGGCGGAACTCAGGTCCTTAAAGCCCAGGTGCTCTCACAGCCTGGATACTGAAAGTGGTGTCCAGTCAGTTCTGCCTCGGAGACCAGCTGTAATCAGACTTGTAGCTCCTATTTTTGCCATTCATTCAAAGAAACACAAAGCTCCCTGACGTTGCTCACCAGGACTCTCATCTATGTATGGCATCAAATCTGTCTTTCCATTCTCGAGTGCCTTCTCTGCAGCCCTCTATAATTCACTATTTCTATCAGCAACAGCTGTAGTGTCAAAATGTTCCCATATCCACTTGATGGAAATCCTTAGGGGGTCTGAGGAAGGCCCCAAAGAATAGCTTCATCTGCCAGCTTCTGAACAGATGGAAAGATAAAAGCCCACTCTGGGAGCTTGAATATCACCTGGAGCACATAATTTTGGGTGTAGTAACCCTATCAATTTTGTAACATTGCTCTGGATAATTAAACTTCCCCTCATGGCCTCATGGTTACAGTAGCACTGGACCATGTTTACACTCATCTTTTCTAAAACCATGATACTGTGCTTTAGATCTGGTTTGCCACCTTTGAAAGTAGGCGCTTAGAATGTTTTGCCTGTTGTTGTGTCTGGAACATCAACAAATGCCTAGATATAGGAAATACTCAATATATTGATCAAAGACATGAAAATTCTAGTTTGATGTCTCATTTTAGACTCCCCATTCTAAAAACCTTATGCTTGTCCTTCTGGGGATGAGCTCAGACATCTACTAAATTTCCAGTTACCCAATGATATACAGAGGGACTCAGAATGTAAACCCTGTGTTCGAAAATGAAACAGAAGTAATGAAGTGCGATAGAAACCAACGGATTCCTAGAAGAACGGGAGGCTTTTTTGTTGTTTTGTTTTGTTTTTTTCTCTCTCCAGCAGATGGTGCTACTGAAAAGTTTCCATAAACATTTCAAGTTGGGGGTTTCATTGAACTAATCAATAAAATATAAATTGCATACTCTGTAGTGTTTTTCTAAACTAATGTGCTCTATAAATTTGGACAGAATGTTATGGGGCTCCTGGGACTTATGGGTTGGTGAAATTTGGTTTACTTTCTTAAATAATAGGCAGGATGAGTACTTGGAAATTAGTGAGAATTTCATGTGACATTTTTAGAATCCCAGTGCTCATCATCTGTTTGACTCTGGATAACCTTGTGGTCTGGGGACGTAGGGGTGTATGTGTGTGCGCACGGGCATACACATGCATGTTTACTCACATGCCTATAGAAGTCGGAGGTCAACATCAGGTGTCTTCCTCTATCACTCTCCACCTTGTTTTTTGTGGGGACAGGCTCTGTCATTGAAGCTGGAACTCACCAATTCAGCAATACTAATTGGCTAGCAAGCCCTGGGGAATCCTCCCATCCCTGCCTCCCCAGTGCTGAGATTACAGATGTTCACCACAGTGCCTGGCTTTTTGTGTGAAATCTGGGCTCAAACTCAGGTCTCTTCATGCAAGTATTTTACCGATTGAGCCATCACCCCAGACACCCTGATAATGGTTAAATTTGTTTTGAGACATCGCCTTCCTATGTAGCACAGGCTAGACTCAAATTCATGATTTGCCTGCCTCAGCCTCTTAATTTCTGAGATTATAAGGGTATACTACCTTGCCTAGCTTCTGATAGCTTTTCTCAGACTTAGAAAATTGTGTGAGCCAGGTGTAGTGAGTGGCACAGGTCTTTAATCCCAGCATTCAGGAGGCACAGGCAGGCAGATCTCTGTGAGATCAAGGCCAACCTGGTCTATATAGCAAGTTCCAGGCCCGCTGGGCCTACAGGGAGACCTCATTTCAAAAAACAATTGAGATGTATGTAATTTTCTTGTGGCTCTTGTTCATCCAGAAGAGTGAGTTACAGCATGACTAGGATTGTAGCCTAGCAGTACATACATGCTTAGCATCTGTATGACCCTTGACCTTATTCTGCTGATTCCATCTTTTAATCATTATGGCTTGGTTACCAGATTGTGATGAGAAAATTAGGGGAGGTATCATTTAACATTAATCATTTGCCTAATCACCTACACTGATTTGCTTTCCTTCTAAATCATCTGAGAGAATGAACAGGTAGTTCAGAGAAGATAGCAGAACTGGGGTGGTGGGTGGACTTCGCAAAGAGCCACCAAGATGGAATGACACTTCAAGAGAGTTAGAAAAACCAGAAGAGCAGACATCTGGGCTTGAGGGCCTGGGATGCTGAGAAGAGAGACCCTGAGGCTGACTGTGAAGAGCATCACAGGAAGGAAAAGTGGGCAGTGTAGCCAGCCCCATGTACCGCTTCTTGCTTTTTTACTCTTTTTTAGTAGCTGATGTCCCACTTTTTAGGGCCTTGCCCAGTCATGGGGTGGCCAGAACTCTGAGCAGGATACCGGCAGCTGTTTTGTTTGCTGGGCTGCTGACAGTGTGGCCCTAGAACATAGAACCCTTTCTTTTTCATGAATGGATCAAGCAGATGCCATGAGTGGAGCCTTGTTTGGTCTGTCCCTCCCCAGTTGTATTGAAGCTCTGTATAGCATGCCAGACCAGAGGATCGCACACAGAACAATAATCTGGCCTCTTTTTACCGCTTGTGAAATTAGAACACCTGGCAAGATGAGCTCAGATCCCAAGGCTAGAGTTGACTTGAGCAAGAGGGGAGATTGGGAGAGGCTCTTAGTGTAATGATGTTCATGAGTTAGTGAAATAGAAAAGTCATTTCCAAACTTTAAAAATCATACCCACTTGTGGACAGAGTGAATTAAGAGCACTTCTGACATGATTTAGCCCATCATAATAATTATCAGTGTTTTGTCATAGGAAAAGCTTACTTATTATTGCAGGGCAGTATTCTAAATAGCCTGCATTAACTCATTCAATTTGCATAATAACCCTGTGCCCTAGGTATGATTCTTTCCCTATCACTAATGAAGAAACAGAAGCCCAGGAAGGATATTTTTCATAGGCAAACCCGAGATTCTCACCAGGCAAGACCCAGAGAACCTCTCGTAACTATTATGCCATTGAACGTGTACTTATTTGTAAATCATATGTATATGTGCTATGTAGTAGTTTCCTACAAACTGAAATGCTCCAATCTAGAGGACAGCTCTTTAAGAATCAGCAAGTTCCAAATAGTCTCCCTCCATCCTGGAGGGAGGCTTATTAAGGCTCATGGAATAGATAAAACTGTCAAGGCCTGGGAAGTGAACAAACCACAAGTCTCAGGAAGTTCCTAAAACAAGATTTACAAAGACCCTCCCCAAGAAACAGTAACACCTGCTGGAGAGAGGAGACTGCCTGCCCTGCGGAGCTGCCTGCTAGTTGTACAGAGAGATCCAGGGAGGCAGCTTTTCTAATCATCACCCAGGCTAGGTGGGGTTTTTAGTGATTCAGCTGCCTTTGAGTCATTCACACTTCTGTAAGTAACCCTTACTCATATTCCTGTACATAATCCCAATAAACTCATTGGTTTGCCAATGGTGGAATAATTTCTTTGGTCTGTCTGTGGTGTCCTGGCTAGGATGAATAGATGTTTATTCTCATCTCCCCAGGGAAAGTCATATAACAATGTGCCACTCCAAAAATGTCTATGTTATGAAACACACACATTCATGGACAGTTTAAAGGTAAAGATAAAAGAATATAAATGGAATTTCTGGTATTTTCTTATTTTGCCATCAATAATTGTCCTATAATCATTTTAAAGACCACCATTTGAGAATCTGGAGTCCTATAGAAAGAGGGCAACCAGGAGCTAGCCTAAGATCACTATTAATATATTACTATGCATCCTTTGAAACATAAAACAGATCTACAGAGGCTCATGCCTTTAGTACCTGCTGACTGGAAAAGGGGACATTAACTGAAGCTCTTATAGTCAGTGATCATTCATCCTATAGCATCCACAGTATATAGAAAGTGATATGCAAATCACGTTAATGGGGTGGGGCTAGATACACTGAATACTGGACATTCATAAGATTTACTGCTTCTGGTAGTAAGCAGTCAGTGGGGTTTGTAGTCGTATTTGTTTTAGATTTTTTGATTTGGTGGAATATAGGTTTTCAGTCTCATGATTTTCTGAATTTCATGGGTATCTGTTTTGATGTCTCCCTTTTCATCTCAATCTTGTTAATTCGAGTCTTCTCTTTCCTTATATCAGTTCATTTTCGTAAATGTCAATATTAAACTTCTTTTTATTTTATTTGTATGAGTGTTTTGCATCCATGTATACAGGTACACCACATATATGCAACACCTGTAGAGGCCAGCAGAGGTGTCAGATCCCCCTGGAACTAGAGTTATGGACAGTTAGTCACCATGTGGGTGCTGGTAACTGAACCCGGGTCCTCCCCAAGAGCACCCAATGTTCTTAATCACTGAGCTATCTGTCCAGCCCCAATATTTATCTTTTGAGAGAACCAACTCATTTTATTTTTGTTTCTTTCTTTTTTAATTCATTAATTTCTGCCTTTTAATACATATAATTTCTTAATTACATCTTTTCATCTGCCACTTTTGTGTTTGGTTTGTTCTTGCTTTTTCAAGTCCTTAAGGTATATTATAATGTTTTCTCTTTTTCCTGTGGATATAAATTTATTTTTGTACTATCAATAAAATTTAGCAATGTATATGCAAATAATACATTTGAACAAATGGGTTTTATTCTTTTGGTGAATTTAAAGGTATTTTGGCAGTTCTAGAAACGTTGTACTTCCATATACGGCTTAGAATCAACTTTAAAAAATATTTTATTATTTTTATTTTATGTGTATTGCCTGCATGTATGTGAGTGCATCCATGTCGTGCAATGCCCTGGAGGTCAAAAGAGGGCTTTGGATTCCCCTGAAACTGGAGTGAAAGATGGTTTGTAGCCACCATGTGGGTGCTGGGAATCGAACCCGGGTCCTCTGCAACAGCAGTCAGTGCTCTTAACCACTGAGCCATCTCTGCAGCCCCAAGAATCAACTTTTTAAAAG
>NW_008336851.1:1378210-1385132 GCF_000622305.1 Nannospalax galili | reverse complement strand
TTTATGGACAGTTGTTAGCTGCCATGTGGGTGCTGGGATTCAAACCCAGGTCTTCTGCAAGAACAGTCAGTGTTCTTAACTGCTGAGCCATCTCTCCAGCCCCTATAGTCAACTTTTTAACTTTAACAAAAAACCTGCTAGAATATTTTAAATTAGTTTTTTAAAAATTTCAACTTATACTGAAATTAATCATTTCTCCCTCTTCTCTCCCCCTCCAACTCCTCCCACATTCCCTCTACTTCCTTTCAATTTCTGACCTCTTCTTTAATTATTGCTACATATACATATATACATGATACATATGTGTATATATATATATGTATGAACAATACACTGAGTCCATTTAGTGGTGCTGGTATGTACATGTACTACGGCTGACTGACAGGAGTGGATAACCCATTAGGGAGCTTGTCCCTGGAGAAAATGATTCTCCATCTCTCAGCAGCCATTGATTGCCTGTAGCTCTTCATCTGGGGGTGGGACCTTGTGAAATTTCTCCCACCCATGTTGACATGTTGCCTGGTGTTGTCATTATGTGGATTTTTCTCTGGGCAGTCACATTGTTGGGATTTCATGGGCAACGCTTCCCTGTCCTTCCTGGAAGCCACTGTCTCACAGCAGGTACTCTGGTGCTCAGGTTCTTACAGTCTTTCTGCCTCCTCATTTGCAATGTTAAAAATTATATTTGTCCAGGGGAATGGCAGTAATAGGTCCTGCATTAAGATCTATGACCTCTCCAGTCATGGATATGTGGCTAATTTACAGTACCAGTCATGAATTTCTTCCTAATGAGCAGGCCTTAAGTCCAGTTGGACAGCTATTGGCTACCCCAAAGATAAAGGTGCCATTACTGCACCACTAGGGATATCATTCTGGGCTTGTCATTGTTGTGGTTTGTAGGCTTTACAGCTGGATCAGACTATGAATCGCCTTTTCCTGTGGTAGCTTGTGTAGCACCTTCTGATACTATGAGAGCTAGTCCTCAGGAAGGAGGCTTCCAGGTCAGTTCCACCTCTATTTCTCCAAGTCCTGTGTCCAAATTGTGTGGTGTCTTCAGCAATAAGTCTTACATCCAAGTTCTGGGAAGCAATTGAGGGCAATGGGAATAGCCCGTATTAACCGGGGAGTCTATCTGACTACCCTTGACCAACAACTGAAGGGCAGCTTTCCAATGCCCGGCCCTGGGTTTTTGTTATTCTACAGTTCTTGCGGGGGGGGGGAGCATAATCACCCTGTGTGGTGTAGCTCCACTGTGTATTATTAAATATGCTTATAAAATAATGTTTCCCTATATTTTTTCTTTTTAAAAAAATATTTTTTAACAGAGCATAAAGGTATGGGTTTACTTACAGAAGAGTGGGTGCCCTACATTTACGACTACACTGTAAAGTCCACACTCAAATACAGATCCTGTGACCTCCTGACCACCACACAAAATGGTGAGAGAGGCGTCTCTTGGTGTTCTTGGCTTATATATCCTTTGCTCCTCCTCCCACATGCAGCTGTTTGGTTGAGTGGGAGGGGTAACTGACTCCCCCCTTGCCTCCTTGACGAGCATGGGAAGGAGGTGTGACTATAGCTTGATAGCATAGTGATTGGAGGACATTTCCAGTTAACACCCCACCCCTTCCTCTGGCTCTTACATTCTTTCCGCCAACCTCTTCCAAAAAAGTCTCTGAGCCTTGGAGGGGGTGGTAGGTATGGGATGATCTTCCTCACATTGTGGCAAGGCATTGAGCTTTGGGGTCTCTGCATCATCTGTTTTCCATGGGCTGTTGGCCAGTTTGGGTCGGATTCCATCTACTATAAAAACATACGCAGCAAGAAGCAAGAACATCTAAACAGTGACTGCTATAATTTAACCTATGGGTGTAAACATAAATGCTTGGTCAGTGTTGTTTTCCTGATTTGATTTCTCTACCTTGTCTTCAAGCCATGATTCTGTTCCCCACATGATCCATTCTGTTAGTGAAGCCTTCCACTGAATTTTGAGAATGCTGAAATTTTCATTTCCAGCATCATTTCAGTTTGTTTTTTCTGGCTTTTTATTGAATTCTATTTTCTTATCCTGAATTGATTTATTTCTTCATTTCCTTGAGGAGGGACCTTGTGAGTCTTGTAACTTTGGGAAACTTCCTAAGCTTTTGAAGTTTCCTAAGTCTCATGAACCTCCCTTCTCCCTCCAGGAGGAAAAGTTTCAATTCAGAAGTAGCAGGAAGCAGTAGATAGAAAGCACTCCACTGTACCCTGAGTGCTGCCTGAGAGCTTGGTGTCCTGGGTGTGGGTAGAGTGCTGACTGCAGGTTGTGGTTCTCACCAGTTACATGTGGCACCTCAGCTGCTTTATAGTTCATAAGGCAGTTAATTCCAGATTATTCTTCACTGTATTGCTGTAAGGAATTAGAAAATGGAAAAATGAAGACACAACAGAACAAGCAGGTTTATTAGTCAGAGAATGAACCTCAGGGGGGACCACCTCACGGCCCTGGGGCCAGAGAAGAGACTTTTACAGACTCAGGGTTTTTCGGGTTTTTGTGCTTCTACCTGCAGGGAGGGGATTATGGTTAAGATTGCATCCTATGGAGGAAGGCAGCTGGAGGGTAGTGATTATGTGAGGCACATTCAGGATCTAATTATTTCTCCATCACTCCTGATTCTGAAGGGAGATAAACAGGAGTAGGAGAAGTAAAGAAACCCAAAATGTTGAGGCAGCCCAAAGCATGGTTAGACAAGAAATATAAAGAAGAAAAGGAGAGTTTACACTTTTTTAAATCCTTCAGAAAAGTGGGCAGACTTATGGAGGGCCACGGCCCTGACCAGAAGGGGCACTAAGGGGCAGGCAGGAAAAGGTCGCCATCACCTTAACCCACTGGGTATTGAGCCTATCTATTTAGTGTGACTTAAGGTGAACCTGCCTTCTTAGGGGTGGTCTTTTTGATAGTTAGTTGCTTGGTTCAGTCAAAAACTCTGATTTGTAGCCAGGCATGGTGACACATGCCTCTAGTCCCTGCACTTGGGAGCCAGATGCAGGCAGATCTCAGTGAGATCGAGGCCAGCCTGGTCTGTGTAGCAAACTCCAGGCCAGCTGGAACTTCAGGGAGACCTTGTCTCAAAAAGACCAAAAACTTAGGCAACAATAAGAACAAAAACCAGAGAGTTGGTGTGCAAGGACAACTTACATTAGCCATAAACAAATATTTATAGCACAACAGGAATGACATATCCAACTTTTCATTAGTGATGTTTGAACCTAAAGAATTCTAACCCTAGTTCTATAGCCAAGTAGACAAGCCATAGCTCTGAGTGCTGAGAGATGTACTAGACACTTCCGGGCTGTTGCTTTTTTCTTTTTTAAATCATGATAAACCAAACCCCACAAAATGTAAGATTTGCCCTGGTCTTCCTGCCAGTTAATGACAGTGCTTAGCCTTGAACCATTTGCATTGTTCCGATCCTGTCTTTGAAATAGTTACCCAACATGCCTGATACAGCATGACACTCAGCAATTCACACAGGCTTTTGAGTCCTCAGTTATTTTGTCTCTTACCAGAGAGGATTGGTGGATATATCAGGTGGCTACTGCTAAATTTAAAATAATATAAATGTGCTAGCTTAAAACCACAGCCATTTTAATGTGGCTTGTTATTCTTTGCTTGTCTGGGTGATTGTTTTGGTCTGTACTGGCTCCTGAGATGCCTGCTGGAGTCCCGTGTGATCAGTTGGTGGGTGTAGCATAATCCCAAATAGCATCATGTATAATTCTAGCAGTTGATAGATCATTGACTGGGGATTGGCCACTTATCAACTGGGGTCCTCCATTTTGCTTCACAAATCCTTTTGTTCTCTAGCTCACAATGCACAGTGGTCTCAATGTTTCAAGCACAGAAGGGGCAAACCCCAGTGACCCTACTCCTTGAAAATCTTTATTGTGCCATCTTCACTGGATCTCCCATTGGCCAAAGCAATCACATGGTACAGTAAGCAGCTTCTGGAATATCTCCCAAAGATTCTTGCCTCCGGCATTAATGCTGTCATGTAGTGTCCTCCCCTGGCACAGGGCTGGACCTAGTGACATGCTCCAAATGAATACATTACAGCATATGTCCTGTGAAATGCTGCCCTTGATTAGGTTATCAAAGATTATGACTTTCTTCCTTTTTTTCTTCTGCCAGGCCAGGGCATCATGCAAATGGTCTGCCTCTAACCTGCATCCCAGCTCTAACTTTTCTTCCTCCTTCCCTCCCTCCCTCCCTCCCTCCCTCCTTTTCCTTTTCTTCTTTCTTTTTCATCTTTTAGACATAGGGTCTCCCTATAGCCCCAGCTGTCCTGGAACTCACTATGTAGACCAGACCAGTGGAACTCACAAAAGATCCGTGAGCCTCTGCCTCCCAAGTGCTGGGATTAAAGGTGTGTGCCACCAAGACTGGCTCTAACTTTTCTTAAACACTTGCTTGCTATAGGTACCACCTGTGAACTGTACTATGAAGATCCCCAACAAACAGTGAGGAACTGAATCTCCAGTCTGCCCATTCTTCAAGGAACTGAATCTTAACAACCAGTGAGCAAATGTATTTGTCTGCATTCTGTAGAGGAACAGACTGATAGAATTACATATACATGTATAAAATTATATACTATACAGTATTATAATTATACATATGGGGATTTATTGGATTGAATTGGTTTATACACACTGGATGGATAGTTCAACAATAACTGTCTTCACATTGGAGAGGCTGAAAATCTAATGAGGATGGGGGGGTTGCCTGAAGAGTCCACATATGGCACTGAAGGCCTGGAGGATTACTGGAGAGACACTTTTTTTTTGGTCTTTTTCACAGGGTATCCCTGTTGCCCCAGCTGGCCTGGATTCGCTATGTAGACCAGGCTGGTCTCAAATTTACAGAGATCTGCCTACCTCTGCCTCCCGAGTGCTGGGATTAAAGGCATGTGTCACCATGCCTGGCAGGACACTGGTATTAAGACCACATTGGAAGGCTGTAGAAGCTTGGTCCCAATGTGAGTCGAGGCAGGTAGCTATGGAGTAGATGCTCTCATCCATGAGGAGTGAAGATGGATGTTGATTCTAGACCAAATCAGGTTGACAACCAGATTAGCCATCATAGTGAGTATGAAAGTACAGTCTTCCAGTTAAGCCTTTAGATGAGAAAACAGCAGGGCACACACCTTGAGACACTGAAGCAGATGACCTAACTGGGCATATCTGAGTTCCTTACACATAGACAATGTTTCTTTTACAATTGAGGTTTATTATTTTTTTATAATGCGATAGATAATTTGCATTACATCAGACTCAGTGCAGGAGGTGACTATGTGAAGTGTGATTATTAGAAGGGTGACTATATGAGTGACTCAAATCTGCAAAAAAAAATTACAAACATGGACTTCTTTGCCTTTTGGAGTCTGGGATGGAATTATTTTCACTATTTCTTTTTTAATTTATTTTGTGAATGAGTGCTATGCCTGCATGTGTGTAAGTGCGTCAGATCCCCTGGAAGTAGTTATGGATGGTTTTTAGCTGCCATGTGGGTGCTGGGATTTGAACTCAGGTCTTCTGCAAGGACAGCCAGTGCTCTTAACCACTGAGCCATCTCTCCAGGTCCTATTTTCACTGTTGAAACATTTATTTGTTATCTGGCCAAATCCCAGGAACAAGATGGTGAACAAGGTGGAAGGCATGTTCATGCTGTCAGGGGGCTTACAGCATGTGGGAGAACAGGGGAGAGGGAAGGCACTAGCACAATAGCTCCTTCATTAGTGCATCAGGCTGGGATGCACCATATGAGCTGAGAGTGCATATAATTTACTCTGGATTGGTAATAGAAAGACTCTTTGAGAAAGAACACTAAAGCCAATGAGGGAGGTCCAGGTAGAGGGATTGACAGTCTTGAGGAGCTAGAGAGGCAGCCAGTAGCTTCAGGACACCTTTATCTTTATTATCAATATTGATATTGTGTTTTGAAGTTCCTTTAAAGATACACACAGAATCTTTACAGACAAGATCATATATGCAGCCGATTTGCTTCAAAATAATCCAGTTGTTGTGGGGATGGGTTACAATAGGTGATTATACAAATAGAACAAGATACTCTAAACTTCTAAACACTGGAAATAGGCATAGGAGTTCACTGTCCTACACTTTTTTCTTTCTACTTGTGAATAAGTTCAAATTTTTCATAAAACTTTAGATGTGTATCCCAATGCATCCTGAAAGCTCTATGCATATGCTGGGAAGATCACAGTCCTTACCTCCTCCTACTCTCTACCAGACAGTAGAAGTCAATAACATCTTTGGGGCAAGTAGATTGAATGAGTGTAACAGGGTAAGAAAGGTAAAGACTTCTGAGTTTCCAACCATGTGTCTGACTTCAGTGGAGTCTCCTGCTAAGTTTTCTGGTCTTATGGCTCAGGTGTTATGCTGTTTTCTTTCTCTTTCATGTTCAGTTTTTGCCCTTCAAGATGGCAGGGATGCAGGAGGTAGCTTTCTGTAGATGGGAAGGGGAAACAACCCATGGTGAAAATTGCAAGTTGTTCGCATAGGCTGCAGTGAGAACAAAGGCTGGGCTTAAAAGAAGAGTAAGGGGCTCTCAGCCTGGGGCCACCACTGCTTCTTGATCCCTTGCATCCAGACAGGCCCAGTTCCTTCTCTAGGTCCCCAGGAGCCCTCTGGGCCTAGTCCCACCCTCACCTCCCTCTGATTCCCTGGACTGGACAACCCACCAGCCTCTTACAGGGATGCCCAGGCTGACCTTTTGGCTTCCTGATCCTTTGCATCCAGACCATCCCAGCTCCTCAGTGCAGTCCCCAGGAGCCCTTGGGGACTCTTCCTGCCCCCATCTCCCTTTGCATCTCTGGGTGGCACGGCCACCAGCTGCCCAAGACCAGCATCTTTCCTGGGCCCT
>NW_008336851.1:1377068-1378086 GCF_000622305.1 Nannospalax galili | reverse complement strand
GAGGAACCATGTTTTCATGCATGCCCAACAAGTAAACCACAAAGGCCCATAAAGTTTACAAAAACAAGCAGACCTAAACTCACCAAAGGAAGGCTTGAGTCTCACACAAGAATCAGAAGCTACAAAAGAAATCCACATGCCAAAGTCACAGAGAAAAAATAATAACATGAAAAACCCAAATAACATATCCCCACCATATACCAATAGTCCTCTAGAGGAGTACAATGAGAAAGCCCTAGAGATAATGTGGGATGTGGAACTCAAAAGAACAATTATAAACATGATAAAAGAATTCAGTGAATTTAAAGAACAAAAAAGAAATCAAAGAACTGAAGGAAGCTAGGGATAAACTGAATGAATTCAGAAAAGAGTTAGAAATATTGAGGAATACTCAGGCTGAAATGAAGAAGGAAGTGAAACACTCAGTAAGCCAATTAGAAATGACAGGAGAAAGCCTCAGCAATAGGATGAATGAAATGGAAAACAGAATATCAAGACTGGAAGATAAAGTGGATGAACTAGACCACTCAAGCAGAGTATGAAAAATTTAAGAAAGGACAAGAATGGATTATGCAGGAACTGTGTGACACCATAAAAAGACCAAACTTACAAATCAGAGGCATACAGGAAGGAGAAGAATCCCAAGATAATGGCATGGACCAGATCTTCAACAGAATCATAGAAGAAAATTCCCAAAATTAAAGAAAGACAGCCCATACAAATACAAGAAGCATACAGAACACCAAACAGACAGGACCAGAAAAGAAACTCTCCATGGCACATCATAGTAAAAACACAAGCGTACGGAACAAAGAGACAATACTGAAAGCTGTAAAAGAGAAACAAGTCACATATAAAGGAAAACCCATTAGGATTACAGCTGACTTTTCAGTGCAAACTATGAAAGCCAGAAGAGCCTGGACCAAAGTAGTTCCAGTTTTAAATGACCACAGATGCCAACCCAGATTACTATACCCAGCCAAAATGTCTATTATAGTCAGAGGGGGAAAGAAAAATG
>NW_008336851.1:1374817-1375092 GCF_000622305.1 Nannospalax galili | reverse complement strand
AGTCGGCTTTATCCCAGAGATGCAGGGATGGTTCAATATACGTAAGTCAATAAACGTCATAAATCATATAAATGGGCTCAAAGAAAATGGTCACCTCAATAGATGCAGACAAGGCCTTTTACAAAATTCAACATGTGTTTATGTTCAAAGTCCTAGAGGGAACATACCTCAACATAATTAAAGCCATATATAACTAAGCCACAGCCAACATCATTCTAAATGGAGAAAAACTGGAAGCATTCCCATTGAAATCAGGAACCAGACAAGGCTGTCCA
>NW_008336851.1:1373163-1374605 GCF_000622305.1 Nannospalax galili | reverse complement strand
GCAGGTTACAAAAGTACCCTACAAAAGCCTATAGCCTTTCCATATGCCAATAACAAGCAATCAGAGAAAGAGCACATGGAAACACTCCCCCTTCATAATAGCTGCAAAAAATAAAAATATCTTGGAATAAACCTGACCAAAGACATTAAAGAGCCAATGAAAATGTTAAATCTTTAAAGAAAGAAATTGAGGAAGACATCAGAAGGTGGAAGGATCTCTCATTCCAATGGATTGGAAGATTTAATATTGTGAAAATGAACTTCCAACCAAAAGCCATTTATAGATTCAATACAATGCCAATCAAAATCCCCATGGCATTTTTCAAAGAATTGGAAAAACAACAGTCCTAAGATTCATATGGAAGCACAAAAGATCACGGATAGCCAAAGCAACCCTGAGCACTAAGAGCAATGCTGGGACATTACTATACCAGACTTTAAACTGTATTACAGGGCTATAGTCATAAAAACAACATGTTACTGGCACAACAATAGACCCATAGATCAATGGAACAAAACTGAAGAACCAAATATGCATACATGCAATTTCAGCCACCTGATATTTGATAAAGGTGTCACTGGAGGAAAGACAGCATGTTCAGCAAATGGTCCTGGCAAAACTGGATCTCCATCTGTAGAAGAATGAAACTAAATCCCTATCTTTCACCCTGCACAAAAGTCAATTCCAGATGGCTCAAAGACCTCAATGTGAAGCCTGAAACTCTGAAAGTGTTAGAAGAAAACATTCACAAAAACCTAAAAGATAGAGGTGTGGGAAAGGATTTTCTAAACCAGACATCAAAATGCTCAGGAAACAACGGCAAGAATCAACAAATGGGACCTCATTAAACTATAGTGCTTCTGTACATCAAAGGAGGAAACCAGGGAAGTGAAGAGAAAACCCACAGAATGGGAGAAAACCTTCACCAGTGACACATCTGACAGAGGTTTAATATCCAGAAGATATAACGAACTCAGAAAACAGAGAATCAAGACAAGAAGTAACCCAATTAAAAGATGGGCTAAGGAGCTGAACAGAGAGTTCTCAAAAGAAGAAGTAAAGATGGGTATGAAGCATCTTAAAAGATGTTCAACATCACTAATAATTAGGGAAATTCTAATTAAAACCACTTTAAGATTTCATCTTACCCCAGTCAGTCTGGCTAAGATCAATAGAACAAATGATACCAAATGTTGGTGAGGATGTGGGGAAGGGAACACTCATTCACTGCTGGTGGGGCTGCAAACTTGTTCAACTGCTTGAACTCCTTGTTCAAGCAGTGTGGAGACCTCTTAAAAACTACAAGTGAACCTACCATTTGATCCAGTTATACCAATCCTTGGCATATACCCAAAGAACTCATCCTATTGCAGAGACACTTGTACATCCATGTTTGTTGCTGCTCTTTTCACAATAGGTAAGAGATGGAAACAACTTAAGTA
>NW_008336851.1:1358728-1372961 GCF_000622305.1 Nannospalax galili | reverse complement strand
GAGGTAAAGGAAAAGAAAGAACCTGAAAGAGAAGAACAGTAGGAAACAGGCCTTAATAAGGGAGATATGGATAAAAATTGTGCTGGTTTAAGGGAGGGGGTAGGGAAGGGTATACAAGGAACCTAGGGGATAAAGGGAAAGAAGGAGCTCAAGAGAGGTAGGACTGTAGGAGAAGGGTAATAGTAAGGGAGAAAGGGGGGAAATGTGGGCACCTTAAGTGGGAAAACCATGATGGAGGGGTGAGACAATGCGAGAGATAAATAATGCCAAGGTAGTTTTATAAACCAGAGGGAATCATATTACGCCACCAACCTACTGACAAATTATACATAGCAGAGTAAGAAATTATGTCTAAGTAAGGTTTATCTAAGAACAATTGGTCTTTGCCCAAGATTTAGCTACATGGTACACAGTAATTAAACGTACCAGATTGGTGGAACTAACCTTTTTGAATGTTTAACAGACATACTTTGAGGCCTATACTAATTTGGTCAGAGGGACATAAAGGACAGTTTTTGCTCCTTGTCCTCCTAGGTCGACTAGTTCCAGGGGACTATGAGCATCTCCCAAAATGTCCTGTAATTGTGGTGGGTCACCTATCCTCTTGTTCAAGGAGGTCGAGGAGACTCCATGAGATAGACATGAACCAGTGTCCAGTCTACAAAGAGGAGGGTCAACACAGAGGAAAAGGATGGGTTCTAACAAGAAATTTCTCCCTAGGAGACCACCTCAGACACATCATAGGCAAAGAGCTAAACACAGGTAGTCAAGAAAGACTGCAGCTGTAACTTAGTGCCTGTTATAGAGTTATCTCTCTGCCGTGGTTGGTAAAGCTACAAGCCGATCATTATCATCATCATCATCATCATCATCATCATCATCATCATCATCGCCAGACACCAGCAAGGTCAGAAGTAGCAATATCAGCTAGTGACTAACAGTCAGCAGACTGTCAAAGTCAATAGCTAACAAAGCACAAATCAGAGACAGAGAAGGGTTTCGATCACTCCTAACTAGACAGAGAGAACATGAACAGCACATGATTATGTCCTTGGTTAGGCCAGGGAGACATGTATAAGCTTGCGGTCCTTCCACTGGCTTGGCACCATACCCAGAGAACCAACCTGTCTCAGCCTATGTCCAGTTTCTGCCTCGGCTCTGTAAGAACCTCTATACCAAAGAGTTTGATGGCTGTTTCCTCTCTAGGCTGCCCTTCTGACTCTCAGGTCTTTCTCTCACTTTTCCTTAGTTTTTTACTTTCCTCAGTTTCCCAGTTTCATTGACAATTCTTAATAAAGCTTGATTCCACTTTGCACACACCCACAAGAGTCTCATCATTAGTCACGTTTGGCATGAGACAATGAACTTGTCCGAACTAGATCTTTGATGGCCGTGAATGTCTAGCATCTTAGAACCCTGAGCCGTGTACAACTAAGCCATGAAATATCACATTGCACTAAAAAACTCTGCATCAGCATGTTTTACTAATGGAGATTCACGGTCACTTTACAATTAAAGCCTGTGTATTTCTGAAGGGGTTTTGCTATTAGGCCTGTAAGAGATGGGCAGTATTAGAGGGAGTTAATGGATTAAAGGAGAAAAATAGGTTAAAATAGATGGAAATCCCTGTTTGTGGAAAAAATGGTTATTTTGATGATACAGTAATAATGCAATACACATTCATTTGTACCCTAATATACAAGGATTCCCTTGATTTTTTTCTCTTTTGCTCAAGTTCTTCTGAGGCAGATATATGAACGTAACCGCAGGGACACGGACTTTCTGAGTCAGCAACGGACTGCTTTGGGATTTAGCAGGTGGGCGGCAGAGAAGCGGGTGGAGAGATGATGCCTGTTTACAACTGCTTCAGTGTTAGGTTCATGGGGAGCCAGAAATTGGTTGAAAAATAACCTTTGCCACCAAACTGAGTCTCTCTCAATCCCCTGATAAATGATTTTATTAAGGGCTTCAGGATGAATGTTATTTAAAACCAGGATGAAGCTCCTGTCATTGCAAACAGAGAGGATAAAGCGAAAGAGAAGCTGACGCGATCTATGGATGCAGGAACGGGTTCATTTTCTCTTTGCTAATTAGGAAATAAAAGGCAGGAAAGACGTGTTACCAGAAATCTTGGGGAATCCCAGCAGAGCCATCATACAATACCTGGGAAATCAGGGTTCCCTCTTGGAGTTTTTGGTCTCAATAAAAGATTCAAACAGAAACTCGAGGACAATTTATTACAGTGTGTAGGAAAAGCCCAGGACAGGCAAGCTGTAAAGCTCACAGCTGCCTGGGGGGGAAAGGAAGAGAGAAGGAACAAAGCCATACTGCTTGAGATAGGGTGGTCAGCCACCAGTCACAGAGCAGCAGCGAGGGGAGCTGTAGAGTGAGGAAGCCCAAAATGTTGGGGGGTTAACAGCATACCCAGGCTGTGGCCAGCATCTGAATGAAGACCAAAGAGAAAGAAATAGGCCTTTCTGACGAAAGGCAGGCAGGCCCTGCCTAACCGTCCAGTGGCTCCGTTCATAGGGACTACACTAGCGGGTCAGGATTTCTGGAAAGGAAAAGGTTCACTTAAGGTGAACCTTTTTAGCGACGGTCCCCAAGCCAAGGCCCTGACTTGCCCTACTACATTGGGCATGTCTCCACCTAGAGGTAGATTCCGCTAGAGTCCAATCCAGTTTTGTGCAGAAAGGCTCTGTTCCCCGAACCTCAGTTATCATAGGCATTTTCCTGGACAGGAGAAGCATTTGGCAAATAAGCAGACCGCATCCCCTCCTTTTCCCTGTTCTAGGCTGGCTTCTGGCTTCGTTGCTGGGGAATCCAATTCCCAGCAGTGCTCCTTGGGAGCAAATGCTTTGTTTTTCCTTCACTGGATGCAGCCTGGGATGGAAAGTCTATTTGGAGCAACTTGTCACCAGGAGAGAAGAACCAAGACAGCTGTGAGAGGGAGCTGCAGCCCGGACATCTACATCCAGGAACAGGATGGGCTACACCGCAAAGCAGATTGGCATAAGTCCTATCTGTGAACCCCTATCCGTGTCAAGCCGAGCACGTTCACAACGCCAGTGAGACCACCACATATCATATACAACCTATGTAAATGTAAATGTATTTACAAACTATGTAAATACATTCACACACGTGCCGTATACGCAGACAAACATAGAGTGGACTGCACACACCACACACACGTGTATCACAGGTCATACAACGTATGACCCATGTATCATGGCACAAACCTAGAACATCCACCACACAGACCCATGTATCCCATGTATCATGGCACAAACCTAAAACATCCACCACACAGCCCACGTTACGCCCACACCCCAGCTAAGAGCTGTCACGTGCAGGGGGCGGACGCTGCTCCTTGGGACTAGCTCCGGGAGAGCTGGCCTGGGAAGTACCGGCGCGGTCGGGGTTGGAGCACCGACGGCGGGCTGGGCGGTGCAGGGGCGAGCGCTCGCACGCCCGACTCCACCGCGCGTCTGGCGGTGTGTGGTGAAGCGATGAGGGCAAGGGCGCGGGGCAGCTGCGGGAGAAGAGCAGCTACGGAGCAGCCCCGCTGCGGCCCGGCCCACCCGCCCTTCTTCCTGCTCCGAGGGCCCGAGGACCCGCTGGCCCGGCGCCAGCCACGCGAGCTCGGGGAGCCCGGCTCCGGAGGGGCGCGGCGGCAGGGGTGTGCGCGTGCGCGGGGCTGGAGCCGCGAGCGGGAAGGAGGGGAGGGAGCGGGGAGCAGAGAAGGGAGGGGGAGCAGGAGGAGGGACGGGAGAGCACAGAGCCGGGAGGCGAGCGGAGAGGAGGGAGCGGCCCGGAGGGGGGTGCGAGCGCCGGGAGGCCGCAGGCCCAACCCCGTCGCTGCGCCCGCCCGGGCGGCTCCTCAGCCAGCCAGGCCGCCTCCTGCCGCTCGGGCCTGATTCGGACGCCGCCTACCGCAGCCGCCCGGTGCCCGGAGCTCTGGCTTCGGCTCCGCGCCGGGAAAGGAGATGAGTGCGACCGCGTCGGCGCCCGAGCGGGGATGGAAGAGCGAGAAAGTGGACGAGGCGCAGGCCCTGGCGCGCAGTTGCGCCGCCCGCAGACCCGACTTCCAGCCGTGCGACGGGCTGTCCATTTGTGCCACGCACAGCCACGGCAAGTGCTTCAAGCTGCACTGGTGCTGCCACCTGGGATGGTGTCATTGTAAGTGGAGCGTGGACCTGCTGTCCGGGAGCCCCCGGGGGTCGCGGCAGGCTCTGATTGCGGGCGGTGGGGGACGTGCCAGGATGGGGCGCCCAGAGCTGCCTGAGCATCGCTGCCTCTGGCTGGTGCTGCCTAGACAACCAGAGGAAATCCCAGCGGAGCCTAGCTGTGGTCAAAAAGGATCTCCTTCTCCCAGGAAAGCTGAGATCTGGCTTTCTTTGCCTCCCACCGCCTTTCCTTTTATACTGAAGAATTCGGTGGAGAGGCCCTCAGAGGCACCAGAGTGAATGCCTGCGGCAGGGGATGCCTTGGAGGGTGGGGTGGGGTGGGCAGCGATGGAGCCCCTTCTGCTCCTTGCTCATCTTTCTGAGCACTATTGAAATAGCGAGCCTGAGAAGTCATAAAGTGTATATTTACTGTATTCAAATCGAGAATGCACTGAAGTATGAGGGACTGCTGCCAAGAAAAAAAAGAACAGTTTTGGAGAGCGAACTCCTTAGATAGCCAGTTGCAGCACACAATAAAGTGAAGGTTTAAATGATCCGATCTAATATATAAAAGCCAGAGCCTATGTCAGGCTCCATTTATCCTGTGAGTTTTAGATAGATTAAACTTAAGTGGCCATTTAATCAGAATTCCACAATTCGTTTAGTTTGTGGCACTTAGCTTACTCTATTTGATGAATCGTGTCTTTTCAGAAACATAAAGTTACTTTCCACACAATCTTAGAGGGCTTTGGAGTGGTTAAGACACATATTTTCCAAGTGATCTTTGCATTAATTGAGAATACTTGAATAGTTTAGTTGAATTTGTGAATTAAAGGGTAGAGAATGCTTGGTTTTTCCTTATGGATTCAAAGTACATGAAGGCTAAACCTTGAATTTTTTTCTTGTTGTTCCATCTTCTGATGGATCCAAACAACTTTTCTGTTTCTCACTGTGGAAAGTGGCTTTAGTGGAGACAAAGTTGGAAGTAGCAAGGTAGGAAATCTGGGGCACTAAAATGTATAAGTAGGATGAATCCAATGAGAGTTTATTTCCTGGAGAAGTCCGGGCCATAATGTAGCAAGAAAGGAAGTTAGAATGACCCAGGCCTGTCTTACTTTAGATGTAACCCTTCTAAGTGCAGAACTTGAACTTCTACCTTCTCTCCTGTTCCAGCTTGTACCTTATGAAATCTCTCTCTCTCTCTCTTCTGTCTGTCTGTCTGCCTGTCTGTCTGTGTGTCCATGTCTGTGGGTGGTGTGCCATGGCCCACATGTGGAGGTCAGAGGACAGCTAGCTTTGTGGAGCTGATTTTCTCCCTCCATCTTTGTGTGGCTTACAGGGATTGAACGCTTATTGCCAGGCTTATAAGCATGTGAGCTCTCTCACTGGCTCCCCCTTATGAAATCCTTTTTTGGTTTTGGAGACAAGATCTCACTCTGTAGCCCTGGCTGACCTTGAACTCACCTGACTCTGCCTCCCGAGTGCTGGGATTAAGGGTATACACTCTCAAGCCTGGCTTTTATAGAACAGTTTAATTCTTCTCAGATCCTGGCTCATCAGCTATATATAAGACTTTTCTGTATATGTGACTGACTTATCTTGTCTCTGTATCCCTGGCTGTTCTCCCAATGAAGTGGGGTTTCCTGATGTTTTCTGAAACAGATTTGATTCATATTCATTGAATGACTAAATGGAGATAGCTACCATTTCCCATTGAGTCTGTTCTAAGCCTCCATTACCTTCTGTCCCTTCCTCTTACTCCTATGGACTACTACCCATGCTTCTAAGCATCCTGGTTGTTTTGTTCTGAACATACATGCCAGTGTTCCAGCACCGTGAAGACTGTGGCCCCCTAAAAGGCAGTCAGAGTGGAACAAGACTGCTGCCTTTTACCTCCAGGGACTGTCTTTCTGTGTGTACATCACATTAACTTTTCTGATCCTACACCTCATCACACCAAGCCTGCTGCTCTCATGTGAAACTATGCTTGTTGTCTACTAAAGCCATGAAATAAGCTTTAAAAATTGTGGCTATCAAGCTACAGCCTGCCCATCTCAAAGATATGTATATTTGTTTGGATACAAGTGCTGATTCCTTAGGTATTTTTTTTTCTGTTACATTTTATTTTAGGAGAATTAGCCTGTTTTTCTAACTTACTATGTTTTTACTCTTAGCTCTTTTATTGTGTGTGTATAATTTTTAAGTAGATATGTATCTTATTTCTTCTATTCATGTCAGGATGCCTATTAGATGCCAACAGGACTTCTGTAATTTTACTGCAGTTATTGATCAAGTAGTTGAACAGAAGGCCATATACAGAGTCCTGAAGCCTGCTGGTAGACCTGCCCTTGTGGCTGATGGCAATTCATTAATGAACTTGTTAATTACTTGTTAATTACAGTTGCTCCACAATTACCTAGTTGCCAGTTGTCTAAATGTATTATTTTCCCTCTCCCTCCATGTGTATATATAGTTTTGCTTTGTTTTTTGAGAAGGGTCTCCCTGTAGTCCCAGCTGGTCTGGAACTCACTATATAGACCAGGCTGGCCTTGATCTCATAGACGTCTGCCTGCCTCTCCCTTCTGGGTGATGGGGTTAAAGGTATGCAGCACCACACCTGACCCATCTTATATTTTTTATGTTCATATGGGTAGAATGAGAATTTAGGTAGATAAATTGTTGTAATCCTACCAAAACAGGAGTTTTTACTACTTAAAAAAATCTATGCTCTATCTATAAACACATCCTCTTTGTAAAATAGATTAGCTTGATAACTGAGATTGGTTCTACAAATGTTTACCATTTTCTTTTCGAAGAGATTAGGAACCGATGGCAAATAATCTGCGTTAGGAAAGGATTGATATGTTGGTAGTTTTTTCTGATTCATTTTCTTTCTAATTGTGTGTGTGTGTGTGTAGGCACATGCGTGTATGTGTGTCTGTGAGAGAGGTGTCTGTGTATGTATGTGGTAGATACATATGTGTGATATGTGTATGGTATGTGTGTATTGTGAGTGAAGGTGTGTATTGAGTGCAGACGTCTCAGTGCCATGCTGGGGAGCAGAGGTTAGAGAACACCCTCAGGTGCCTGTCTTCTACTGTCCAGTCTGTTTGAGACAGACTCTCTTTGTGTTGGCAGGCTGGCTTGTCGTAAGCTTTGGGGATTTTCTGCTTCCACCTCCTACCTCATGGTAGAAGCACTGGGATTGATTACAGATGTACCTGCCATGGGCTTTTATGTGGGTTCTGGGTATTTGAACCTGAACCTGGGTCTTCACACTTGCATGGCAAGTACTTTACACACTGAGCCATTCCTTTTACTCTCCATCCGGTCCCTGTTCTGTGTTTTCTGCACTGCAAGGTTCAGGGATGTCATACACGAGCAGCTGACTGTAGCCAGGTGCTCTGTTTTAAACTCCTTGCTTGGTTGGGCATCAATTCTTATTAACCTTTTTAGCCAAACACAGTTTTTTGAGGAGATACAGAGTTAACATATTTGAGAACATTGCTTTTTGGAAAGATTCTTTTAATTTTGTTATATATATCTTACACAGTTTCTCTTTATGAGATGTTATGGAAACAAAGGACAAATATGAATACAGCTACGTCCTGTTCTTTAAACAGTCTAAGGGCATGATGACCCATGCTTTTTTTGTTTTGTAATTCCTTTTTATAAAATAATTTTTTTGCTTTATTTATTTTTATTTTATGTCTATGAATGTTATGCCTACATGTTTGTAAGTGCACTCATGCTGAGGTCTGAAGAGGACATCAGATCCCCTGAACTGGAGTTATGGATGGTTGTTAGCCACCATGTGGGTGCTGGGATTCCAACTCATGTCTTCTACAAGAGCAGCCAGTGCTTGATTCCAACTCATGTCTTCTACAAGAGCAGCCAGTGCTTCTAACCACTGAGCTGCCTCTCCAGCCCCTTGTTTCATAATTCCTTTAAAGCCACAAATAATATAGGAGACGAAACTATGTTCCGCAATGCTGAGAATGCAAAAATGGAGCTACCCTTCATGCTTGAGAAAGGCAGGTAAGCAAGCTGGCATATAGGACTGATGTTGAACTTACGGAATAGGAAAAGCTGAAAATGTGTACATTTTATAGATGACCTAAAATGTATATTCATAGATGCATTCTTATGTAATTTATGTGTTTGAGTGATGACTGATTTTTGAGGAATAAACTATGACCTTCATGCATTACTTAATCTTTTCCTAATATTGAGGTGAGTTAATGAATGAAGGCTTCTAAAAGGTGTTTTGAGAGGAAAAATAAAAAGACATGGCTTAGCCACAGAAGAGAGATGAGAAAGAATAAACCATGTGTGAGTATTTTAAAGTAGACTTTTGTCCTTAAATTTAGAAGGAAGAAGACATCAGACCTGTGGAGATGGGCATAAGTGGATGAATTTGAGAGGTATTTGAGGTGAAGTTTCCAGGCATGAATAGACTTGGAGAGAAAGGAAAAGGATGGCGGCCAAGAACAGCTTCTAGGTGTTTGTCTTTTGCAGCTGGGAGGAATGGAGACCAAATGGGATTGGGAGGACGGTCAGGACGGTCATGAATACAGGTTCAGATTTGTTGGGTTCATGCTACTCTAAGTCATCTCATGGTAGCATCGAGGTTTGGCTGGTAATAAGGAGGAAGTTGTCTACGTACAGTTGTCAGTAGCGGTGAAGAAGAAGCATGGTATCACCAGGGCACAAGACAGCATAAGAAATGAAGAAAACCCTCAGGCTTTCTCTTTAGACCAGTGTTTAGAGGCAGTATAAGAGGGCAAACTGCTGGGAATCTGAGATGACTAGAGAAGAGAAAATCTTCAAAGTATAGTACTGAAGGGGAAACGTGTGACTGAAGAAAGAGTCCTAAGATGGAGCCAGTTTTCATCAGGCTATTTCTTTGATACTGTTAAATTATACTAGTAATGGTTTTCTTTGTTACTGAAGAAGGAGGTGAAAGATTTAACATTGGAGTAATTGCTTCAGAAATATACCAAAGTATTAATGGAGATGAATCCTTCAAGGAAGAAAGAGGATAAAGTCCCAGGTTAAGATTAGGACACAGAGTGATTGTTTTGTTTATTGAGTGATTGCTTTGTGACAGACTAAACTTAACTCTGCTGAGTGTATACTAGACAATGTCATTGTGTCCATTTTAAAGTTGAGAAGACAGAAATGGGCAAATATCTGGGTGTGGAGGCACATGCCTTTAATCCCAGCACTCAGGAGGCTGAGGCAGGTGGGATCTCTGTGAGATGCCTGGTCTACATAGTGAGTCCCAGGCTAGCTGGGGCTGCAGGAGACCTTGTCTCAAAAAAAAAAAAAAAATAAAATAAAATAAAAAAAAAAGAAATGGGTGAGTGTCAGTTTCGGTAATGAATTCCAGAACAGTGCGAACTGTAAAAAGGTTACTGAATATGTGGGAAATCAAGTGAAGGGTTATGAAAGAGAAAGTGGCTAGAAAGTGACAGGTGGGGTTGAGTGGGCGTAAATGGTGTGATGTAGGTGCCACCAGCAGAACTCAGAGTTGGCTTAATAAAGTCACATGATAGATAAGCTAGGCTTTCTACCCAAGGCATCTTAGAAGATGTCTGTTTCTTTCAGGTTGAAAGCAGGAAGAGTAGGATTTGATGTCTCCTATTAAATGATATTAGCATATCTAAAGAAAGACTGTCACGGGAGAAGGTGGATGGGCAGCATAGAAATGTGGGAAAGTGGGAGTCTGAGAGGCAGAACTGGAAGTACTTTTTTCAGGACTGTTCAGGGGAGGTGGTATGCTTCCTAGAGGGTGGAAATTCTGGTCTTCTGGCAAGGCTATCTGAAGAAGCATTTGGTTATAATTTAATTTTCTATTTATAATTTCCTATAGAGAGAGCAGCTGACTAGAGAATTCAACTATCAGAACCTTTGGGCAAATGAACTTTGTTAGTAAATTAACGTTGTAGTTTTTGTGTCATTCTACTGTTGCTTTCCTACTTCCGTACAAGAGACTGGACAGAAACACAGTCATTTTCTAACTTTCCTGGGCCAGTGCTGGTTGGTTGTCCTAAAGGACAGCTCAGTCATGCCCTTAACCAGCTACAGGGGATATAGTCAAGAAATTGATGGTGAAACCTAGCTCCAAGAAAAGGGGGTTGATTAGGTAGAACAGTAACCTTTCTTTCCCTCCCTCCCCCCTCCCTCCCTTCCTTCCTTCCTTTTTTTTTTTTGAGACAGGCTCTCCTTATAGGCCCAGTTGACATGGAACTTGCTATGTAGACCAGGCTGTCCTCAATCTTACAAAGACCTATCTGCATTTGCCTCCTGAGTGCTGTGATTAAAGGCATATGCCACCATACCTGGCTTTATTTCTTTGTAAGATTGAAGGTTCTGACCAGTGGTTGAAGGCAGAAAGCACAGATTTTAAGGGGGGATGTGGACTAAGCTTCTGTGTGCTTCTTTATAGAGTTCTCAGATATAGAGAAAGCTGATAGGTGACCTTACGTCAGACTGGTGCTCATCCAAGAATGCATCAGCCCCAGCAACAGCATAAAACATGCTTACGTAACCAGTGGAAATAATTTTCTGTGTTGTTCAGTTTGAATGAAATGTCCCCCATGTGGTCATGTATTGAATTCTCAGTCCGCAGGTGGTGTTTTTATTATTTTGTTGATTTTTGATAATTTCAGCCAGATATAAATGTATTTTGGTCATTTTAATTCCCCACTGCCTTCTCCCATCCCCTTCCCACTTCTGTTGAAGTCCTTATCCTTCCTAACAAGTCCTTTATCTATTCTCATGTCTCTATGCTTTCTTTTGTTGTATTTTGTGACCCATTGAGTTTAATCAGAGTTGCTTACATGAGCATGAGGGAGGAGTTGTTTACTGGAGTATGGACAGCTTACCCAGCTATACCACCGACTCCCTCTCTCTGAGCAACCATTAGCTCATCAGGAAGGGGTGGGTCCTTGTGAGCCTCTCCCCTATCTGTGATGAAATGTTGAAATGTCAGATGCCATCTTGTGATGGTCGAACACAGCGTTTCACAGCACCCCTGCCCATCCCTTGGCTTTTATATTCTTTCTGCTGCTTCTTGTACAGTGTTCCCTGAGCCCTGGAATGGGTGATACAGGTGTTCCATTTAGGGCTAAGCACTCAACGGTCACTTATTCTCAGCACTTTGGCCAGTTACGAGTCTCTGCATTAACTTTTTGTTACCCACTGCAAACGGAAATTTCTGTGACCAATATTGAGAGCAGAAGTATAAACATAAATATTTAGATGGCAGTTTGAAGCCGTGTCCATTTAGCAAAACAGCAGTAAAGTAGGCTCCCTGCTAGGGCTATGACCTCACGAACCATGGGTTTTTGACTAGGTGTACAACGTGTTGCTATGATGCAATATGCCGACAAAAGCAACTCAAGCTAGGAAGAGTTTCTTTTAGTCACATTTGAAGGTACAGTCCATCACAGCAGGAAAATCAAGGCAGCAGGAAGTTGAAGCAGCTGGTCACAGGATGTCCAATATCAGAAAAAGAGAGCAATGAACGCATGTTTGTGCTTATCTCTCCCTCCCTCCCTCCCTCCCCCCTCCTCGTCTTTTTGAGACAGGGTCTCCCCATAGCCCAAGAGAGTCACCTGCCTCTGCCTCCCAAGTGCTGGAATTATGCTCTTTTTATACAGTTGAGACTCTCCTGCCCAGGAAATGGTTCTGTTCACAATTAAGATAAGCCTTCCCATATCAATTGTTGTAATAAAATAACCTCCTACAGGTATGCCCAGAGGTTCTTCTACCAGATGATTCTAGATTCTGCCAAGTTGAAAATAAACATTAACCATCACATAGTATCTAGCGTGAATTCCTCCTGTGGGTTGGGTCTCTAATCCAATCAGAAAGTGGTTGGTTATCTCCATTAAAGTCATGCCATTATTGCATAAGAAGTCACAGCTTGCCTGGCAGGTCAGTATTGTAATGTGCAGGTTTTATTACAAGGTAATATGCAAATATGCAGGTAATATGACAAGATAAGACCATTGATGACTTTTCTCTTCCAGAAACCTACATAAAACTTTCTAGTACTATGAGAGGAAATTTCCCAAATCTTTTCAAGTGTGATTTTTCTATATCCTGTAACCAAGGTTAGATATAAGCCCAGGCAGCTACAGCTACCTGAAGCTTTTTAAAAAAATTTTTAAATTATTTTTATTTTTTATTTTATGTGTATGAGTGTATTGCCTGCATGTGTGTAAGTGCGCCTGTGTTGTGCAGTGCCCATGACAGTCAGAAGAAGGCATCAGATCCCCTGGAACTGGAGTTATGGATGGTTGTTAGCTACCATGTGGGTGCTGGGAATTGAACCCAGGTCCTCTGCAAGGGCAGTCAGTGCTCTTAACCTTTGAGCCATCTCTCCAGTCCCAACTACCCAAGTTTTGACCCCCCGCCAAAAAAAAGTCAAAACTATGTGTTGGAGAAAGGACAGCATCTTCAACAAATAGTGCTGGACAACCTGGATATCAACATGTAAAAGACTCAAATGAGATCCAATACTTTGAAATGACTAGAGGAAAAAGCAGGAAGTATGTTCAACATATAGGCACAGACAGAGACTTTCAGAATAATCCAGGAAGCAGTAGAGTAGGAAATAAGTCCAACAATTGACAGTGGGAACGCACGAAACTAGAACATGTCCGGATAGCGATGGAAACTGTCACTCAAATGAATAGGCAGCCTATAGAATGGCAGAACATATTGGCAGCTATACATTGAGCAGAGATTGTGTCTGTAATGTAAAAAGAACTAAAAAACTAAGCATCATGAAAGCAAACAACCTAAATTTTAAAATGGACCACATGGAACTAAACAGTTCTCAAAAGAAGAAATACAAATGTTTATGAAACAAAGTACAAAACATCCTTACCCATCGGGGAAGTAAAGGTTGTTTTTCTTGGTGGTTAGTTTCCTGAGCTTTTTGGTGTATTCTAGGTATCAATCCTCTGTCAGCTAACAGCCAGCAAAGATTTTTTCCCATGCTCTAGACTCTTTCATCACTTGATGAAGTCTTACTTTGCTGTTCAGAAGCTTTTTAATTTTTGTTGCTTGTTGGCCATATTTTCTAAGTAACTGGAGACCTACTCAGAGAGTCCTTATCTGTTCCTGTATCTCAAAGTATGTGCTCTACTTTTTCTTCTGACCATTTTAGAGTTTCAGGTTTTATGTTGAGATCTTTGATCCTTAAGGAGTTTGGTGAGAAATAAGGCTCTAGTACCATTCTTCTGCACACAGATACACAGTTTTCCCAGTACTATTTATTGAAGATGTCTTCTCTCCAATGTATGTTTTTATTATATCTTTTCAAAAATAATGTGCTATGCTACAGTTGCATGGACTTATATTCTTTTAATTTACATGTCTGTTTTTGTGCCAGCACCATGTTCATTACTAAGACTCTGCAGTGTAGCTTGAAATTGAGTATGTTCACTCAGGATTGCTTTGACTACCTGGAAGTCTTTTGTGCTTCCAACTGAATCTTCTTATTATTCTTATTTTATGTGTATGAGTGTATTGCTTGCATGTGTGTAAGTGTACCATGTCCTGCAATGCCTGCAGAAGTCAGAAAAGGGCATCAGATCCCCTGGAACTGGAGTTAGGATGGTTGTTAGCTGCCATGTGGATACTGGGAATCAAAAAGTGCTCTTTGCTCTCTCCAATCGCCCATATGAATTTTAAGAAGAATGTCAGTGAAGAATGTCACTAAATATTGATATTGCATTGAATTTGTACATTGCTTTCAGTAGGATGGCATTTTCACAGTATTAATGAACTCTAGTAAATGAGCATGAGAGATCTTTCCTTTTTAGTGTCTTCCTCAATTTCTTTCTTCAGTGTTTTAAAATTTTCATTGTATATAGTTTTTACTTCTCTTATGTTAGGTTTAACCAGTGCACTTTCTTTTTTCTTTTTTTTTTTTTGAGATTTTTGTGATTAGAATTGTTTTCTGGTTTCTTTTTTGTCAATCAGATAGGAAAGCTACCGTTTTTATATATCAGTTTTCTGTCCTCTACCCTGCTCTTTGATGAAAA
>NW_008336851.1:1357331-1357907 GCF_000622305.1 Nannospalax galili | reverse complement strand
TCAAGGATCAAGGAATACTTTACAGCACAACTTTTTTTTTCATACAGAAGAATTCATTCCAAAGCAATTGACATTGAGACGTTTTCACATGCATTTCTAATCTCTATATACATGACTATCACTGGTATTTATTTTTTATTTTATGTGTATGAGTGTTATGCCTGTGTGTATATAAGTGCACCCATGAAATTCAATGTCTGCAAAGGACAGAAGAGGGTCTTGGATCCTCTGGAACTGGAGTTATGGATGGTTGTTAGCCATCATGTGGATGCTGGGATTCAAACCCACATCCTCTGCAGGAGCAGCCAGTGCTCTTAACCACTGAGCCATCTCTCCAGCCCCAGGTTCTCTTATGTATAGAATTATGTCATCTACAAACAAGGATACTTTGCTTCCCTTTCCTATTCATATCCTTGTATTTTCTTCTTTGTCATATTGTTCTAGCTAAGATTTCAAATACTGTATTGGCTTAGGAGTGGAGAGAATCAACACCTTTGTCTTGTTCCTGGTCTTAGTGGGAATGTTTTGATTTTTTTTCCATTTTTAGCATGATGTTAACTATAGGTGTTTTATATA
>NW_008336851.1:1307193-1357238 GCF_000622305.1 Nannospalax galili | reverse complement strand
TATATATAATCTTTTATTGTTTTGAGATATATTCCCTTTATCGCTAGTCTTTAGAGCTTTTATCATGAAGAAATTGAATTTTCTCAAAGACCTTTTCTACATTTATTGAGATGACCATGTGATTTCTGTCTGCGTCCATTTGTATGATGACGTTTATTGACTGACGGATGTTGGAGCATCCCTGCATCTCTGGAATGATGTCAACCTTCATTGGCTTCATTTCATTGGTGTTATTTTTGCCTCAGTTTCTCTCTTTACATCTACTGTTTTGGAGATAGTTTGCTCTTGTTTTCTAAGGCCATAAGGTGCATCATTAGTTATTTGAGATCTCTGAGTTTTTTCTTAATTTATTCACTTATTTGTGTGTGTATGTTACACATATACCACGGCTCCCATGTGGAGATCAAAAAGCAACTTGCCAGAGCTGTGTGCTGGATAGCTTCATTTGTCAACTTGACATACTTTGGAACAGGGAATCTCAATTGGGGAATTTCCTTAATCAGATTGGCCAGTGGGCGTGTCTGTGAGGCATTTTCCTAAATGTAAAGTAATGTGGGAGGGCCCATACCCAGGCAGGTGGTCCGTCCTTACATAAGAAGCAGGCTGAGCACAGACTAGAGAAGCAAGCCAGTGAGCAGCGTTCTTCTCCCAGTGAGCAGCGTTCTTCTCCCAGTGAGCAGCGTTCTTCTCCCAGTGAGCAGCGTTCTTCTCCCATCTGTGCTTCAGTTGTGCCTCTGCGTTCCTGCTCTGCTTAAGCCTTTGCTCCCCTCAGTGACGGACTGCCACTTGGAAGAGTACAACAAAATAAACACATTTTTCCAGACTTGCTTTTGGTCAGTGTTTTATCACAGCAGTAGAAACCAAACCAGAACAGAAATTGGTATCAGAAGACACCTGACCATGTTTGTTTAGGGGAGGACTGTAGAAATATTTGGAACTTTGGGCTGGAAAAGCCACTGAGTATTTGAAGCTTAGTGAACTGTTCTGTGAGAGTTTGAAGAAATGTAGACGATGGAAGCTTGGCTCATGAAGTTTCAAGGGAAGCAAAGCTAGACTATCAGGGCTGTTTGTGTGGTAGTTTGAATTGAGAAATTGTGGTTTCTGATCATCTGGGGCTGAAGAATCTGTTGTGATTAAGAAGAGATCAGCATCACTGAAACAAAATCCTCTGGGAAGCATCTCCTCAGGGTTAGTACAGAAGCTACTGTCCGGAGGAAGCCAAGGCTGCATCTCCAGCTGAAAGCAGCACTTGGGAATGTGTACATCTCTCTCACATGGTACTGGTTTTGGCAGCATGAACGCTGCAGAACGAAGGACTCATGAAGAGAGTCTGAGGCTTGGCACCATGTAAGACCAAGAGAGGCCATTGGTGAAGGTATAGTCTCAGTTGCAGAGAGACCCCAGCATATTGTACATTCTTGGACCATGGGACCAAGAGTAATCTGACTTATGAGACAAGCTGTGTGTGCTGTGGGTGGCAGAGCCAGAAAAGTGAAGCTGCTTGTTTAGTCCCATTTGTTTAGAGTGTCATTTTCCATCCTTTCACCCAAAGATATGGTCTATTTTTGATGGTGAGGTACATTTCTTGGAGATAGCAAAAGAAGGATCCTGTTTTCAAATCCAGTCTGCTAGTCTGTGTCTTTTGTTTGGGGAATTGAGACCATTAGTATTCAGAGTGATTACTGAAACGCACGCATTGACTCCTGTCACTTGGTTTTGTAGTGTTTAGTGTTCTCTTAGTTTGCATTTTCTTGCCAACTATCTTAACATCATTTTTTCCCCTGTAGTTTCTTGGATGTCTTTATCCTCATCAGTCTCACAATATTCCTTCTCATATCGTCTGTAGGGGTGTATTGGTGGTCATAAATTCTATCGCCTGCTTTTATCATGGAAAGTTTTTCTTTCTCTGATTGTGACAGACAATTTTGCCAGGTATTTTAGTTTGGGGTGGCAGCTGTGATCCTTCAGAGCTTGAAATACATCTTTCCAGGTCCTTCTGGCTTTTAAAGTTTCCATTGAGGAAAACCAGCTGTACTTCTGATGGACCTGCCTTTATTTGTGACTTGCTTCTCTTTTGCAGCTTCTAATACACTTTATTTGTTCCATATGTTTAGTGTTTTAACAGTTACGTTATGTGGGGAGTTTCTTTTCTAGTCCTGTCTGTTTGATGTTTGCTGTGCCTCTCATACTTAAATCATACCTCTTTACCCATATTTGGGAAATTTTTTTCTATGTTTTTTGTTGAAAACATTTTTTATGCCTTTGGCATGAAATTCTTATCCTTCTAGGCTCATAATTTGTATATTTGGTCTTTTTATATTTTCGCAAATATCTTTCATATTCTGTTCATACTTTTTAAGTCATAAAATTAAATTATAAACTTATAAATTATAAGTTTATAAAATAAAAATTATAATTTATAATATATCATTGACCTGACCAAATGATCCAGTTTCTTTATGTTGTCTTCAAGCTCTGATAATCTGTCCTCCACATAATCCATTTTATTGATGAGGCTTTCCTCTGAGCTTTTTACTTTTTTCACACATTGAATTTTTTCATTTTCACCATCATTTTTTAGTTTGGTTTTTCTTAAGTATTTCTATGTCTTTATTGAATTCTGTCTTTATGTTCTGAATTGAGTTCCTTATCTTATTAATTTGTTTGTGGGTGTTCTCTTGAAATTCCTTCAAGAGTTTAATTCCTGTTCACTTTGAAGTTTTTAAACATGATTCTTTCTATTAGTTCTTTTGAGTTCTTTGTCTAGAATTTAGACTAAGTCTAAAATTACTCTCACTGGGACCATTTCTATGGGGTTAGTAAATTTTGAAGGACACATGTTCACAGTCTTGGTTTTTTTCTCTTGTGTTTTTTATTTATTTTTTAATTTTATGTTTATGAGTGTGTTGCTTGCATGTATGTGAGTGCACCTGTGTCTTGCAATGCTGCAGAGGTTAGAAGAGGGCTTCAGATTCCCCTGGAACTGGAGTTAAGGACGGTTCACAGCTGCCATGTGGGTGCGGGGAATCAAACCCACGTCCTCTGCAAGAGCAGTCAGTGGTCTTAACCGCTGAGCCATCTCTCCAGCCCTCCTTTTGTGTTTTTAAGCTAGAACTCACCCATCTTGAGTTAGCTTTTTTTTTTGTGTGTGTGTGTGTGTGTGTGTGTGTGTGTGTGTGTAAGAGAGAGAGAGTCGGGGTGGGGAGTGCTTTCCTCATTGCATGCTTGGGCCTCCCATCTCTGCAAACACTCTGGTTTCTAGTACATTATAATATTTGCTCATTTCTTCTGTGATTAGCTGCACACAAAATAGTTTAGCATCAGGAAAACTATTAACAACCAATAACTAAAGTTCAAATTTGTTTGAATGTTTTTGTCTTCAAACTACATCCTAGAAAGGATGCTCACAGCACTGATCTCAAATGCCCATGAAATATTTTTCTCTGTGTAGTTCCCACCTATGTTCATTAATTTCTGATTAGGATCAAATTTTGGATTTTCCCTTTTCATCTTTTAATTAAATTTTCATTTGGCAATAATTGTAGCTTCACATGAGGCCATAAGAAATTATACAGAGGGGCTCTGTGTTTCTTTTATCCACGTCTCCAGTAGTGACAGCTTGCAACTGTTATCACAACTAGGAAGTTGGTATTGATGCAGTGAAGGTAAAGGGCACTGCCATCATGGGGGGTTTAGCTCATCACAACCTTTTGTGGCCACATGCACTCTCCCTCCAGCACCAACCACTCACCAGTCCCTGGCAATACAGCTTGTTCTCCATTTATTAACATTTCCAAAATGTTATATAAAAGGAATTAGACAGTATGTAACTTTTTGTGGTTGGCTTTCTTTACACACTGTAAGTCTCTAGAGACCCAACCAAGTTGCTGGATATGTCAATAATTTGTTTCTTTTTAATTGCTGTGTTATATATGTTCCATAGTTTAACTATACACCCATGCAAAGATACCTAAATTGTTTCCTATTTTGAGTTGGCTACAAATGAATCCCTATAAGTATTTGTGTACTTCTATTCTTTGTAAACATAGCCCTTTAGTTTTCCAGGGTAAATATCAATGGGTACGACTGATGGGTTGTATGATAGTTACATGCTTCATTTTTCAAGGAAACTGGCAAATTTCCAGAGGGCTATACTGTTGCACATTCTCACTGGCAAAATGTGAGTGACCCTGTTTCCTTCCACATTCTTGCCTGCATTTGGTTGTTGTCATATTTTTGTTTTAGGTGTCCTCATGTTCTCCCAAGCTGCTATAATAAAATTATCTATCTATCTATCTATCTATCTATCTATCTATCTATATCTATCTATCTATCATCTATCTATCTATTCTATCTATCTATCTATCTATCATCAATCATCTATCTATCAATCATCTATCTATCATCTATCTATCTATCTTCTATCTATCTATCTCTATCTATCTATCTATCTATCTATCTATCTATCTATCTATCTATCTATCTATCTATCTATCTATCTATCTATCTATCTATCTATCTATCTATCTATCTATCTATCTATCTATCTATCTATCTATCTATCTATCTATCTATCTATCTATCTATCTATCTATCTATCTATCTATCTATCTATCTATCTATCTATCTATCTATCTATCTATCTATCTATCTATCTATCTATCTATCTATCTATCTATCTATCTATCTATCTATCTATCTATCTATCTATCTATCTATCTATCTATCTATCTATCTATCTATCTATCTATCTATCTATCTATCTATCTATCTATCATCTATCTTCTGTCTATCTATCTCTCTCTATCTATCATCTATCTATCTATCATCTATCTTCTGTCTATCTATCTCTATCTATCATCTATCTATCTATCTATCTATCTATCTATCTATCTATCTATATATCTATCTATCATCTATCATCTCTCTACCTAATCTATCTATCTAATCTATCGAGCCCCAGTTAGCTTGGAACTCACCAAGGAGCCAGGCTGGCCTTGGTTTCACAGAGATCTGCCTGCCTCTGCCTGCCAAGGGCTGGGATTAAAGGCATGTGCCACCACCATGCCCAACATTAAAGTGTCATATTTTGTACTTATAAACAACTTATTCTTTATATAAGGCTGGTAGATGAAGATCAGGGACCCAGCATGGTTATGTTTTGGTAAGCATAGTGTTCCAGGTTACAGATTGCCAGTTTCTTATTAAAGCTTCTCCAGAGAGCTCTCTAGAGTTTCTTTTCTTTTTTTTTTTAAAGTTTATTTTTTTAAATTTTTTAAAATTTAATAACCGCATGATTAGAAGAAGCATTTCATTACAGCTTGAACATATTCAGTAACACATTCCAGAGCAAGGATACATCTCTTTCAAAGGTGGCTGTAAATTTTTAGTTTCACAGTTGAACTAATACAGTCATACAATATTGAACTCAGTATAAACCCTGTAAGACATAAAATTGAATGAGTTTTACCCTTTAAAGAAGATCTCCATTTTGGATAAAAATTGGGTTAGTTTAAGGAAGAGGGAGGGAAGGGTATACAAGGAACCTAGGGGATGAAGGGAAAGAAGGAGCTCTAGAGTTTCTTTTAAGGGCACTAATCCACTCATGAGCTAACTCCATTCCCTAATACACATTGACTGTTAGAATAATGCAACATACATTTTGGCAGAAGTACATTGTGTCACCAAATGTGTGGGTATTGATGAGCATGTTGGTTTTAATTTGCATTTACATAATGACCAGTGTTGATTTGCTATTTGCATATTCTCTTTGGTTAAAAAAGTCTATTGAGTTTTTTGGAACGGGAGAGATGGATCAGTCAGTAAAGTGCTTGCCTTGCAAGTATGAGGACCTCAATTCAATCCCCAGCACCCAAGCTGGGTGTGGTGGTGCTTACCTGTAAATCCCAGTACTGGGAAGGCAGAGACCAAAGGATCCCTGGAGCTAGCTGTCCAGCCAACTTAGCTAAATTGGTGAACTCCAGATAGAGTGAGAAACCCTGTCTCAAGAAATGAAGTGGAGGGTGATGAGGAAGATACCTAATGTCCACCCCTGGCTTCCACACACATGTATGCACATGCATGTATGCCCATACATACCTGAATGCACACACAAACATGTACACACACAGCATATAAACACTTAAAAAGTCTATTAATGCCTGTGTATTTTAGTATATTCATAAAGTTGTAATTCTAGGACATTTTTATTACTTAAAAGGAGAGTGTACGTCAATTATTGGCCTTCCAACTCCTCTGTCATTCTTGTAGCCCTAGGCAATAGTAATCTAGATTCTGTCTCTGTAGATATGCCTAGTCTAAACATTTCACATATATACAATCAAACTTTGCCAGCTTTTATGATTGGTGTCAGAAGTGTAGTGTTTTCAAGGCTTACCTGTAATGTAGTGGGTATCAGTACATTTCTTATTACTGCTGAGTAGCGTTCAGATACGCTGCTTTCTGTTCCTCTGTTCATCTGGATTGTTTCGGCTTTTGGCTCCATGGACAGTGACACACGGTTTTCACTTCTCTAGTTGTCTATTTATGGAAGGAATTTGTGGGTCATATGCTAACTCTATTATTTAACTTAAGAACTTGCAAAGTAGCTTTTCTTTTTTTAAAAAAAATATTGTCTTTATTTTATGTGTATGAGTGTATTGCCTGCATGTATGTGAGTGCACCCGTGTTGTGCAGTGCCGCAGAGGTCAGAAGAGGGCTTCGGATTCCCCTGGAACTGGAGTTAAGGATGGTTCGTAGCTGCCATGTGGGTGCTGGGAATTGAAATAGAATCTGGGTCCTCTGCAAGAGCAGTCAGTGCTCTTAGCTGCTGAGCCATCTCTCCGGCCCTCAGAATAGCCTGTCAGTGCAGCCATGCTGTTCCGTGTTCCATTGGCAGCCATGCTGTTCCGTGTTCCCATCTTAACTGCTGAGCCCTCAGAATAGCCTGTCAGTGCAGCCATGCTGTTCCGTGTTCCATTGGCAGCCATGCTGTTCCATGTTCCCATTGGCAGCCATGCTGTTCCGTGTTCCATTGGCAGCCATGCTGTTCCGTGTTCCATTGGCAGCCATGCTGTTTTGTGTTCCCATTGGCAGGTTCTGCTTTTGCACATTCTTGCTAATTCTTATTAATGCCTGTTTTTAAGTTATGGGCATCCTGGGCGTGTAGGGGTTAAGGGCTACTCCATTGTGGCTTTGAGTTGTGTGTCCCTAAAGACTGATGATGCTGAGCATTCTTTCCTGTGCTTACTGAATTTCTTCTTAAAGTCCACTCAAATCTTTTGCCAATTTAAACACTGAATTAGCTTTCTTTTTTTTGAGCTGTTTATGTATATTTTTGTTGAACTTTTGTGCATTTCATACAAAACATCTTACTCATCTTTATACCTCTCCCCCATCCACACCCCACCATAACCCCCTGTTCCACTAAATTTTCTCCTTCCCACTCTCTGTTTGACCCACTCTCACTTGCTCAGGGTCTCGTGTTCCTGACTCAGGTCAATAGACTGGCATAACGCATTCTTAGCTTGGGTTTCGCATGGTTGTTTCGTATGATAGGGAGGAAGGACATTCAAAGAGACCACATCATTCCAGCCCCGCCCACAGTCTCCTTTGGCTTTTGCCTGAGCTGGGTCTCACCCCATGGTCTGTGGATGCCCCTTTTTGCTGCCATTTTCCCTGCTGGCCGTACACTTCCTTTTTGTATTCCAATCTAGCTGCTGCTAGCTCTGCTGGTGCTAGGCTCCACCTTTCTTCCAAGGGTGCCCTGCACTCACCCCTTGCTCAGGCTTTTCAGAGGAATGAGTGGTTTCAGGGCTACACTCTACCCCTTTCCTCTGGCTCTTTACACACTTTCAGCCATTTCTTCTGCAAATTTCCCTGAGCCTTGGAGGGCGTGACAGATGCAGGGCAATCTCTCTTGTGTCATGGTGAGATAGTGATCTCTTGGGGCTCCCCATCATTCGTCTTCAAGATGTGGCTGCTGATCTATCTTAGTGGCGTTTTCCTTATTATAAAGACAAATGGAAAGAAGTAGACATGTCTAGACAAACATGAATGTAAATACAAACGCCTAGAAGATATCCCAGTAGGTGTACCATATTCATTAAACAGTATACTTGCAACGGCTTCCCTGCTGGGGCCTGTAGTCTTCCCTGACACAGGGGGTTGGTCTGGTCTACAGCACCAGATGTGTGTTCCACCCTTAGGAGCTGGCCTTTTCCAATTAGAAATTTGTCAGTAGTACATATGTTAGTCGAGCCATTATTGCACTAGCAGGCATTGCTTGGCATGTCCGTAGCATGTGGCATGCAGGGTTCATTGTTGAGTAGAATCATAGGGGATCCTTTCTTCCCCAGCCATCTGCATAGCACCTTCTGGCACTATGAAAGCCATCCATCCAGTGGCATAGAAGTTTTAGCTTAGTCTTGGCTCCTTCTTTTCTTCTCCAGCAGTCACATCATGCAATGTCTTCAGCAACATGGCCTTACCAACCTTTCTAGTGTACAACTGACATTAGTGGCAATAGCCTTGGTGAATTGGAGGACCTCTAGGAGCTCTCTGACCAACACCTCATAGAGAGGGGCACCCCACCCCTGGTACTGTAGTTTTTCTTAACAGTTGTATAGTTTGGGAGCCTCTGTTTTTGTCTCACCCAACCATCAAACTCCCAGGAATCTTACAGCTAGCTATAGCTGGCATTTCCTCCCTCTTCAGGTATCTCTCAAATGGGTTTCACATCTGTAAAACACTCAAAGGTTAACATCATATATTAAATCAATCATAGACAAGGTGTAACACAGCATGGAAGGTTTTACCCATTTGCATTAATTGCTTTCTCCATAGATCTCTGTTAGCATGGGTAAGAGACATTAATTTGGTTAGTTCTTTACTATCTTTAGTTAGCCCTTTGGAGTCATTCCACATTCTGGGGATCTTACATGGAGTCTCTTTGTATTCTTTTATCCTTGATACACTTACAGGTGCTGGCTCCAGTTGCCTAACCCTGTACCAGGCTAAGGAGGCAGGGGGTTTCTCTTGCCCCACTGAACCTGTTGATTCCCTGAGTCAGGCAGGCCCTGGGTCTGCCTTCTGACTGTAGCCATGTCTGTCCATCTCTCTATTAACCATCCCTGGCTTCTGGGGGAGGCCCTGGTAGGAAAAACTGCTTCTACCCCTAGCATAGCCGTTATCAGGAGAGAAATGCACCTTATTTAATCTTTGGGGATTCTTAACCACCCCTAGGACAGTTTTTATCCTTTGAATGCCTTTTGTAAACTGTTCTCCTGGTTTTAAAGCCTTCCAGAAACTCCTTAGTACCGAATTTGGTTTTCTGTCATTTTTTTCTTTGGATATTTGGGCTCAACATAAGTCTTGCCACGTTTGTCTTCGAGTAACCCAAACGGACCATTTTGTCTGTCTGGTCTTTTTTATATCTTTTGTAGGGTGTTCTGTTATTCTACAGACATGTTTTACATGCTGGTCACAGTCACTTAGATCTGCTAAAGCCTCTCTCACTTTACAAAAATCCTGTCAGTCATTAAAGAGCTTAGCAAAACCATTAAAGCTCTGTACCATTGTCGAGGTCCCAGTTGACTTAAGCTTTCCTTTATATCTCTGGTGAACAGTTTTATATGGCCCAGCAAACTGGGCATCATGTATTGCTTTTCTCATACCTAGTTCTCTCAGTAATGCCTGTCCCTCCTTTATAGTCCTCCAGCCCCTGTTAATCATGGGAGTTTCCTTTGGTGATGACCATGTATCTTTAATGCCTTGCACCAGCTATCCCATTAACGACTGCTCCCCCCTGCACTGGCCTAGGTTGAACAGCTTATGTCGTAAGGACGGATGGGTGGTTATATAACTCAGCTGTGAAGCTTCTGAAGGACTTAGACTGACATTATTTGCTCCTGTGTCCCATACCCTCATGAGCCACGTGGTGAGGGGCTCTTTGATTGCTTGCTTGTCTTTCCTAGTTCTTTTTTAAAAATAATTTATTGAGAAGTTCATATAGGCATATAAGGTGTTTTGATCAAATCCATGCCTACTTCCTCCCCTCCAGCGCCTTCATATCTCCTCATCACTTTTTCTGATAACATCATGCTCTCTTGTTTTTGCTACTCTAACATCCCCCCCTCTGAAAAGGTAACCCTAAAATCTTAAGGGTTAGATAAGAGCTTGCAAATACTTTAGACATTTTTAGCCTTTGGAACAGAGTATGTTGCTAAGAGGCCCAATGACATTTTGACTTTTAGCCAAGGAACTGGCTACTTGTCTTTGGGGTCTTTTTACCCTAACTGCTTAGCCAATTCCCACCTCCTATTCTTATCACACCATCCTCTGAAGAGGTTACCCAAATTGCGGATAGGGAATTGGGAAACGGACTGCTCTGGCTTCTTCCATGCTGAACAGGGATGCAGGGTGAGGCAGTTGGGGTACCCCTTCAGGGGGTCATCTAAAAGACTCCCAAATTGCACAACTCTTATCTGTAGGGGGAAAAGAAAGTCCTTGATTGGTGAATAGGAGATGTGAAGGAGAAGTAAAGACAAGAGTAATTAGCATTACAAGTTCTAGACAGGGAACTAGAAAAAAGTCAGAACAGGGCAAATTTCAAATGTTCTTATCAGAGTCCATTGGAATTTCTTGAAGAGCACTTCCAAAATCATCCCTCTGTTGGGTTCCTCCTCATTTTTCTTTTGTCTACCAAGTGATGGGCTCAGGATTTGCTTTCAGACATTTTGATAGCTGTTGGGTTTAGATTTTTGCCAATCTAAACACTGAATTAGTTTTCTTGTTCTTACTGAGTTGTAAGACTTCTTTTTTTTTTTTTTTTGTCTTTTGAGACAGGGTCTTCTTGTAGCTTCAGCTGTCCTAGAACTCACTATGTAGACCAGGCTAGCCTGGAACTCACAAAGATTCACCTGCCTCTGCCTCCCAAGTGCTGGGACTAAAGGCTTGTGCTACCACGCTAGGCTGAATTGTAAGAGTTCTTCTGTGCTCTGATTAAGTCCCTTATTAGCTACACAGTTTATAGATACTCCTTCCCTTTCGTGGATTGTCTTCACTTTCTTCATTGTATCATTTGAAGCACAAAGGTTTTTATCTGCCGAAGTCAAAGTTTTTAGTTGTTGCTGCTTGTGCTTTGGTGTCCTGTCAAACAAAGCATTGCCTCATTAATGCTACAAAGATTGATTCCTTTTTTAAAAGTGTTGGACCTGGTGTAGTGACCTATGCCTTAAATTCTAGCACTCGAGAGGCAGAGGAAGGTCAATCTCTGTGAGTTCAAGGCTAGCCTGGTATACATAGTGAGTTCTAGGCCAGCTGGGACTACAAGGAAGCCCTGTCTGAAAAAGATAAAAAATAAAATAAAAAGCCCAGGACTGTGTCCCCTTGGTGCAGTGTCTTTATCCTTTAGCTTGTGTGTATCAATTTGCATCTGCTTAGCACACTGAATGCACATAATATACTTATGCTAGTTTTTAATGTCTGCCGATTTTAATGTCTCTTTTCATTATGGGTGAGATTTTGACATTGATATTTTCCATATTATGCTTGTATTTCTTTATTTGACATTTTCTGGTACTCTTTAATTGGTTTCCAGCATTGTAAAGCTTACTTTCTAGGTTATTGAATTTTTTGTGTGCCTGCAAATGTTCTTACACTTTGTTTTGGGATGCAGCTAATTGGAAAGTTTAGTCTTTTCAGGTTTTACTGAAAGATTCATTAGGCATTTCTGTAGCAGAGCTCGCTGTGAGCCTGCGTTTTCTTCAGTACTCAGGCCAGGCCTTCCTGAACACTTTGCATCGTCAAATCCCTGGGGTTACACATTTCTAAAAATCTGCCTGATGGAAATGTAAACTGCTCTCAGTAATAACAGTAAATGCCATTAAGTCACTATGTAAAAGATGCAGACTGGTTGGATTGAAAATCAAAGTCAAACTAATTGTTGTCTCCAAGAAATAAACTTCAACTGACAAAGATTATCATAAAACCTACGAGACAAAGGATGGAAATCAACCTACCAAGGGGAAGCTAGAAACAAAGTACGTAACCATTTTCATATCTGATAAAGTAGATTTCAAACTAAAACTGCAAACACTTGGATACTGAACACTACCTTCTTGAATGAATGATGCCCTAAAAATCAAGTAAAAATTATAGCACAACTTGCCAGAACCTTTGGGCTATAGCTCAGGATGTGTAACCATCAGTCAGAGTTGATTCTTTGAGAAGATAAAGGTTCACAGACCCTTAGCCAAAGTAACCAAAAGAAAGAGAGAACCTAAGTACAAAGACAGTGTGGAAAATCCTCCTTCCTGTCTCATGAAAGAAAAAGCTTGAAAAAGCTTTTGACTAGAGTTGGCCATGTGTTGTCTTTAGTGGAAGGTAAAGTTGGTCATGTTTGTAATATTTACCACCTTTGCTGGTCATTGCGGCCCCACTGTATAGTCAATGATTTCCAGAGAAACAGGAGGATGAGGGAGGAAAGAAGGGATTGGCTCATGTGATTACACAGACTGTCAAGTCAGATCTGCAGTGTGGAGCAGCAGGCTGGAGACCCCGGAGAGTGATGATACAGGGAAGTGTAGAGGCCACCGCAGAGTCACTGGGAGTTGGAAGCTAGTGCTTTTGTTCTATTCTAGTCTTCAGCAGATTTTTCACTCAAAGTTCAGACTTCAGTATTAATCTGGTCCAGAAACACCCTCCAAGTTCACATAAAATTAATTGTCATACCTAGCAAGCAAGAAAACAGCCAGTTAGTTGAGTTTACAAGAATATTTCCTAAGATGGGTATGGTGGCACATGCCTTCAGTCTTAGTACTTGGGAGGCAGAGACAGGTGGATCTGTGAGTTCAAGGCCAGCCTGGTCTACATAATGAGTTCCAGGCCAGCTGGGGCTACAGGGAGACCCTGTCTCAAAAAGACAAAAAAATGTTTCCTGCGAGGGACGGTCCTTTTGGCTGTCATTACAAAATTTTGTAATCTTTTATGATGTTATGAAAAAACTATAGATTTCTGAATTATTAACATTAATCATTGGTCTCTAGTAGATAATAGTTTTGAATAGGATGAGGTTTGCTTTTATCTAACAAAAGTAATGAAAGCCCCATTAATCTCTTTGTTTGAACCCATCAAGTAATCTCATGTGGCATTTTAAAATCAGTCTGCAGAGGACTCACAGATCCTATTTGGTACTTCATTGTCAACTTTGTGTTTAATTCCTCGGTTGATGCTGTTTTCAAAAACATCAGGAGACCCCTTTGAGCCAGCATCTGTAGTCAGACACTCCCTGGGATGGTGCTTAGTTTAACCCAGACACATCCTGAGCCAGTGCACCTGGACAGCCTGCTTTGTTCTTTCTGTGGGACTGTGGCTTTGTTCTCTGCAAGGCTCACATTTGTGTCTATTGCCTCTTTCCCTTATATTTTCAAGTGATAATTTTTTTTTTGTCTTTTTAAGACAGTGTCTCCCTGTAGTCCCAGCTGACCTGAACTCACTATGTAGACCAGGCTGGCTTAGAACTCACAATGATATGCCTACCTCTGCCTCCCCAGTGCTGGGACTAAAGGTGTGCGCCACCACACCCAGCTCAAGTGATAATTTTTAAAACCTCATCAGATACACAAAAATCTTATTTGGCCTTGAAAATCTGCATTGCAATATTACCAAATCTTTTCAGTACAGCAGCAGACTAACACTCTCCAAGTGTCTGCTGTAATCATAAATTTCCACAAGCTCATTGTGGACAAAGCTTCACACACCCATCCCAGCACTAGATGCCATAGGCTTCCCTTACACAGCTCCAGTTTTGTCTAGAACGTCACATAATGTCAGGATTTTTCCCTCATACGTTTCAGTCTTTTGTGCTTGGCTGGCAGCAGCTGCCTCCCTGCTGTTCCCAGGGTCTGTCCTAGTCCTGTGGGGAAGAGCTCTGCTTGCCCTGCACTGCCACATTCATAAAGCTGATGACTGTTACTCCTGCTGTTCTGTTGATGGTTTTACTGTGGAATTAAGATGGGCTCAGAATCCCATTTGTTAAAGGAAGCATTTCTAGATCTATATGATATTCTTTTAGATGAGAATAATCAAGGGTATTCAGTAAGAGATTTCTTTGTTTTTTAAAATTTTTTGTCATTAATTTTTGATAAATATTCAAGTAGCAAAGGCCCTGTTACTTGAAAAGTAGGTATTAGAATGTATTATTATAAAATCCTGTCCCAGTAATATTAAGTTTAGTTGTTAAAATTATCAATGTGTCCAATTTGATAACACCGTAAGAACTGTTAATATTTAATGCATAACATTCATCATTTGTTAGTATAGGTTCCAAACATATAGGCTAGTTGTTGTATCTTTGAGATGCTAGAGGTTGAACCCAGGGTTTTACACATGCCAAGCACGTCCTCTACCACTGGGCCATATCTCCACCCTAAACTGCTGTATGTCTTTTTAAAGTTTTTTATTATTATTTATTTATTTTTGGGCTTTATTTTTAATTTTATTATTTATTTATTTAGCCTTTTTGAGACAGGGTCTCCCTGTAGCCCCAGCTGGTCTGAACTCACTGTGTAGACTAGGTTGGCCTTGAACTCACAGAGATCTATCTGCCTGCCTCTGCCTCCTGAGTGCTGGGACTAAAGGTGTATACCACCACACTTGGCTAATTTTATTATTTTTATTTTATGTGTGTGAGTGTATTGCCTACATGTATGTACCTCTGTGCAGTGCCCACAGAGGTCAGAGGAGGGTGTTGCATTCCCCTGGAACTGGAGTTATGGATGGTTGTTAGCTGTCATGTGAGTGCTGGGAATTGAACCTGGGTCCTCTGCAAGAGCAGCCAGTGCTCTTAACTGCTGAGTCATCTCTCCAGCCCCAACTGCTATATTTCTTAACATATTTTCTAAGTAGACAGTCATTACCTACTAGAAATTCCATACCTTCATGTCATTGAATCAGCTTGCTTCCAGTCAAGGGATAGAAGCCAAATAGTAGGTTAAATGAAGAGTTAACAGTCTAAGTGTTGAAGAAATTCTGTATGGTTCCTGGAGATACTAGGAGAATGTCACAGGAAGGTCAAACTTGGAAGGAGTTTCCCTTCCTGAGGCTGCGGTGGAGGCTTCGTTGGAGATAGTTATGTTTAACACCTGGGATAGCAATGAAGAAAGTTGAGGGGTTGGCATGCAGGAAGCAGCCTTAGGAGTGCAGGTGGGTGCAGACAATCTGCTGCTTATAGTTGACTATGCAGAGGGAGCAGAGGTTGGTGTGGGCAGGAGGACTTGGGAATGCTGGTTTCCATGTGGAGGAGTCTGGGGAAGACTACTGCTAGATCTGTTTGTGAGGTTGCCGCCAGAACCACAAGTCCCATATGGTCGATGTAGTGAACATCACCAGGAGAGCCCCTTCATCCTGTAGTGTATATCTAGCACTTTCTGAGAAAATGCTACATTGTGTGTAAAGGAAATATACTTACAGGAATTCTGTCTGTTTTGGTCCAGCATCTGTGTTGTGGAAGGGCAGATTTGGAGCTGAGAGGTGATAGGCGCATTCACTGTCTTACTGTTCTCTGAATCTTTTTTTTGGGGGGGGGGCGGTTTCTTTACTGTTTAATGTCAGTTGTGGAGTGTCTCCTTGTATAGACTTCATACCCTAGCTGCTGCATGAAGAGGTGGCCCACCAACAGAGATCCAAAGGGGGTTTGATGTCATTGTCTGGCCACTTTGCCCTCATTCCGCAAAATTAAATGCATAATGAATAAGCACACTGTCTAGCTGTTAAATACTAAATTTGATACTTCTTGCCCCCAATTCTTGGGATTCTCCAGTGGCACTAATTTTCAAACTTTCCTGAGAGAAATGACAGGTAATTTCTACAGCTGATTGAAAAACAAAACAAAAACATGATAAATATATTTTCTTTAATTATATTGGGGACTATAATTCATGTTCATAAATGTTAATAACTTGGTTTTTAAAATTGTATCCTGTTGATATTTGGAATGTGTTTATTATTGTGGCTGATTATTGAAGTATAATGTTCCAGAATACTACATTAGTTTGTATAATTTTGAAAAAAAGGTCCATGAATAATGATCAGACATGGCACCTATAAAAATAACCTTTTGCAGAGTTATATTTTTAAAAAATTTGTTACACTTCCTGAGTCCCTGCTGAGCCCTCACTAAGCACAGTCACTCCAGATGCTTGAAACTAGTCTAGTTAGCATCTTTATGATGGTTGGTTTTAATGTCAACTTGCCACAAATTAGAATCACCTCAACCCACCCCAAATATGGGCAGTACCTTCTGGTAGCAGCCCAGATAAAAGAGCTTGGCAGAAGGAAGATTGTTAGCCTTTTGTTTGACCTTCCCTCTCCCTGGTGAGTTAATTTACTCTGTTATGGCTGCTGACTCCTTCACTGATATCAGAATCAGTGTTTCCAGGCTTCCATCATTGGCTGAGGACCAGCAGCCCCCAGGAGCCCTCCAGACTGCTGAGGCAGCCAGCAGCTCCCGAGTTTTGGGTCTCTTCGGTGTGAGACAGTCACTGTGGGACTCCTCCAACTGCTGAGGCACCCACAGTCTCAAAGGGCCTCAAAGACTGGGTTCTCAACCTTTTGGGTGTGGTACAGCTGTTGCTACTATTTTGAAGCCGATTTAATTCTATGTATAATTCTGTATAGAAGCTCGTTCTGTTTGTGTGGAGAGCCCTAACTAATACAACCCTTTTCTTGTGCATTTATAAGCTTTTCATCCTCAGATCAATTAATCAACGTGACAGAAGACAGTGCCTTTTTTCTTAACTTTGGTCTGTCAGCAGGGTGTCTATTGAATGTGTGGCTGCTGATCACCTTTGGGATATGTGAGCATCCACAGCTGCATGCTAGTAGCATGACAGAGAGCCACACAAGCATCAGGCCAGGTCTACTTTGATACCTGCTGTAGGCATTTATGTATTTCTAAATGGATTTTTCTCAAATTGCATTTTAGAAACCTGTTGTCCAATCTTGTGACTCACCCTCTGCATAAAGATTTTGAAGGGAAAAGTAGGAGGCAGAAATGGTCTTCTCTAATTATTTTAGAAGATCCATTATAATGACTTTCAATTTTATTATTCCCAACATCATCACTCACACAGCTTTCTCTCCCTGTCATGATGGGAGCTTCCGCAGTCAGCTGCTTCCCTCCATCACCCCATCAGTCATTTCTGAGTATGTAAATTTTTTTGACTTTTTGAAAGAGAGGTCTCCCTGTAGTCTCAGCTGGCATGTAGACCAGGCTGGCCTTGATCTCACAGAGATTTCCCTGCTTCTGCCTCCTAAGTGCTGGGATTAAAGATGTGTGCCACCACGCTGGACCCTGAGTGTGTATTCTTGTACTGCAAATTGCTCTATCAGCTGCTGTTTTTCTGAACATAAGGTTTTCATGCTTCATGCCATCCCTAGTGACCCATCCCAGAGAAAGAACTCCCTCAGCTATCTTTTCTAAGCAGTTACTGTGTTCTACCAGCTCTGCAGAATAGCTCCAGGCAGATGAATAGGCTTTCCAGAGTGAGTGGAAAGACGTTGACATAGTCACTATATTAAATCCCTATTTGGCTGCTGTTCTGGTTTCACTTCTGTTGCAATGGTAAAACACCCTGACCAAAAGCAACTTATGGAAGGAAGAGGTTTATTTGGCTTTTAATTCCAGGTCATAGTCTGTCACTGACGGGAAGTCAAGGAGGAACTCAAGTGGCTAGTCATGTCTCATCCATAGTCAGGAACAGAGAGAAACTAACACACCCACGCTGCCGTGTGCTCGCTTAGCTAGCTTTCTTCACTCTAAATAATTGAGGGCTTAGCCTAGGGAATGCTTCCACCCATAGTGCAATGAATCATTTAACAATCAAGGCATCTCTCAGACATGCCCACAGGCCACTTGATCTTGATAGTGTCTCAAGCATGACTCTATTCCTAGGTGATTCTAGACTGTGTCAAGTTTACAGTTAAAACTAACGTGCATATCTACGCACAAGGAACTACAACCCTGAGAGTGTGCATGTGTTGGCTGAACTCATCAGGATGGCTCTGAACTCTGGCCCTGACTGGGTTCTCTTTCAGCTGGAGTTGTCTGTATCTGAAAGGGTTCTTTTGTGCCAGTTTATTCAGCACAGTTGCTCTTAGAGCATCCTGCCTTCTACAGCAAGGAAGGATGCTACTCTTTCCCAATTATCTAGGTGCTGAGACTGGTCTTGGTCATAGGAGGGCCCACTGCTCCAGCCAGGCTGCTTACCCCACCATCCCTCACTCACACTCCTTCACTGGCTGGGCTTCTGCATAAGGCATGCCACTTTCCTTCTTTTCTTCAGGCGCTAACTCTCCTTTAGATGACAGTGGAAACCTTTTCTAGATCTTCTAGCCTTCACTTGTCTCTGACTAGGTATAGTCTGTAACTACAACTTCATACTTCCCTTTCCTCCTGCAGTGTTAGTGATGTTTGTGTGAGCTGATCTGAATTTTGAGTACAGTACATTGTACTTCTGATCTTCTCCTCAACCCCAACACGTGGGTTTGTTGCATAGCCCTTAAATCCCTTCAACAAGAAGACTCGGCTGTATGTAAAAGGTATGCTCTAAAAGGTGTAGAGTTTTATTTTTCTCTTTCAGATGGCTACAGTGAATTCCTAAGAGCGCTAGCGTGCTGGATAGCTTCTCTGTGTTCGGCTTACAGCACTAACGGAAATGTTCTTTTAAAGACAAATCTCACTGTATTGGTTGCTGTACTTCAGGGTGAAATGTGGACCAGAGTGTGGGGATTACAAACGTCTGTTGGTAAGGGGCTTTCTCCATGTGGGTTGCTTGGCAGTGCTTGCTTCTACCACCTCTGTCCTATCGCCTGTCTGACTGAAATCCAGATCTGAGTTGAATCCTGGGAGAAGGGTGTTTCTGGATGGCTGACTTCTGCTTGGTGTTTTTGGTTAGGTTTGTCTGAGGCCTTCAGTGAGAGAAGCAGAAGTGCAAGAGGAGGAAAGCCCATTCAGTCACATCACTTCTCCTTACAGCTGTCTCTTCAGTGGTCAGTGTGGTCACTGGCCTGCATCGCCTGGCCTGCAGCACTGTTGTCTCACATTCCTCGTGATTCAGCCACTCTAGGCCTCTGTCATTCTTTCCATCCAGTCCTGAAGCGAAATGCACTAACTGTTGCCTCCTCCTGAGAGATGCCGTCCCTAGCTGCCTAGGCCAAATCATGTCAGTGCAGTTCCTCATCATGGTTTTGCTTGGCCTTCCTATCACTTTTTACTTAGCACTTGTGATTGCTTACCTTTGCGATAATGTGACCTTTCCTAGATTGTTTTGCTGCAGTGGCTCAGAGCTTGTTTTATAGCCTCATGTCCCCAGTACCTGGCACATAATTAAGGTTCAGTGGTATTAGTTTGAAAGTGGAATGAAAGCAGGTGTGGGGTGTAGGTGAAGAAAGCAGGGTGTCAGAGAGCTGATTCAGAGTCAACGGGAGGACTCTGCTGCATACAGCATGTAGCAAAGTCTCAGGGCTCAGAGGCCACTAGCTCAACAAGGCTGGTCAAATAGAGGCAAGGCTGGGCAGCTCTGCCTTCCATAAATAAGAATAACTGGATATTTACAGTATACTAGACACTGAGCTAATGTTTGAAAGCATTTTCACAGTCCTTTAACCACTGTATGAAGAAAGTCATACTAACCCTATTTATGTTGGGAAAAATGAAAATGTGAGAATATTAACTACTCATGAAAGTCCAAGAACCGAGAGCATGTTAGGACTCAAATCAGAAGTCTCCTCCTGTCTGCCTCATCCTTCCTAACTGCCATCTTTCCTCTTTCTGGTCCATTAGCATGAATTAACTCTAAAATCCCCTCTGTGTCTGTTTTCGGTCCCTCTCAGTGATCTTCATGGTTTGCTGTGGTACCCACACCCAGGCACACTGACTTTAGTTCCATGTCCACACAGCCTTCGTCCTGCTGTTATCCTTCTTTACTCTTCTGGTTGGCCCTCTGAACCCCCACCGGGAACTGACTAACTCCTGCTGTAAAACCAGCCCAGTATTTAGTACTTTCGCAGGCAAAGTGAAAAAATGCTAGTATGCTGATGACTGCCAGGCAGGTGGAGAGTCCAGCCATAAGAAATAATTGGTTTTTGTAAATGCTGTTTTCATTTGCTTTTAGTGTATGGTTTACTTCTCAACTTAATGACTAATGGACACTGTAGAAATTACTAAATAGCATTTCTTTCAAAATATTAAATGCTCTGGGGAATTAAATAAAACAATTGTGATTTGATATAAAATCAAGGAACTGAACTGTGCCTTCAGTTTACCTTAGGCCTCTCTTCTTTCTCTCTTCAGAAGATTTATCTTCCTAATTATAGTTGACTTAGGCTAATATTAAAATTACTTTGCATTCCTAAAAGCCATGTATTTCATCTGTCAATAGGGGCACACATTTAACAACCACAAAATTACCTGCTTTAAAATAGCCAGAAGTGGTGGTGCGCACTTTCAGTCCCAGCACTTGGGAGGCAGAGGCAGGAGGATCTCTGTGAGTTCAAGGCCAGCCTGATCTACATAGTGAGTTATAGGCCAGCTGGGGCTACAGGGAGACTGTGTCTCAAAAAGGCCAAAAAAAAAATTATCTGCACAAACAAAAAGTTTGTATTTCTCCCAGAGGGCTTTTTTTTTTTTTCAAAAGAATAAAATATACATAACCGTTTATTTAAAAAAAAAAAACAAAAAAAAAGCCCCAAACCTAACGAGGTACATACATACAGTAGGTTACTAAGCATGTAAACATATCTGGGTGTCAGAGAATGATGGCATGAAGTGACCAGACACGATCTGCCACCCAGCAGAGCTGATGGTGCTGTCTTGCAGGAGGAGCCCAGCTGTCACAGCAAATACTCTAGATGAATATCTAACTTATAATAGATGCCTCAGAATGCAATTCCTAGTCTTTTCCTTCTTTAAAAAAAAAAAAAGAATCTGGAAAGTTATATTTTTATTGAATATGGAGATATGAAAATCTAAATGAATAAACATTTTCTTATGTGCTTGAAACATTAACTAGCGTACAATCACAATATGATGGCTTTTTCCAGATAATATTTTACAGCTACACTGTATCTGGGCATTGTGTGTCAAGAGATGGGTAAATCTTTTCAGATGAGGGCTACAGGGTTTACCCACCTGTGTCAGAGCCATTAGGACAGCTCAAAATTTGTGTTTTTGTTGTCATTGTTTGTAGTTCTGAGGACTGACCCCAAGGCCTCACACAAGCTAGGTGGGTACTGAGAATATCTAAGTTAAATTTCAGACTGTATGTTTAGTTTCTTGGATGAAAATAAATGTAGCACGTTGCGTCTGGTAGTTACGGCCGTGCTGAGTGATGCTGTTATGTTTTGCTCCAGATGTCACTGAGATATTTAGAGAACATGAATCCTCAGAACCAAACTGTTAGAACTATGTTAATATGGCCTGTATAGTAGTCCTCGATTTCAGTCATGTCTTGTGTGCCCTACAGGCAAATATGTGTATCAGCCTATGACCCCCGTGGAGCAGCTGCCAAGCACCGAGATCCCTGCAAGGCCCCGAGAGCCCACCAATACCATTCAGATTTCAGTCTCGCTCACTGAACACTTTTTGAAGTTCGCATCTGTCTTCCAGCCTCCGCTTCCCCCTGACTCACCAAGGTACTGCATGATCTCAGATCTCTTCATTGACAACTATCAGGTGAAATGTATTAATGGGAAAATGTGCTATGTGCAGAAGCAACAGGTGCCCCATCCCCAGAAGCTGAGCCCTGGGGACGTCTCTGCACACGATGCCTTAATTTCAGAAGAGAGTGATACAGCAAAGCTAGAGCACTGCTCTTCCCCCTCAAGTTCTGAGGACTCGGGGATCAATGCAATTGGGGCTCACTATGTGGAGTCATGTGACGAGGACACAGAAGAAGGAGCGGAACTAAGTTCTGAAGAAGATTACAGTCCCGAGAGCAGCTGGGAGCCAGACGAGTGCACCCTTCTCTCCCCGTCGCAGTCCGACCTGGAAGTGATCGAAACCATCGAAACCACCGTGTAGTCAGTCACCCTGAGCTTTGGTACTTCGGTTTGAGGAGTCCTTTTCCAATGTTTTCGGTGTTTTCTAACCCCCATGACCAATAGTAGCAGTTTGGCGGTCCGCTGATTACTGTCACTCTTAAATTAGTCTTGTAACTAAAACATTTTCTTACAGTTTTCTTTTATATCTTGACTTGCTTTCTATGTAGCATCTGGTGTCATGAATTGTGACCCAGCCTTAATTTCACTGAGAACTTGGAGAGTGATGGGATCAGAGTGTTGTGGACCAGACGGAGGTGCTCTTCAGAGTGAAGGCGACCATATTTACAGCTAGCCAGTCCTTTGTGGAAAAACTGTCTTGGCTTCCTTTAGGCATGTTCTGCTGGTCACAGAGTTGGAGGGGACAGCTCCCTTCAGGGAAGAGTGTGTGCTAGCAATGCCGCTCTGCCCTTTCCCCTTCTCCTTACCACCCGCACTGGCTCTGGACTTAAGTGGTCTCAGCACACTTCTAGGAGGTCACTGGAAGCCCCCTTGGGCCCTGTGAGGGCCAGGTCTGCACAGACCTCTGTGTCTTGGGCGGAACCAGATCTACATGTGAGAAGAGATGGACATCTGTAGTTTCATGTTTAATCCAGCTTTGGCTAAGTACCTACAGACATGCTGCAGAGTGGTAGGGACTCAGAATGGCTCATAACCTAACTCCCACCATGAAGGGGCCCATATTCTAGTAAGGGACATGAACCATGCAGCGCACAGTACCCAGGAAGCCCTTGGAACCAAGGAAAAGAGAGATGAACTTGGCCTGAGCTAGCTCAGAGAGTTGCTGCGGTGTTTGAGCTGACCTCAGGTGGCTTTCCCAACATCTTCCTGGCTTTCTTAATTGTTCTTCAGGTCTGGGAGAAACATTTAAGAAGTTATGAGTAGGTATTGTATTTGGGAGGCAGCCACATCTGACATCTTAAGAAAAACAATAATAGTTTTAGTTAGCATGGAAATGCTAAAAGACAGAAGTCCTTTAGGGATTAGGAATAAATCTAATAGGTTTGATTAATTCTGCTTCGTTTGGGTGTATGAAGCATTAGAATGGCTTAGATAAGAAATGGAATTCCATATGATGCATGGATTTTTTTTAATGCAAATGCAAAAACAGTTGAAATAGTTCACTGCTGAGTCAGGAAGAGTCCATATACAACTCCTTCCTGTCATTACAATGGTAGTCACATGCATAGCTCATCTCTCATCCACACAGTAGTGAATAATTACTTCCTTTTTACGTAGCTCTTTTTTAGGATTCTGTTCCTAAACTGCACTTATAAAAAGTGTTCTCCTTTTTTGTTGTTTTTTGATTTTTGTTTTTTTGAAATAGGGAGGGTCTCCTTGTAGCCCTATCTGGCCTAGAACTCCATACATAGACTAGCCTAGCCTCTAACTCACAGAGATCCTCCTGCCTCTGCCTCCCGAGTGCTGGGATTAAAGGCATGCAAATGGGTTCCATGGCCTTGTTATGTGCTGTCAGCATCTAGACACAACCTTTTCTGTCACACTAATGTGTACTTAAGAAGATGCCTTTCTTGTTCTCTGAGGCCACAGTTTGACATCTTCACAAGGGAAGAATCTGCTTTCCTAGTTGGATATACAGTTGTATTGATTTACTAGACCTTTTTTAGGCTGGTGTACCCCAAACATTCATAAGGTTTAGAAGGCTGAGTATGTGGCTTCCTTTGAAAACAGCATTAGTTAAAATGTTCTGTGTTAGACGAGAATGCAGCATAAAATCCCTGCTTACTGAAATGTAAATACCAGCCAAGGTCGTATGAGGAATCTAGCAATGGCAGCACAGGCAAGGGCAGTTAAAACAACGAGGTCTTGGCCTAAGGAGCATTCCCCTAGCCAGGGATGGCCTGGATGGCCTAGGGACATCTGGTGAGCCCTGCCTGAGGTTTGTGGTGCCTCCACTGAGCAAGTGGACAACTGATTGAGCTGAATACTGGCATGGAAACCTAATGCCACGAGTCATGTATCCTTGTTCTCACTCAGGGCTGTAAAGGCAGCACCGTCCCATCTTGGAGGGCCAAGGGCAAGCTTGATGGGGAGGTGAGCACACAGCAGGCTTCTTCCTTACGCCTTTCCTATCAGCTTTCCGGCCTAGGCCCACTGCCATTCATATTAAACCAATTGGAGTCTATAGCCTTCTATAGCCTGGGCTCTAAAGCCAGGAAAACACATGATCATGGGCCACATTTCTAAAGCTCAGCCATGTGTCAGAGTTTGGCCCTTTATCAGTAATATCTGTGACTTTTGTCCAGTTTTTTTTTAACTCCTAAACTGCCACTCAGATTAGCCACAATTGCAATGGAATTTTTGGATTTAATAATAATTGATAATCATTTTAAATACTTGCACAGTCTCTTTATAGTTAACCTCACTATGCTTCACTTACTATTTTTATAGAATTGAAGCTGTTCCATTTGATTCCTGGATCTTAAATAAGCACAAGCAAGAGTTTTTTGTTTCCCCTCTCCCAGCATCATTCATACCAGTAACTATCTGAAATGTGATTAAATCAGAATTATTTCTCTATGCTTACATTCTAAAATCAACTGAGAGGAACATAAAAATGTACAGTTTAAATTCTAGGCCTATTCTGTTCTATGTTATATGGAAGACTTTCCCTATAACCCTGATATCATATTGCTAATCTGTATAAGCACGTTAATAGGCACTTTAGAGATACTTACAATGCAACATGCACTATAGACATTGGGCACAGTCGTGTTAAATGGGCTTCTGACGACTATTCCACACTGAGAGATGAAAGCTTTAAACTTCGAACCTTGAAGAACGCTTACATGGAGCAAGGCTTGTGCCATGTGGTAGACATAGTGTTCTCTTGGACTTTTGTGGAAAACTGGTATTGCTGCCACTTTTTCAAAGTTGGTATAAAGGCTACTAGGTACAAGGTTAATTCCACTAGCTATGAAGGGTGGCTTTCTTATGTAGCCAAGGTTTTAAGTTTCAAATATGTCCATAACTTTTCTGAGACATGACAAAGCAATTAAAGCGCTTTGGTGGGTATTTAATATATATATATTTTAAAAGTGTTTACTTTCAAATCTCAGCATTTTTTTTTAATCTGGTAACATTTAAGGTATAACATGAGACTTTGAAGACAACCCCAAAGACAGTTGCTTTCCTGGAAGAGAACACTTGTACCTCAAGGTGATATAGTACAAAATAGAACAAAACCCAAACCAGTGTCCCAGTAGAACACGACACAATGTAATACAACACAACACAATATATAGACATGTATATGTTATGTAATACAGTGTGATACAATGTAATACAATGCAGTAAAAAACAGGATAAAACCCAAGCCACCAAGTCCAGAAACATGGTTGTTTCAAGACAAACCTTTTGGATTTGATCTTGGACTTGCATCTTGGGAGTAGAACTTTTAGTTCTGAACTTCCACCTGTTGCCTGTTTGAAACATCACAGTTCTGGGATTGTTGGGGACAGCCTCTTAAGCAAATTTAATTGTAAGCAGACACCTTAGGAGGCCCAAGTATCCAGATAACCATGGTAATATAGACATTGCTATACAAGAAAAAAAAAGCACAAATTAAGCAAAATACTATTTATGCTATCTGCTCCTGATTGTCTCAGCATCCATCCCACTTACAAAATTTTATTGTCATGTTCTGACCTTTTAGTCGAGGAAAATATTTTAACTGTTCGCTTTCCTACCCCCTTGTACAGAGGCGTTGTGAACTAGAACAGAGGAAGGAGGCTGGTTGCTGCAGGCCTTTGGGGGGAGTGTGTGACTGCACTTTCCAAGGAGGAGGGGGTGATGGGAGAATGCAAGGGGGAGTTCTACTCACAGCCCACCCAGGGAATGCCATTCTCAAATCAGATAGAAATACAAGGGCATTGCTCAAAATTGATACTCCATTTTCAAAGTATCACTTTGTTATGCCTATGGTGCCTGAATGTAGATGGAAGGCTGTTTCATCTGTGTCAGAGTTCTGCTTTCTGCCAAGGCTGATGTGGCTGGAAGCTTGTCTGGGCTTTAAACACAGAGCTTCCGGGTCTTGAGTTTGCACACACTGTTAAGCTGTCCATACTTTGCAATAGTCATGTGCTGTGCTGTTTTGTCTTTTATAATTCTAATGTTTTAAGCACAATGTTGACTCCTGTAATTTCCTAAAATTAACTTGTTTTCCTGAAACAGTTCACTTCACTTTAGAAAAACACCGCTGTAAAATAAAAGTAGTTTTTTTCTACTAGAACAAATCTGCTACTTTGGAATTTTTGTATCAAGTGTTTACCATGTGCTAGAAAACAAATGTATATCCATCATCCATCTAAACATACAAACATTTATGTAGTGCAGGTGCACGTTACTCACATGTGTTCATGCTCACTATGTACCACAAACGCCAGAACTCTCTAAGAACTTCTTTGTTGGCTTCCTCAGGTTTATGTGAAAGAAGAGTTTTATCATCCCATAATTAATGTCTATTACACAGGTGTTTTTCCAGCTCACATGTGGTATGTGACAGCTATGACCACAGATCCCACAGTGAGGGAGGCTGCCCCCCCCCGGGGCCTTGGGAATCAAGCCTCAGGATGGCAGGTTCTGAAAAGTTTTATTCATTGCACCAGCTTCTGGGTTTGATGCCTGCAGAACAGCCTCCCTAGGGACTGCTGTTAACACACGAGCAGATATCCCTGTGTTCGTGATGGCTGCCTTATGGCTTCCTACACAGAATCTTCGCAGCAACTGTGGGGGAGGATTTAGCATCCCATGTCACAAATAAGGAAGGCAGCTCAAAGAGTGTTCCAGTCAGGTTGGGCTGTTAACCTAGAATGCTGGCTCAGGAGTTGACAGTCACAGTCTTTTGCCCAGTGCTCTAGTTTATTTCTCCATTGCTGTGACAAAATACTCTGACTAATACCAACTTGGGGAGGAAAGGGTTTATTTGGCTATCATCTCCTGGGTCACAGTTCATCATGGTAGGAACTCAGGGCAGGAACCTGGAGGCAGGAGCTGGAGCACAGGCCATGGAGGAACGCTGCTTACTGGCTTGCTCCCCTGGCCCATGCTCAGCCTGTTTTCTTATTCAATACAGAACAACCTGCCCAGGGGTGACACCACTCACAGTCAGCTAGGCCCTCCCACATCACTCAACAATCAAGAAAATACCCTAGTCCAGTCCAAAGGGGCAGTTCCCCAAATTGAGGCTCCTTCTATCGAGGTGTGTCAAGTTGACAACTAAAGCTGTTCAGCATAATTGACCCCTTGTCAACTTGACACACAAACACATCACTATTAAACTACAATTTTTTCATTTCGTGTCCCTGAGATATGTTAACAATATCACAGACAGTACAACCTTAAAAGTTTCACAGTGCTTAAAAAAATTCAAACACTTAAAAGTCCATAATCTCTTTTAAAAGTCTCTTAACTGTGGGCTCCTGTAGAATCCAAACATGTACTGCCTTATTTAAAAAGGGAAGAATCGGGCACACCTAAGCAAAACCCAAGTCCAGCAAAGTAGCTCAAGACCGGACATCTGGGATTCACTCATGATTTGGGGGACTCCAAAGGGTCTCAGCAGATCCATTTCTCTGACTCTGCCATCCATAGAACACACAGCTCATCTCACAGGCTCAGGCTGTCTCCATTCCACACTTGCTGCTGCCCTTGGTGGTCATCCCATGGTCCTGGCGTCTCCAAAAAGCTGGAGTCTCCACTGAAACTGAGGCTGCACCTTCACTAATGGGCTTTTCTGGCCTCTTGGGGTGCAAAGCCTCAGATTCTTTCCATGGCCCTTTCAATCCTGGGGTCTTCATTGCAACTGAGGCTGCACATTCACCTATGGCCTTTCCTGGCCTCTCAGGGTGCCAAGCCCCAGCTGCTCTCTGTGACCCTTTTATGCTTTCAACACCAGAACTATGCGGGCGACTCTTACACATTACAAAGTCCTGCTTTCAGCTTGAGATGGATGGAAGCTTGTGCCCCCAGTGGACCACAGCTTCTGTGTGCTGACCCTGAGAAAATACTTCCCAGATTTTGCCACAGTGACGCTTGTCTCGTGTTACAACTGATTCTTCAGCTTCAGCCATAGCTAACCAGCATCAATTGTCCCAGTAAAGCAAAGGTTTTACTTCAGGTTCTGGTCTCTTCTTAATCACAGCTGATTCTTCAGCCCCAGCCAACCAGAACCCACAGATTCTCAATTCAAGATATCACACAAACAGCCCTGGTAGTCTCCACTTCTCTTTGAAGTTTCACAAGCCAGGCCTCCATTGCTTACTCTTTCGGCATAACTGTTCCAAGCTCCACAGCAACAAACTAACCATTCAATAGCTTTTCCGGCCCAAAGTTCCAAATGCGTCTACAATCCTCCCCCAAACACTAAGGTCAGGTCTGTCTGAGAATATCCCACTCCTGGTACCAATTTCTTTTCTAGTTTGTTTCTCCATTGCTGTGATAAAATACTCTGACCAATACCAACTCAGAGAGGAAAGGGTTTATTTGGCTTACATCTCTCGGGTCACAATTTATCAGGGATCCCAAGGTAGGAACTCAGGGCAGAAACCTGGAGGCAGGAGCTGAAGCACAGGCCATGGAGGAACGCTGCTTACTGGCTTGCTCTGTTGGTCTATACAATACAGACCACCGCCACCCACATCACTCAAAAATCAAGAAAAGACCCCACAGACATGGCCATGGGTCAGTCCAATGGAGGCAGTTTCCCAACTGAGGCTCCCTCTACCCAGGTGTGTCAAGTTGATGACTAACGCGATCCAACACAGCCAGTGAACACTGCCTAAGATTGGTGGCTCTTCACATAGCTGCTGCTCCCCAGCAGTGCTGGGGCTGTGAGCTGGCTTTGTACCTACCTTGTGTATGTACTCCAGACTGCCTGCTAGTGCGTGTGTAACACAGGCCATGTTTCTGTGTTACCTCTCCAATTTCAGTCACATCCTTGCTTGGGCTCTAGGCTAGGAAGCCAGCTTGTCTTCTTAAGGGACCCCTGCAGTCAGCAAATCTCAACTGCCTGTGCATTTTACTAATTTAACTCTACATAATCATATCACCACATTCTGGAAGCCATCTTACTTTGCCTCTTACAAGTGCTGACTACACACACACACACACTCTTTTACAGTTACCTTTATTAGCATCTTGTCCTCAATAAAATGTGGGAAGTGCTACCCTTTAACCCTATGTGTTCCATTCAGCTCAGTGCTGAGCGTGTGTAACACAGGCCATGTTTCTGTGTTACCTCTCCAATTTCAGTCACATCCTTGCTTGGGCTCTAGGCTAGGAAGCCAGCTTGTCTTCTTAAGGGACCCCTGCAGTCAGCAAATCTCAACTGCCTGTGCATTTTACTAATTTAACTCTACATAATCATATCACCACATTCTGGAAGCCATCTTACTTTGCCTCTTACAAGTGCTGACTACACACACACACACTCTTTTACAGTTACCTTTATTAGCATCTTGTCCTCAATAAAATGTGGGAAGTGCTACCCTTTAACCCTATGTGTTCCACTCAGCTCAGTGCTGAGTAAAGTGGGTGAGACAGGGCCTCTGGACTGTTTAGCTGCAGAAGTGTTTGAGGAGGGATGGTCAAGTGGAGGTGCTGAGGAACCAGAGAGACGTGACAGAAATACAAGCAAAAAGTGAGGTAAAGTAAAGATACTAAGATGCTCAAGGTGCTTTTCTGATTACTTTTCGGAATTTTCTAGTTGTCTAAAATGAACCTGTATTATTTCCATGACCAGAAACATCCCAGTAAATTAGTTTGAGGACAGAAGTCCTAGGCCAATGAGTACAGGTGAAACCATTTCTTGGGTCTGTGGTAGAAATTAGGCATCCCAGCGCTGGCCACACTGCTGTACACTGCCTGAAAAGACTAGAAGGATTGCTGGGAGCCAGGGTCCTAGAACTAACCAGTGTCTGCTGAGGAGTGAGCAGAGATTCCAGCCTTGGCTGGATGCTTGTGGGCGGAGTAGGGAGGTCTTCCTGGATTCTCAGCTTGAGCCTCTGAAACTGGATATTGGGAATCAGAATACTTGGGCTTTGTGGGGACATCTTAACTTGTATGACATCTAGCCAGTCATCTGGTGTAAAACCCCAGATGATCTCTCAGAACAGAGATCTGGTTCTCTGGAAGATGACAATGAAATCCAACATTGTGGACTTGAGCATTGCAGTCTTCAGGCACCTGCAGCATAGAAAGCATCTCTCATGCGGCAGCTTCTTTACTGTCCTTCACAACTCTGGTGGCCAGCGGGGCAGATGTTGTGAGTTCATGGCTGAAGCCGTTACATGTAGAGTTCACTTGGCAGAGGCACCAGAGCTGACACCCAGTGTAGCATGCATGGTGCTCTGGCTAGTGAACTCCAGCTGCACAGCTTATTTCCTTCACCCAAGCCTAGCCCACATCTGAGGCCTCACACTTGGGCCACTCACATGAGCCCAGCCCTGGCTGTAGGTGGGGTATTGAGGGAACCACACAGCTCGGCCTCCTTAATGGCAGCCTGACTTAACCTGGGTCTGGTCCTAAGACCTGGCTTCAGCCTCATGCTCAGCCTCATCAGTACCCAAACTAAAAGCTTCTTTTGGTAATTGGGCTTTGATCTTAGTGCTTTGGGACTCATCTGCTCCCACGCCCTCTTGCCCTCATGAGGCATGGGATGCTAGCTGCTTTCCTCTGTTTACTCTCCAGTGTCACTTCAGACGTGCCTCAGGACTAGGCTGTTCAGGGTACTGCTCACCCACTGTGAGCACTTGCTGGAACCTGATTCTGGCAGAAAACAAAGCTGAGAACCTACCCTTAGTTTAGAGTCTGTGTTTGTAGACTGTGCTGGCAAAGTTCATAGAGCAAATGTCCATACCCCTATTCGTCTGCAGAAGGACCTGGAAAAGCCACTGTACTTTACGTTAGTTTTTGTTCTTGTGATACAATAAACAGTTTAAGGGAGTCAAGCTTTGTTTGGACTCATGATTTTAGAGGTTTAAGTCCATAGTCAGATGCTTCATTATGTTCAGGTTGTAGTGAGGCAGAGCATCATGGCTGAAGGGTGTGGTAGAGGAAAGAGCTGCTCACTTGATAGTGGGCAGGAAGCAGAGAGCCATAGGAATGGGATGGAACAAGATGAATCTTTCCACAGCTCCCACCTCCCCCACCTCCCCAAAATGTTACCAAATACATCAAGAAATTATTTCACTGATTAGATCAGAGCCCTTAGGATCCAATCCCTTTCCAAAAACCACACCTCTGAACACTGCTGCATCAGAAACCAAGCCTTCAACACAGGAGTTAGGAGCACATTTCACATCCAAACTTTGCCAGTTTACTAAGAGGCTGGTAGTCAGAGTAAGATCCTTGAAAAGACATGGACACATGGTCTCCGGGTGGCTTCAATGAGGCCTGTAAGGCCTGAGTAGATGGAGAAGACATCAATGATTGGGGTTTCCCAAGGAACTTAGGATGCTAGGTGAGCATGCAGTCAACAGTGAGTGTCTATGGACAAGTCACTAAGGGACTAGCAGAAAAGGTCAGCTAGGTCCAACTAGAACTCATTGTGAAGAGTCTGAGAGAGGTTGGTTTTGCCCCACAATTTAGTCTCTCCCCATAATCAACATGTGCAAAGGGTCACAAAGAAGCCACGAACTCCTGGTCTGTCCTGTGTTCCCTGATCATATCTGAGGGCTCCATGGTCTCCCTCAGCCCTGGAGGGGCAGCAGTGGCCAACTTCCAGGGAGTTGGCTGGAAGCTGTCAACTGTGGTGAAGGGTAGGATATGGGAGTGTTGAAGAATGATGGGAATGATGGGCCAACTCATTCTTCTACAGAAAAGAGATCAGGTGAACCATACAGTCCCCAAGTTCTCTAGGGGCTGACATGTCACCTTCTTAGATGCTTAGAATCAAGTCCTGACCTTTGTGTTTTTAGGAAACAAATGCCAGGGATAGAGGTGGGTTAATGGCATCTTAGCTATGGAGAAGTGCTGTATTGTGAAGCCAAACTGCTGTTTTCCTCAGGGATGTGAGAAGAGCTTCATAATAGATGTGGGTGTAGAAAAGCCTGGAGCAGAAAGATAGTTCTGGATGCGAGGGTGAGGGGTGTGTGTGTGTGTGTGTGTGTGTGTTTCTGTGCTATGGCTTCCCGGGGAGCCCAGCTACGCTCTGACCCTTCTCTGCAGTGGCCCTGACCTACCCATAAGGCTACAATGCAGGATGCCTTTCCTGTGCTCTGGGCACAGCTGCAGCTTTAGAAAAACATTTTTAGCAGGCAGAGCTTAGTGGAGATATACCACTTCTAAAAAGATCCCCAAACCTCTGAATTATTTATCCACTAAAGCATTCATCATTGATGAGGTGGCTTTCTTGCACATTCTCCCCCCAGCCTCCTCATGGCAGCTATGTTGAGCCACACCTTTGCAAAACGTTTTCTCACATGTCCCTGTGAGCTTGGCTATGTATGGCTAGAGCTTTTCAGGGGCACCAACAGCCTTCCTGAGCTGGGGGGTATGGAGAGTGGCAGTATGAGGCTGGGCCTAGAGCCTAGCTCCTGGCTGGCAGCCCAGTGCTGTTCCTAATGGTGACCACCGTTAGAGTGGAGATGCAGGGCCTTCCAGCTCTTCCTACAATGCTGCTGGCTGGAATGTGAAGACCAGGCCTGCTCCACCCTTTTATAAGAATGCCTCTTGAAGAGCTGTCCAGGACAGGTAGAGCAGTCTCTGAGGTCAGGATGGGCCTGTCATCTGCCAAGCTCCCCACTGGTGGACACTGCTCAGGTAGCTGCCCTTCTGTCATGACCCCAGGGGGCAAGTCTGACCTCTTTCATGGAGACCTTCACCTGCCCATCACATCCTTGATGCCTAAGCCACACATCAGGTCAGTGAGTCAGGGCCACCACAGTGGTGCATAGCTCTTGTTGGGAATGGAGCTGTCCTGTGGCTGCAGAGTTCCTTCTGGATGTGGGATGCTTCCTGTCTTCCCTATAACTCAGGTTCCCCTGGCTGAGCCTCCTTCCCTCTGCTTCTGCCTTGACCAGGTGAACCTGGATTCAGGTGAAAGGAGCTCATACCCACTGGATCTCAGCTCCCTGTGTCTGTGTTGGGAGCTGACACCCACTGGCTGCCTAGCTTCTCTGGATTCTAGACTTCAGCAGTCACTCAATTTCTGCAGTGGTCTGATTTCTGTGGAGTGGTGACAGAACTTTCCAGAAACAAAGCAGATAGGTCAAATGGAGAGGCTGGCAACTTGTTTTAAATTGTACTGTACAGTATCAAGCTTTTTAAAAAACATTTTTATGCTTTATTATTTTTTTATGTGTATGAGTGTATTGCCTGCATGTATGTGAGTGCACCCGTGTCATGCAATGCTGCGGAGGTCAGAAGAGGGCTTAGTATTCCCCTGGAACTAGAGTTAAGGACGGTTCGCAGCTGCCATGTGGGTGCTGGGAATTGAACCCGGGTCCTCAGAGTTGGCTCAGTATCAAGCTTTTTAATTCTGAATTCACAAAGTATCTACTATTTGTGGCTGCCAGCCACTCATTCTTGGAAGAGGATGGGACAAGAATGGAATTGGAGACAAGTTCTCTTCACTTGGGTCTGCTTTAAACAGGGTCTGACTCACTGCAACAGGGCTTAGAGGGGAGTGAAAGAGGCAGGGGAATTCAGCTGAAGAGCTGGCACTGGAGAACAGGGCTGAGAATGCCTCTTCCACCTTCTGAGCCTGGCTCACACCTCATACCCTGCCAGAAAGCCTCTATCACAATGTGTGCAGAACCACATATATTCACCCAGTAGAATATATGGTAAGTGCCACAAGAGGGGGCGGGGCAGGCTTCCAGATGGCAGGACTTGGGGACTCAGTTCAGGTCTGCCAGTGTCCCAGTGCTTGGCACTCCGGGAGTTAACACTTCATCTGCCCTAGCTGAGCCAGGAGGGCTCTTCAAATCTCTGTGTTACCACTTCTTTGAGTGTCTGTGGTTAAAATACTTCCTGTCTCTGAGCCTTGGCTTTCTCAGGTGTGACTACCTCATACAGATGCAGTGGCATCCCACTGATGATCATGCAGTCCCCAAGCATTTCCCTCAGGTGAGAGGTGCCGCCTCACACCCTCTGGAGGTGGTACCTATACAGCTGCTGTTGGGAGGAGTTATCCTATGAGGGATAAGTTCATGTTTCTGGGTATTCACCCTGTGCCTGTGCAGAGAATGATCCCTGTTCACATGCATGGCAGGAGCAGGATCTATTTTCTGTCTGCTTTGCACATCTATTTCTTGTGGGTTGGTTAGTTGTCCAGGAGAGCTGGATCGTTTCTGACTGAACTTATGAAATGGGCATCTGAGCCTATGAGATGGAAACCTAGATCTGGGTGCAGTAATCTGCTATGGCTGCTACACAACAGGACCCAACACGTCCAGGTCCTATTGTCCTTAGAAGACCTGACCCCATCACAGGAGAGTCTGGGTGCCGAGCCCAGGATGGAACTTGTGATGGAACTGCTTGTCTCAATAGAGTCAGGGTCCCTGACTTAACAGACTGAGAGTCAGCCAGGGGACTGGCAGGTATGCAGGACTCAAACACAGAGACATTTATTGTTTGGAAGGGCAGGTGTTCTACTCACATGGGTTTTAACAAACATATCAATAGGCGAGCTCTGGTCTCCACAGACTTCTGCCTGGTGCTCAGCTGTTCCCTGAAGCTGACGCCCTCTCTCCATGTTATACATGGGATGCCACTGGTAGAATGTATTCCCTAAACAGCTGGATGGAGCTAAAGAACATTCCAAGCTAAACAAAACCAGCCAGTCTATGGGACTGAAGCTATAAGAGCACTGAAAGAGACAGGGAGACTACTGAGGAGGAGGGTGGCAAGCAGGACAAGCCTGGGCCTCGTGCAGGAATGTTGAGGTCCAGCCTGTCCTGGAGGTGGCTCCAGCCATGCTGGGCTGTTCTGGGGAGTTCTTAGTCTTCAGTTACAGGTGGAGGGATGAGCTGTAGCTGGAAGTTCTCATTCTGGAAGATGCTGTTGAAAGCAGGGCTGCTCTGGGAGCCAGCGAATGGCCTGTAGCTGTCACTGCTGCGATTCTGGGAGAGTTCCACAAGGAGAGTGAGCTGCGAAGAAAAGGGCACACATCGTGTGGGAGGGCACGATCTCTGTGGGTGACTGGGGAAGGGGCAGCGATGAGCTGAAGAGGGTCCTGTTCTCCTGGCTACATGAAAGACAGCACTACCTGTCTTGGGTTTGGATTGCTGGGCCATGTCTCATGAGAAGGCTGTGTCTCTGGGTATACTCATTTTTAAGGTGCCAACTTCCTCACTCCTAATGCAGAGGGCCTGGGTGGGACTGCCCCTTCTCCAGCTGCTTCTCTGGGCATATTCAGGGCACATCTTTCCCATACTCTCCCTCTTGGCATATTCTCTTTGAGGTGTAGGGTCCAGAATTACCACTACTGGCTCTGTCCTTTCTCTTTTGTACTCTGGACACTCAGCCACCAATTCAACTTGGGCTCTAGAATGGCACTCATGGACCCCATCTCTTCTCCAAATGAACCCTCCCTGCTTATAGCTTCACCAATGGCCTTGGCAATACCCCCAGTCTGTCAGTGGCTCAGTTTTGGAAGGCTTGCCAAGAGGAAATATTCCTGCCAGCCCCACTGGGAGGTCAGGCTTCACCCTTGGTTGCCTCCTCACCTAGCTGGCTTTCTGCAAGTTGGAGTTTGACAGTCTGGTGTCCTTGACCATCACGGGAGGTGAGTTCATACCCAGTGGCCTGCTGCCTCTTGCCTGCTAAAGTGGCTTTGGCGTTCCAAAGGGAATCAGCTGGATTCTCCCCCAGCACCAACTTAAAGGAAAGCTCAAGGCCAAGATATATGCTCCCCAGAACAGTTGATAGGACCTGGAGATGGAGCCATGGTGTCCCATTGCCACTCAGGAAATCTGCCCAGATTTCACTGAAAGGTAATGAAAACGTGCCTGTAGGGGACACCCCAAAGAGAGGCGACTAACAAGTGAGTCCCCAAGGCAACCCTATATGTCTGGCTCCTGGCAGAAGTCAGTCTCCAGACCTCTGAAAGACCCAGGTAACTATATCCACCATCTTTTCATAGCAACGGGTTAGGTGCTTTCCATAGGTGACATTTCTAATACTCCACAAGAACCTCAAGCTGGGTCACCCTGCAGCAAATGGTAGGATTCAAACTCAGATCCTGGTAGCAATTTCTGTTCAGCCAAACTGCCCATGGTCTTGCCTTCTCTGGAGATTACATGTTGTCCATCACCTTGCACACTGCTCACCTGTCCTGTCTTTCCACTGTTCTGACCTCAGGGGTCTCCCATCACACAAGCAATAGTGATACAGGGCTTATATGTCCATTTGTCACTTGGCTGACAACACAATCAGTAACTTAGCCCCTTATTCTAAGTACCAGTTTATCAAAACTAACCTACTCCTAATTCCTGGCTCAGTGACATGGCCATGGTCTACTTCATACGTAGTAACTGCATGCTTATACATTGACTATGAGCACTGAGCTGTGCATGTAAGGGGCCATAGCTTCCACGAATACCATGCAGGGTAGAGAGCCCCACCTCATGCCACTTCCCTCCTCTATAAGCTGCTAAGCTGTCTGGCAGCCTGTGAAGGGTCTGTGAGGAGATTTTGCCAAGTTTCCAACAAAACAAGTGCTGCTGGACTCAGGGCTTCTACATCTGACACTGAGGTAGAAAGACCAACCGCCAAGTACGATTCCTATTTCCTGAGAAAAGGTCCTTTTCTACCCACCTCCTGTAACTTCGAGACTAGGAAATCACTGGACCCGAGGAAGGGCTCATTGTGTGAAGCAGAAGGTGATTCTGACCTCAGTTCCTGGTCAGAACTTGACAGTACCCAGTTCAGTAAAACTGTGGGGCCTCCTATGGGAGATCTTGAAGTTTCTACAAATCACAACCCTTCCTCAAGAGGGAGTGAGAACCGCTTTTCCTCCATGTCTGCTTGAGAACCAGGGCGAAAGCAGAGGGACCAGGCTGAGGCCAGAGCACAGGAGAGGCTGGACCTGGACAAGCTTAGATGACCACTGGGCTGAGTAGGGCGGGGTGTGGCCTGGGGTGGAGGTGGTGACAAGTTCTTTCTCCCTCCTTCAATTGGCAGGAGGCCAGAATGGGCTATCCAGGAGCTAATTGCCACAGAGGAGGACAGGATTGTTCATCAACCAGACTTGCCACAGCCTTTGTAGTGACAATGACCCAGGGCACTTGTAGGTTGATGGGAAAAAAGCCTAAGAGTGCAGAAGATGCTGACAGGGTCTCCTCGGGGTGAGGGTGGGATGACGGAATGGCACATGGGGCTACTGCCGAGGCAGGTACAGGCAAGGAAGAGCAGGCTGAGAGAGCCAAGGGGACATTTCTACAGTGCCCATGGGACAGTTGACTGATGTGTGTCAGTGACAACAGGTAGGCATGATAGCAGTCTCCATTGCAATCAGGTGTGGTCATAGATCTACCTTTCAGATAATGGAATCAGAAGTATTGTGCACATTGTCTTTAAGGAGTGCTATTCATCTTCGCTTTGCTCTGTTTGCTAGCTGGAATACAGACAGGTCAGAGCTGGAGCAACCATGCTGAACTGCCTGAGTATAAGCCCCAAGCTGGAGGAACCTGGAGGGAGGTTCAGGAAGTGCCCTGGCCTCCTGCATTTTTCTATTTTGTTCAAGCACTGTTGCTTGGTATTGGTCTTTCATGGCCAGTATTCAACTGACATAAATGTTCAGGAGGGCCTGGGCTATAGGGCAAGTTTGTCAGTCTTCTATATAAACAAAGGCCTCCTAGAGGAATTAAGCTCCTGGCTTGCTCTCTCTGAAGTAGGTCAAACACAGAAGCCCTCTGTACTCAGAGACCCTGATAGGTAAGGGACAGAGCTCTACTGCCTCAGCCCACTCTGTCAAATTCTGATTGCTTTTAGGGCCAGGACTGGTGGGTCATGTTGTCAGAACAGGTATGACAGGGCACCTTCCAAGCTAGGAGGCTAGAAGCAGGACTCTACATCACAAAAAGACCTAGAGTTTTTGCCTTTACGAAACAGCAAATTACAAATAGGAAAAGAGAAAGCCAAACAGTCATACAGACTTTACCCTAGAACTTCCGCGGTAGAGTTGGCAAAGCTGATCAAAGGCTTGGACTTGCTGTGGATCCAGAACAGGTTCTGAGGTTGCCTAAGAAGATGAATGAAGGATCAGATTAATCACACGTCTATGGGCAGCATCTGAACTTACCCGAGTGAAGCAAGACGTTGTCCGAGCAACTAGGGAGAGATTTTTCTGTGCATTTTTTAGAAAGGGCCTGACCCTCTGAAGGTCTTCTTTGATACTTGTGGCGGTTTGAATGAGAATGTCCCCCATAGGCTCCAAGTATTTGAACATTTTGTGCCTACTTAGTGGTGCTGTTTTGGAAGGTCTTAGAAAGTGTGACCATGCTGGAGGAAGCATGCCACCATGGGTGGGCTTAGAGAGTTCTTAAGCCTTGCCAGATCTCCAGTCCCTCTCTGCGTCCTGTGACTGCTTGAAGATGTGAGAGCTTAGCTTCTGCTCCTCCTCCAGCCACCTCTGCCACCATGCCTCCCTGCCATGATGGACTCTTGCCCCTTTGGAACTGAAAGCCAAAAAACTCTTCCTTTTGTAAGTTCCCTTGGTCATGGTGTTTTTACCACAGCAACAGAAAAGTAACTAATACAATGCTGCTCCAAGCTTGATCCTTTATCTATAGACCATTTTTTCAATGAAGCTTCTTAGCCCTCTTTGCCAGTACTAGGCAGAGCAACTTGGTGCATCCAGTCTTGTATTCCTATAGCCATCACTTAATGTGGCGCACACAGCAATCCCTTCTTGTGATGGTACTGAGGATCATCATCATGCCAAACTTCAGCCAGAAGCCACCCAAGGGGCTGAAATATTAGTCTACTTCTATATGAAGAGGGGAAGTTGAAGCTGCAGTCTTGTTTGTTCCCTGCCACTACGGCAGAACCTGCCAGTGCTGTGTTCCAACTCTTAGAGGGGGGGATCTAATCCAACTCCTTCTTGGAGAGGAGTGGGATTCCAGGGAGTCAGAGGCAAATCTGAACACTAGGTCTCACACTGGCCTGTTATGTGACCTTAGGTGAGTCATTTCACTCCTCTGACCCTGGAGGTGGGTAATGCTTTCCTTTTGGTTACTAATAGTTAAGTTAGATTACAGAAAGTGTCTATTCTGCCTCCCAGTAGGCAAGGGCTCAGAGATACTAGCTTTGATCCATTTAGAGATACCCCCAGTTAAACGCTTTTCTCAGAAGTGTTCTGCATTTGTGCATAAGATGAGTAAAGAGTTGTCTGTCACTGCCCTGCATTACGAACCTCTTAGGAAGGAAGGACTCCTTGAACACACACCCAACATGCATGACCATATGAACCTGGGTGTTGACCTGTGTGCACACACGCATCCAAGTGGCCTCTGTTCAGGGTGTGCGAGGCATTCAGGACAAGGGTGATGGGGCAAGCCCTGAAGGCCTAGTGCAAATACTAACAAGGCGAATGTGTACTGAGCACATGCCAAGTCCTGGCTGCTGAATGTCACCTGATAGCCAGCTCTCCAAATCTTCAAAAGCACTCTGACAAAGGTTCTGGCAGGTCCATCTTCCCACCAAGAATGATCTGAACCTTTAAAAATTATTAATTAATGGGCTTGGGGGGGAGGCATGCATGCCTTGCTACGTATATTGAGGTCAGAAGTTGGTTCTCTCCTTCTACCATGAGGGTCTTGGGGAATAGAGAATTGAATTCAGCTTGATAGGTTCGATGGCAGAGGCCCACTGAGGTATCTCACCGGCCCGTGAAAGTGTGATATACAAAAATATTAAGTCGTATTTGTACAGAAGCTTTCTGACTAGGATTGGGAGAAAGCAGTGTATCAGGAGACCTGCTTTGCTGACCTGATCTGCAGGTACCACAGCTGTCTTCCAGCTAGAGGAATGAGAAAAGAGAAGCTCCACAAAGCAGCAGCTGATGAGGAAGCCCACACCTCTCAGGCTTCTGGGATCCCATGTGGCACCCCAAAGATGTTAAGGCTGATCTAGCTTCTGGCCACAGCCTGGGCATGGCCAACTCAGTTCTTGATGCACTCAATACTATGGGCTGGCTGACATGGTGGCACTGTGGAAGTGCTAAGAGACAAGAGGGGAGACCTCTAGGGGCTCCCCTTGCATGCTGCTACACTCATTTCTCTGGATCTGTCAGACATGTGGAGGGTCCCACTATAGCCTGAGAATGTTAAAGCTGCCTTGTCACTTTTCACCAACCTCTTACCTAAGTACCTTTGATAGGGAAAATGACACTGCAGAGAAAGTATGTGGGAAACCACGCTTCTAACAGACTTTATAAGACGCCCCAGGGAGTTCTAAGCTAAAGAAGATCTCAAAGTCTGATAAATACTACAAACCTAGACTCAAACCAAAAGCCCAAGAGGAAAAGTATTAAAGCCTTTAAGGCACAGTCATTGGAATAAGGAACCAGCCCCTGGTTATTGTGTGTTTTAGTTTTACTTCTGTTGCTGTGACAAATACCCTGACAAAAAGCACCTTATAGAAGAACAAGTTGATTTGGTGTATACTTCCAGGTTGCAGTCCATTATGGTGGGGAAGGCAAGGCAGGAACTTACAACAGCACATCCACAGTCGAGAGCAGAGAGAGAACACATGGACACATGGATCCTTGCTTGCTTGCTCTCAGCTAGCTTTCTCCTCTCATACAGTTCAGGACCTCTTTTTTTTTCAATCTTTATTATTTTTATTTTATGCGTATGAGTGTCTTGCCTGCATGTGTAAATGCATCTGTGTCATGCAATGCCCATGGAAGTCAGAAGAGGGTGTTGGATTCCTCTGGAACTGGAGTTACAGATGGTTGTTAACTGCCATGTGGGTGCTGGGACTCAAACCCAGGTCCTCTACAAGAACATTCAGTGCTCTTAACCTCTAAGTCATCTCTCTAGTCCCCAGTTCAGGACCTCTTGCTTAGAAAATGGTGCTCCCCACAATGGACTGGCTCCCCTACATCAATTAACAAACAAGACAATTCCTCACAGACACACCCACAGGCCAACCCAAGAGAGATGAATTCCTCATTAAGATTCTCTTCCCAGAAGGTGCTAGGTTGTGTCAGGGTGAAAATTAAAACTAGCATACAAGGGTTCAATAAGGAGGGTCCAATAAGAAGCAAGGGGAGGACGGACTAGGAAAAGCACTACTAAGACGGGTCATTCAAAAATGATGCTGCAAATACCAAGTCAGCATGTGACAGAACAGTGGGAACCAGAAAGCTGTCCCCTTAATGAAGGTGCTTGTGCAAACTAGTCCTTTACCTTGAAGGGATATTAAATTATACATCAAATCTCAGGAATCTATACAGCTCATGGAGACTACCACATGAGATATCATGGGGGAAACTAGATGGTGCTGGCCACTTTTGAAGATCTGCTGAAGAAATTTCCACCAGACCCTGTCATAAGAAAACCCATGTTGGACAACATAGTCTCTGTAGTTCTGTTTCATTCTTTCATTCCTTTGTCCCTCCTTCTCTCCCTCTTCCTTCTCTCCTGCAACAAGTGACACTAGGTCTCACTGTGCAGTGCTGGATGGTCTTGAACTCACATTAGTCCTGCCTTTGTCTCCTGAGTAACTGGAATTACAGATTGTATGTGTGTGCCACTTTGTTTGGCCTAAATGGTCTGGGACAGAGAATCAGTAACTGAAGAGGACAGGGTGGCAAACATTTCTTCAGCCTAGGGTAACTTCTGGCTTTATGTCATTTCTCCCAGACATGCAGTTTTTACAAATCTAGATTTCTTACTCAGCGGATATATTTTGGAAGCAATTCAAATCTTTTTAGGAATGTGATGGTCATGATAGTAGAATGCTGCTGTTAAAAACAGAACCACATCACCAAGTATTGCATAGCATGTGAAGCTCTTCTAGGCACAGGATACAATAGTGCCTACCCCTGAGAGTTTGTTGGCACAATCAGAACATGTGGAAGTCTCGAATGAAGCTCTAGTTCATGTTTTCTGACCCAGTGCTTCTCATACTTTAACATGCAGAAGAGTCACTGAGGGATGTTGCTAAAATGCTGCTTCTTGCCATGTAGCTACCTGAAACCCCAGAACTTGGGAGGCTAAGGCAGGAGGATGGTCAGCCAGCCTTGGGTACTGCTGAGACCTCCCAAAAAAGATTTTACTTAATAAAAGCAGATTCTGGTGAGCAGGTGCAGGGTGAGGTTTGAGGTTCTGCCCCTCAAGAAGGGGTCTAATCCAAACTTCAGAACAGCTGAGAGGGGCTAGAAACCAACCTTCATAGCATCCTCATGGTGACTAGATGCTCTCAGGTTACAGGAGTTGTCTCCTGGATCAGCTCTATCAACCCAACTATTTAGTTTTTCTAAGGTGGCTCAATTAGGTATGCTGCTTTCAACATTTGCTGGATTCATACACATTTTGGCAATACTCATTAAGAAAATTTAATCAGATGAGAATGTCCTTGCTACATGGTTTATCTGAATGTTACTGAAGTGAACAGCGTCATGAAAATTGAAGAAGGCTGGGAGATTTGTCTAATAAATGTGCACATTCATGTATACCCACCCATATACATGGGCATGGGAGGTGGCATTTTTCAGGTCACACAGCATACCCAGATGCGTTGGCAGGGTTAGTACTGAGTTCTGGGCTTGCCAAAAATCCCATTTTTCTACTAGGCCTTTAAACTCCTTGGAGATGTCGAGGTTTTCAGTAAGGATAGCCTCATACATTGAAAGGTATAGCTGTTCCACTGTAATGAATAACTGATGGCGACAGGTTTTTCTCATAACACAAGCCAATCACTCTGGGCACTGAGAGACTGCCTTCAGGGTGACTGCTAGGGCTGCCCTGGGCCCTCTAGAAACAGAGCCACTGTAGGATGGTGATGCCCATGCATGGCTAGAGCCATACATGGTGTGGTGGTTTGAATGAGAATGTCCTCCATAGGCTCCAAGTATTTGAATATTTTTGTCCCCAATTAGTGGCAATGTTTTGGGAGGTCTTAGAAGGTGTGGCTATCCTGGAAGCACATCACTGCGGGCAGGCTTAGAGAGTTCTTAAGCCTTGCTGGATCTCAAGTCGCTCTCTTGTTTCTTGTGCCTGCTTGAACATGTAAGAGCTTAGCTTCCCTCCTGTTCCAGCCACCTCCGGCCACCATGCCTCCCCGCCATGATGGACTGTAATTCCTCTGGAACAGTAAGCTCAAATAAACTCTTCCCTTTACAAGTTATTTTGGTCAGTGTTTCTATCACAGCAACAGAAAAGTAACTAACACACATGGTGAAATATCTGAGGACAAGCACCAAGGAGAACTGAGACAGCTGTATGCAGATGTGCTAAGGCCTTCATAGGTACTTGCCTGCCTTCACATCCTTCCTGAGGTAAGACTGAATATGTTTAAAAGGCAATGGCACTAAATCATTGAGGTAAGGGTTTTTGAACTCGTTTCCATGCTTCTAAAAGGAGGGGAGTAGGGGGGTGGACAGGGCCTCTGGCAATGAGATGTTCACAGAGGCTGTGCATCTGGTTGTGTCCTGCAGTGAAACTTCGGAGGTACTGGGTTGGCTCCTGCTCCACCACCACCACTGAACTGGGATTCAGTTCTATGGCTCAACAGGTATTTCTAGAGCTCTTACTGTATCAGGCCCTGGGTACAAAGATGAATAGTGAGTGAAGCTCAGAAGTTTTAGGCTTACAGATTCTGGGCACTGAGATCCCATGAAGAGTTCATCTTCTCTAATGCCGCTGATACGCAAAACCAAAGGGGTTACTGAAGCTTAAAAACCAAGGCCAAGTTAGCCCTGACTGAAATATGCTCCTATATTTTCTACATTAATATGTTCCTAAAGTTACAATATTTTTGGGGTCTCGACTACATTTCTGCAAATAATGAGACTTGAAATTTCAGCTCTGGAGCCCTCCCAGAATGCCCCCTTTAGGTCTCCAAATCAGATAACAGACCAGGTTCTCCTGTTTCTCCTCCCAGATGACCCAGGCACAGCTGGACTGTTGTCTTCATTACAGTGTAATTATGTCTTTAACTGTCCTCTGCTGCTAGACCTTTTGAATACCACAATCTTTTTTCATTTTTTAAATTAAATTTACTGACAATTTCATACATGTGTATAACACATTCTGATCACTCATTCCCCATCCTCCTTACAAATCACCCTCCCAACATGTCTTTTGTTTTGTTTTGTGGCCTACTGAGTTTACCAGGGTTGCCTGGAGGGACATTTGTGGAACTAGCCACTAAAACATGCTACCAGCAGCTACACACTGAAGAAACTCTTCCCTAACAGCCATCATTAGTCAATAGCTCCCTGGGGAGGATTTTTTCTTTTTATTATTATCACTGTCCTTTTTAAAATTAATTTTGTTGTTTGGCAATTTCATATAAGTATATAATGTACTCTGTTACTTTCTCCCTGCCTCCCTCCCTCGTCTCCCTCTCAGTCCTATCTACCTCCCAATCCTCACCACTCCCTTTCCTAGGTTTGTGACTTTTGGTTTTGTGACCCATTTAGCTTAAGCAGGGCCATCTATGTGAGCACTGGATTGGAGGTGCCCATTGGAGCGTGCTGGGGTCATCGGTGGGTGCACAATGAAGGCAATCATTTTCCCACTCTATCAAATATCAGCAGTGAGTGGGTGGGGACCTGACATGGATCATGCCTGGCTCAGCAGTGCCACATCTTACTCATTCTACTTTTAGTGCTTGGCATCCCCAAAATGTTCAGCAAACATTTGTTAAAACCCCATATCCTATACTTTGAATTGTCAGTTTTAGGTGTAGGCAGGGAAAGGCTTGCTCTCCTGGTCTCATGTGAAATCACTGGCATTGATCTGCCTATTTCCAAGAACTTGGACTTTGTGGAAGTTCTTTGTGATTTCTAGCATGTTTGTCCTACACTTCAGCCTAATGACCAATTTTGTTTTATTTAATCCGGTTTGGGGGGAAGAATTATTTTTAAATGCCAGAAAAAAGTCTACCAAATAAGTATGACTTGTGATTAAAACCTCTCTGTTGTTAACCCTCCCAATCAGACATGCTGTCCAGCCAACAGCCTACTCTCCAAGGCCTGTCCTCTGCAGAGGTTGGGACTAGAGGTCTATGCTCTGGAGTCCCTGTGCCGAAGTTCAAATCCAGTTTCAACAATTACTAGCAGCACAATCTCAGGTGAGTTGCCTATTCTCTCTGAGCAGGGTGGTTTGGGTTTTGACTTTGGTAGTTCAGGGATATTGGTCAGAGCTTCAAGATAAGGAATGGCTATGAAGCTGAGAAGGAAATGACTGCCCAGGACTCCAAGCCTCTCAGAGGTGCTAGTGCTTGGCACATACAGAATGGCCTGTAGGCCCTGCATAAACAGCCAGTCTCCATCATGAACCTTCAGATGGCTCCATCCTAAAGTGGCCTCGGACCCAGAAAGAAAGGAAGCATCAAGGCACCGTGCATAGGCAAAGGTGATGAGACCAGGGGTGAGGGTGAGCATGTTGCAAAGGAGGGTACAGGGCAAAGGAAAGGAAAGCTGTACAAGGCAGGTCTCAGGCAGGCCAGCTGCCTCCTTAGCACTGAGCTTAGCCACAGCAGCTGTGAACTAATGATCTGCTCATCAAATGGATGGAGGGTGGGGAAGGTGAGTGGGGCTTTCTTACTTCTTCTTTATTTACCGAAGTTTTCCAGAAACCCTCTGCAATGCAGAGGAACATGGGGCAGGGTTTCTGACAAACAGACTTGGTTCAGCCTGGATGCTGAGTGGCTTTGGGTAATGTATTTAGCTTCTCTTAATGTTTTATTGTCTGTAAAGCTCTGTTTTGCAGGATTATTGTGAGATAGATAACATGGGTCTAGTGCCTATTCGACATTTAATAAATGTCAGCAATCATTGGGATTGTATTTTTTATGTTTTAAGAGAAGGGCCTAGTAGAAAGAACAGTGGACTGGGAATCAAGAAACCTGAACTCTCATCTGGTTACCAGTTTCCCATATAACTAGGACAGATCACATCACTTCACTGGCCCCAAGCTCCAACTTAATACAGGGCAATGCCAGGTTGGGTCACATCCTATCATCTAGGGAAGATGTGGGCACCATGAGATAATGGGTATTTAGGGCATGAGAGTTTCAAGGAAAACAGGAGTATGTACTGAAGCTAATCATGGCTTTTAGTACACAATCAAAAGCAAACTAGGGCAACTAACTAGAGGCACTGCCACAAAATAGCCCTGAAGGGAAATAGCAGATTCAATCTAGAGGTGCCACACAGAGAAACTGATTTGCCAAATCAGTGTCATGCACATAGTAAAAGTAGGAGCAACAAAGCCCAAGTGCTATCCCAGTGTAGCAAACAGACACAGCACCCTTCCCAGCAGTCCCAAACCCTCCCAGTACAGAACTGGATAGGACTGATTCTCCAATCACAAGGGAAGAAGTGATTTGGTCCTTAACTGTTACAGCAAATTTCTTTCTTTCCATGTGATAAAGTCTAGTGATAAGCACTGAAAATTAAACTGTAGCTGGGCTGTTTAGAAGAAACAGTGACAGCCCTGGAAATGACCTTGTAATGCTCGGCATTAAAGTAAATCCCGTGGAAAATGAGGTCTTGATGATCTATGAGAACCCCAGAGAGAGACGCATGTGGGATGAATACAGTGTGCCAGCACACTTCAAAGCTCAGTGACTTGCAGATGTGGTGCAAGTGAGAGACGTAATTACATCTGCTGAAAGAGAAGAAAACCAACCAGGGCATTTTGTATCCACAGACCTCCCAGCCAATTTCACTATGGGAAGTATGTGTGACCCACTGCCTCCCTGAAGGCTGGTGCTCCTGGAGAAGAAAAACTGAGAGTCTAGAGTCTGTGTGTGAAGCCTTCTAAGCACACGCAAAGGCACTAGAGCACACAAGGCTGAGCTCTGTTCATTTCTTGCTCTCTACAATAAGTAATGGTCCATATGCTAAGATTTCATTTCCTAATCATCTTCCCATACTAACACTCAAGTAAGTCAAGCCTAGTTAGTGGAGGCTGGAGTGGTGTGTGGCCACTCAACAGTTAAGAGCACTGGCTGCTCTTGCAGAGGACCTGGGTTCAGTTCCCAGCACCCAGCACATGGCAGCTAACAGCCATCTGTAACTTCAGTTCCAGGGGACCGATGCCCTCTCTGGCCTCTGAAGTGGTGCATTTACATAGATGCAGGCAAAACATACACACACACACACACACACACACACACACACACACACACAAAATGTTAAAAAAAAAAGCCTAGTTTGTGAGACTTGGATATCTGGTGTTCTTTACCATGACCATTTCCATCTAGAGCCTTCATGGACAGTGCTGTAGACTCTCCATGGGCAGTGCTGTAGGGTCTTCCACGGGCAGGGCCATGATTTATTGGGAGTGTGAATGAAGTAAAAACAGTATTTCCCACTTTTCTCCTGCTCCTCAATTCAGTTTCAAATCTAACTGTATAATCTGTGACAGCCCTTAGCCAGGCCTTTCCTATCGTTTGAGATGTTTCAAACTAGAGGCCCTAACATTTAAAGTTCTTGCCTCAAATGAAACCTTGGCTTCAGAGGCAGAGGAAAACCACAGCTTGTATTCTTCACTCTGCAAATGTAAAACACCTTCCTAGAACCCCAACTGTTTGCTCTCATATGGAGTATCCAACCCTTATGCCCTCTCAGGTCCCAATACCTCAAAGCTTCCCAAAGGCCACAGTTAATAATGAATTAGATGATGAAACAACTCAGGTTGCTAGACTACCTGAGAGAGAAAAATCAGGCAGGATGCCACTGAAGATTTCAGAGTCAAAATTGGAGCTCTAGGATGATGGTGACACAGTGACATTTCAGAGCAGAATGGCAAAATGCTGGCTTAAGCCTTCTGAGATATGAAAAGAGGAACAACTACCTGCATTGCCACTGCAAGAGCTTCCAGCCACTACTGCAGTGTTCCGTGTGCTATCTCACTGACCACCATAGAACCCTAACAGCATGAGTTTCTGCTGCTAATATTGTGGAAACAAACTAAGGACCTGGGGTTTGGTGATGTGCCAAAGTTACACTGGTGGTGGAACACAGATCTGAATCAAGGCAGTCTACTTCCAGAAATTTCTTTTGCCTGCCATGGTCTCGGTATCAGTCTGGAAGAAGCTGGACAATCAGGAGCAGAAAGGGTTTGCCTGGGTCCAAGAGCCTAAGCCATGCTCTTGTCACATGGATAGCCTCTGCCCTCCTAGAAATCTTTCATGATTCTTTTCTCAGGAACTTCAAAGCTTATCCCATCAAGCCTTCCCAAGAGGACGGCAGAGAAAGGTGGCTGGGGAGGAGGGCCAACCATCTGAAGTATCAAGCTAAACTCTGCAGAATATGCTTCATGCCTCAGGTAAAGACAGCTTTATGTAGGCATTGGCGCTCATGAGTGCCTTCTCCCACCACAGAAAGGGCTCTGAACTTGGCTCTGACACTATGTATTAGTGGCACTGATTAGTTGTGCTGACATCCTTATCTATAAAATGGGAGAAATGTCTGTGTAGCTACTTCCAAAGGCTCTGGTTGGCAGAAGAGGAGGGGAGGGAAATGGAGAAAACACATGTCTCCCGCACTCATAGGGCTGGCTCTTTTTTTTTTTTTTTTAAGCTCCTTTCATGTTAAAGTGTACAACAGTAGCCCAATGAGGTAGGGCTATGTGTAAGGACACTGAGATTCCAACATGTTAAAGTACTGTTTGAAAGCGATAGGGTGATTCCAATATGCCATATCTGTGACAGACATAAGGTGCCATGAAGTTATAAGGCATGAGTTATAAAGCTTTCACATGGGCAAATTGTGTGGCCTGCTCTACTGGGGTGCTGACTCTGCACCTGCTGAGTGTCCACCACTCTGTGTGTGTGTGTTCATGTCTGTGCACATGTGTACAAGTGTGCGTGGAGGGCAGTGTTTCACCTTGGTTCTTGCTCAGTCACTCTCCTCTTCTTCTTTTTTTTTTTTTTTTTTTTTTTTTTTGCTTTTGAGACAGTCTCTCACTGAACCTGGAGCTCACGGATTGGCTAGACTGGCTTGTCAGCTAGCTCCAGGGATTCACTTGACTTGTCCTCCCCAGAGCTGGGCCCACAGATGCACACAACCATCTTTGGTTTTGTCTACCCATTTTGTGCTCACTCCCTTTCACACACACAATGTCCCTGAATTGATCTAACATCTCTGAAACCCATATGCTAGCCTTCCTCACACTATGCTACTCCTTGCCTAATGTGCTATGAAAGACAACACCCGGGGTAACTCATGTGGCAAAAACTGACAATCTTATCACACTAAAATGAATTTTCTAAAAACTGATTTGACAACTGCAGAATGTAGTTTGAAGGTTTAGACAAGTAACATAGACTTTGATCAAATTCATTAGAGCCTGCCTATCATCCTAACAAGAACTGCTGTTAGGAAGGACTGGCCACAGCTGCTTCCCAGGCCTGGGATTTACCTCTGTAATGAAGGCATTTCTCAGAGTCCTCACTACCCAGGTGTCAGGCCACACAGTGGAATCATTATAACAGAGACAAAAGGGACAGCAGTAGATGAGATGAGGCAGTGGGGCTTGTTCCTCTCCAAATGCACTGTCCTTCGCAGGATGGGAGTCTGCTACAAGGTACATTATAGCCATTCCATAACTGCTTTCTGTTTTTGTCAGGAAATGAAAAATCTAAAAAAAAAAAATCCAAAGATTTCTTTTTATGGGAAGCAAAGAAAGCTTCCTAGTCAATGGCATTTCTTGACAATTAGTCAGAAACCTTTCTTTGTCTTATTGGCCAAATGTTTGGTCTTACTAGAAAAATACTCAAAACAGAAAAAGCATTAA
>NW_008336851.1:1287387-1306909 GCF_000622305.1 Nannospalax galili | reverse complement strand
GTGTGTGTGTATGTGTGTGTGTGTGTGTGTGTGTGTGTGTGGCTGATTTCTTCTATATTAAGGGAATCACCTGGCTGATTGTTTGCACTTAGAAAAATGTCAAACAATTATCTTGACAGGCCCTGTGAGGGCCAGCAACTGTGGCAATGGTTCTCTGAGGGTAGGGTCCTTAATATATGACCCACCACGACTGCTGGGATGTTCAGTTCTAGTTCTCCTCCCATCTTAGAAAGGATGGCGTGACCACAAGAGCACCACAGAGGACAGTCAACTGGAAGAGCAGGTCCAACCCTAACATTAGCAACTTCAAATGTAAGATAACAATCTAATAACAAAGCAAAGGAAAGAATACAACCATGTGGCTGTGCTCTACTTGTTTTAAATAGAAATTTGCTGTCTGAAAGACAGAAAAATATTTGAACCCTTTTTTTCTATAGGACTTGGTTCTTAGAAAGAGAGGAAGAAATAAAATTAGAGGTGAACTAAGAGAAATACATTAAACTTTAAGAGAAAATGGCCTAGACTTCCAAACACTGTCACTATGGAGTACAAGACTATATTAGCTCTATCATAAATAAATGTAAAACGGGCCAAAGTGTACAGAACAACTATCTTCAAACTTTGGACGAAAGGCAAAGCAGGGCAGCTGATCCTTGGGAAAAGGTAGGCAACAGAGTAAGCACCTCGGGACAGCCACAGCATTGCCCAGACCGCAGAGAAGAGCCCAAGGAGGCATGGGAATGGGAAAACTGAGAGTTTACAAACAGTAGGCAGGAAATGGAAGCAGCCTAGGTGTCCATCAACACATGAGTGGAAAATGAAAATGTGGTACATATATACAATGGAATTCTATTCAGCAGTGAAGAAAAAAGGAATTATGAAAATTACAGGAAAATGTATTTATCGAGGTAACCCAGGCTTAGGAAGAGTTGTAGGGAGGAGTGGTGGGGGAAGAGGGAGTAGATGAGGGGGAAAATCTACCAAAATGATGTATAAAAATGCCATAAGGAGCTGGGTGTGGTGGTGCATGCCTTAATCCCAGCACTTGGGAGGCAGAGGCAGGCAGATCTCTATGAGTTCAAGGCTGTCCTGGTCTACATAGCAAGTTCCAGGCCAGTTGGGGCTACTGGGAGACCCTGTCTCAAAAAGCCAAAAAGTCAGAAAGCCAAAAAAAAAAGCCATAAGGAAACTTGTTACTTTGCAAGCTAATTAAAAACCAAAAACCAGTAATAGCCAGGCATGATAGCCCATGCCTTTAATTCAAGCACTTGGGAGGCAGAGGCAGGTAGATCTCCGTGAGATGGAGGGCATAGCAAGTTCTAGACCAGCCAGGGTACCGTATCTCAAACAACAAACCAAAACCAAAAGAAAACCCTTAACAATAAAGGCTGGTGAGACTGTTCAGTGAATAAGGCCCTTGCTGCCAAGCCTGATGACCTGAGTTCAATCCCCAGAACTTACATGGTGAAAGGAGAGAACCAACTCCTTCAAGTTGTCCTTTGACCTTCACATGCATGCTGTGGCATGTGTGTGCCCACATAATACTAAATAAACAAACAAATGTTAAAAACAATAGTAAAATAAAATGTAAAAAGAATTAGGAGTTTCGCTCTGGCAGCTGGTAGAATTTGAAGAGGAGGGCGCTGAGCTGAGCTCTAGAAATCAATATAGGGGCCAAATACTCAGCTCTGTGAATGCAAGTGAGACTCCAGAGGCCTGGCAGAGAACAGCTGGCTGGGGATCTGTAAGGTCGTTGGAGATTCTAGATGTTGCAGAGTACTAGAGGACAAGGGAATGCTATGAAACATACATATCCTAAACATACATATCAAGGAAGGCCATGTACTAGGATCAGGGATACTTTAAATTTGCCCCTGAAAAGGCTTAAAAATCCTCAAAAACATGTAGGTGTTTTAACAGCAACTGAAAGCCAAACTCAAAGGCTACTAGAGGAAGACAACAAAACACATATTTTCAACAACACTGTGCCATCAATGTGCAACACACAATCCAAATACTAGACATGTAGAACAGGAAACCGTGACCCATGAAAAGAAAGCAGTGACATAAACATATGCAAAGAAGAATGTAAAAAACTCAGCTGGGTGTGGTGGTGCACACCTTTAATCCCAGCACTCACGGAGATCTACCTGGAAGCAGAGGCAGGTAGATTTCTGTAAGATCAAGGCCAGCCTGGTCTACATAGCAAGTGAGCTCCAGGCCCATTGGGGTTACAGAGAGGCCCTCAAACAAACAAACAAACAAACAAAAACCCAAAAAAAACAAAACAACAGCAACAAAAACCTTTTTTAAATAAAAAAAAATGTTACATTACATTCATTTATTGTGTGCTTGAGTGTGGAGTCACTTTCTTTACACCATGTAGGTCCTGGGGATCAAACTGGTGGTCAGTCTTCAGGGCAAAAGAGTACAGTGGGGAAAGGGGTACAAGGAGATGTGGGAGGGGTGGCAGGGAGGAGGAGTGAAAATCAACCAAATGAGTATTCATGAAGATGCTGTAAGGAAACCTGTTACTTTTTAAGTTAAAGTTAATTTAACAATAATAATAATAAGGGTCTGTGAGATGGCTCAGTGGGTTAAGGCACTTGCTGCCAAGCCCAATACAGCTTTACCTGCTGAGCTATCTTGCCAGTCCTAGACAAAGAATTTAAAGTTTTTATTTTATAAATATGTGCAAAGATTTAAAAGAAAGGGATGAACCTAACAAGTGAGGACATTAGGAAAATGGTAATAGAGAAATGAAAAACAGTTAAATAATGGGAAGCGAGTCAATGAACCTATAGTATTATAAAAGTTCCCCTGTGTTTTTGTTCAACAGTAAAATATTAGCTTACATTTTATAATCCCTAGTGCTGCCATAAAAATATGAAGAAACAAAACATAGTCGAAAAAGCAATAAAAGAAAAAATAATATGTAAAATACTAAAAGAAACCTAAAGACAAAAAAAAAAAAAAAAAAGAAAAACACAGAGAAGCAAAGCCAAACAACAGAAAGGAAAGAGAAAAAGCAACAAAATAGTGGGACTCAATCTAGCACTGTGTCAGTGTGAGCTGATGAGACACTACAAGCTTTGTCAATGTGAAACTATTTACACTTAGCCAGGTGTGGTAGCACATACCCCTAATCCCAGCACTCAGGAGGCTGAGGCAGGAGTTTGAGGCCAGCCAGACTACACAGTGAGACCCTGTCTCAAGCCTCAAAACCCACCCCAAACACCAACAGTCTAGATTTTTCTGTTGTTAACAACAGAGAGCCACTGAGAGGAAGAGAAGATGGAAGAGCAGCAGGTAGAGGTCGAAGCACAGCAAGGAAAGCGTTCCTCAGCAGGAGGACACGGGGGTGGGCGATGGGGTGGCATGGCATGGGGGAAGGGGACTGGTAATACTGCTGAACGTGCGGAGGGGGGGCTGCTGAAGAAGCCCCTCTGAGCTCACAGCGAGAGGAGCAGGAGAGGAGAGGACAGGGCTCTGGGACAACTGACCTTCTCCCAAGGATCACTAAGAAACTTCTTTCTTCTTCTTCTTCTTCTTCTTTTTCTTTTTGGTCTTTTTGATACAGGGTCTTCCCTATAGCCCCAGCTGCCCTGGAACCCACAGAGATCCTTCTGCCTCTGCCTCCCGAGAGCTGGGATTAAAGACGTGTGCCATCACACCCAGCACAAAGAAATTTCTTATATGTGTGATTTCAATGACTTACTGAGTAAATGGAAAAGTGACTTATATAATAAGGCAAGATCTTTCCTTTAAGGCTGTGCTATACATCTGGAATAATATCCACCATCAGTAAATATATCACTACAACAACAAAGAGCTAATTCTGTTATGCCATAACAGAATAACCAGTGTAAATCATAACAAAAATGGCTCTAAGATACAGGCAAACACCAGTGTCCCAAAGCAGCAGCTTGTGTAGATATTAAGCTGCATTAAAGCGTTGCCCACATTTCATCTTTACTTTCTCTTCCTTTCTTTTTTTTGGGGATTTCTCAGTTTTCTAAACATACCAAACCTAATGTTCTTATGTTAGATAAAGAGGGCCGAGCTTTCCAGGGTGGTACAATAACTGACACAGGACAAGAGTGCAGATGAACATCTGTACTCCATGGAGCTCTTTGTTCTGACTCTATAACCTCTACAAAGTGGCATTAATTTAGCACAATTAGGAGTGGCTTACTGAGTTGTTCAATGCATGATAATAAGCTTTAGTTGCTTTGTCATATATCCTAACGATAAAACAGGCAGCATCTGGGTATAGAGGGAAGTGCCTAAAAGTTTCACTGTTGGATGGAAAAGGTCCATTTGAGACTCAATCAGTAATCTCAACTGTAATGTCTGCTACATTCTGAGACAACAGACATGATGGTATAGCTTGGATAAGTCCATTTGAGACTCAATCAGTAATCTCAACTGTAATGTCTGCTACATTCTGAAACAGACATGATGGTATAGCTTGGATAAAGTTAGTACACTTCCATATGAAGAGAAGGATCAAAGACGGTTCAGAGAACCATCACTGGCACTGAGGACCCCTTACAAACAGCCCCACACTGAGATACATGATCTGAGTGGAAACAATCATGAAGAAGTGTCAGATTAACGAGCAGAAAAGTAATACCCGCTAGTTCTCAATTGCTGTAGTATAGTAATCAATGAATGATGTGATCCAGGTCTCTGGGGTGAACTGTAGAGTTCCAGGGATAGCTTTGTCTTATAAATATTTTATTGATTTGGATCTCTGCTTCCTGCACATGGTTAAAGATGTGAGCTTATCACAGAAAAATTATTTGAGCAGCGAATAAGAGAAGCACTCGCCCAGGAAAGAGTCTGAAAGCTCCTTTATTCTTTCACATGCATATGATACCAGACTTAGCAACAAGAGTTTCTGGGCCCAGACAATGTATATAAGTCAGGTTATATAAGACTTTTTATATCATTTAATGGTTTCCACCTGGGCCCTATGTCTCTTTTCATGATGAGCCAGGTTATCTTAGGAAAAATTCCTGAGTTCACCCAGTCATCATAGCTTACAAAGTGGATATCCCAGGCTTCGGTCAGAATATTTGCACTTTTTGATCTATACTAGGTCAGACTAATTGGGCTAGGAATTGGTCAAATGGTCATTGCAGTTTACAAAAACAGGTATCACTGACAGAAGTTTAGGTATCTGTCACATTTGATCTACATTTTTCTTAGATTAACTGGACCAGGTACTTCATTAAACCATTTGGTGAATTTTCCATTTTCTTAGTTTCACATGTCTTACCAGCAGTAAGACATGGTTAGTTAGAAAGCAACACAGAGCTTCAAGACATTACAGACTAATAAAACATCTCAGGGTAGTGAATATATCACAGAGCAATAAAACATCCTTGGGTAGCAAAACATCACAGCATTGCATTTCAAGTATCTATCTAGTAAGTAAAACAAGAGGAAACTTCAAATGGCCTAAACTTACAAGGACATGATATAAGAACACAGCCTGCCAGAGGAACCAGCCCTGGTGGAAGAAGATGATTTGTCTCTACTGACATCCCTGCTGGAGGAGGATGAGTCAGCCTTGGATTGTAATTCAGAAGAGACTAACTCCTTGTTCCTGAAAAATGGTGAACCAGATGAATTTGATGAGCTTTATGATGCCAGTGGTAAATCTTACACAGAAGAGGTTGATGATGGAGAAGTGGAAAAAAGCAGAAGACTAGGAGAATTTGGTCACTCTTTTTGGAGATGTAGGGGACTTAACAGATGATTAATTACCTACTTTGCAAGTTGAAAACAAAGTCCTCCCTGCTTCTGCTTCCAGTCAAGAGAAAACCAAGTAGGAGTTGCAAGATGAATTAAAGAACTTGAAAGAGCAGATAAAATTCTTATAGGATCAGCAACACCAATTAAACAGCTTTCAAGTCAAGCCTTTCCTCACAAATCCCCTGAAAGTAAGTCTCCACAACCCCCTCTTAAGAAGAAAGTCCAGCACATTCAGGAGTGAGCATGCTTTTCTGCAGAGCTTGACATCCCTGCTCTACCCAGAACCAAGCAAGTGGCAAGGGTGTCAAATACTTCATCAGAATCTAAAGACTCACCTTCAAGGAGGACAAGTGTACCTTCCCAATCACAACAGGCTATTTCCAATTTTCTAAAGTTCAAAAGCTCATCTTCAAGGACAGCAAGCATGCCTTCCCAACATTGCAAGCTATTCCTGGTAATAAACCCAGTGGGATGACTAGAAATCAGAACTCATGCACCCCTGGGAATCTGGGGAACAGGTCCCACAGGCTTCCCAGGTCTCTGTGGAAGCCTTCTCAGGCTTGTGACTCAGGCAACCTTGAGTATCTTCTACAGAGATGAACAAAAAAAACGACAGGCTGGAAACTGATCAGGCTGTCTCAGATCAAGGAGAAGATGGTGTGTGAGAAGCTAAAAGAAGTGGACTGGATAACATTTGGGGTGATAATGAAGAAAGTTCCTCCTCAGAGCACTAACAGGAGAAAAACATTTAGCATCTGGAGACTGAATGGTCTTCGTGATCTGACACACTATGTATTGCTGTTCTTACTTGGAGAAGTTCACAAAGATCTCTGGAAGATAGAGCAAGGATTGTGAGGGTTGCTCAACACTAATACCATGAAGCTCAGAGATGGTTCTGAAGAGGTGTGCTGATTTACTGATCATCCTCAAAAGGTCTTAATTATGGGAGAAGCTCTGGACCTGGGAACCTATAAAGCCAAGAAGAATGGAGAGCCTGTACACAGACAATTAATTTGAATGACTGTGAGTACTATCAGTACCATGTCCAGGCTCAGTACAGAAAGTTCAGTGCAAGGCATGCCAATCTGCAGTCTACCTTCTCTGGAGGGCGGATTCCAAAGAAGCTTCCCCTGAAAAGGCACCAGACTGAAGGAGTGGCTGTGTCAAGATGGCTTCTACTATGGAGGAGTTTCTTCTGCCTCCTACTTAGACTCCTTGGCAACGGCTGTTGCTCCTACGAAGGTTCAAACTACTCTAACCTGGTTGTGAAGGGCACAAGCGCCATCATCCAGGAAACAAAACCCAAACTAGGAATTTCCCAGAAGAGCTTGTCTTGCTCTGAGGAATTCAGGGAATTGATGGCCTTGCCCACATTTGGAGCCAGAAGCTTAAAACAACATTTAGCCAAAGCCAAGGCATCAGAGGTCATGGGGAGCCCAAAACCTGCTATCCAGTCTATCTCTGCATCTGCTCTCTTGAAGCAAGAGATGTTGGAAATGAGGAAGAGGAAATCAGAAGAAACAGACGATTTCTCCAAAGCGCAAGTGAAGTCTAAAGTCCAGCTGTGCCATGCTTATCCCAACAGCCTGCCACCCAATCTCCTCAACAAAGGTCCAGGTTCTCCAAGTCGGAAGGAGCCACAGGATGCCCAGCCTCCATCGAGGCATCTTGGAAGGGGATAATGTTCTCCTTTTTGATGAGTCACCACCACCAAGACCAAAGTGAAGTGCAGTAGCAGAAACTTAAAAAGTTAGCCTCTATTGCAAATAGGGCAAAAGGACAGATTCTTAGAAAAGCAGATCCAAACAATATTGTAAGGAAGCAAATGGACCCCCAAGATGTGCTAGAAGTGAAGGAACGGGTAGAGAACACAGTTTGTCCTGAAGAGAATGAATTCTAGCCCGCCGGGGGGGGGGGGGGGGGAAGCGAGCAGCTTGCCTATCTGGAATCTGAGGAATTTCAGAAAATTCTAAAAGTCCAAGCACACAGACATACTGAAAGAGACTGGGGCTGAGCTGTAGGAATCCTATTTTGAACCACTGGTGAAAATAGAACAAATAGAAGAAAAGATGAGAAACATCAGAGAAGTGAAATGCCAAGTATTGATGTGCGTGACTTCCACTGGCACAGGGGCGTGAAGAGGTTTTTCAAGTGCCCTGTGTTTCGAAACAGGACTGTTTCCTTGACTGACTCCCAAAAAAGCACTGCAGAAATTGTGACCTCTACAAATGGGAACAGGATGGAATCAAATGAAGACTGGTCCAAAGGAGAAACCTATTATCAAAAGGGGAAGAGCATGCCAAGTTCCGAATAGTCTTAAATCTTCTCTCAATCCATCTTCTTATGGCTCTGGAAAAGCAAGAGACTGATGCTGTATTGTCCATTTTCCTGTGTGACATTGTGAGAAATAAATGCTTAGTAGGTTCATAAGCTTTGTCTGCTTACTTTCCTCCACTGTGTCGGTTTGCCACCATATTTAACATTAACATGTAAGTAGGGAATCAAGATACTGTAGTCTTTCCTGTCCTTACTACAGGTTCCTGCCTTACTGCCTCACTCAAAATTTTGCCCCCAATCTAGAACATGAACTGAGAGCTGTGTTTCTGGGTCTCTTTGTTAAAGAAGGAATGAACTGTTTTTATAATAGTAAAGTTCTAGTGTTATATGAACACCAGAAGCAAAAGAACTAATTTAAGTCAATTATCTCCCTAGCTCTAGACTTTGTTTCCTTATGTGTAAAACAAGGATGATTGACCTACATAACCTTGAAGTATATCTTTCAGTGCTCAAGTTCCTGATTATCACTGCCTTAATATAGTCTTAATGTGCTGACTTTGGAAGCACGTTCCTTTTTTTCTGCTGTTATTTCACGTTTGCTCTTTGAAATCAAGTCACTGAACCACTTTCATACCAGTTCATGATGTATATGGAGAAAGAAGGTGCTCTGTGCTCACAATATTGGGGGACTCTGAGATAGAAGCACCTGAAACGTTATCATTTTCAGTATGCATTTAAGTATGGCTTCAAGATTTTAACCTCTTGATAAGAACTTGAGAAGACATGAAGCGTGACTCAAAAAACCAACTGCAAAGATGGAATCCTGTAGACCTCGGGGCTGCGGGTGTACTTCATTATGTGTGTCAAGAATGTCACATGTCAAAACCAATACCATTGCTTGTATTTGACATTTGAATCTTAAATGTCAAAACTAATACAATTGTCCCAACAAACACTTAGTTTGGGAAATTCCACCAGCTGGACAACCTGATTTTCCAAACATTATTTGACCTGCATGAATGCTGGTATAGCATACAAATTGAAGAAGATGGTAAGGTTATTGTTTTGGATTTTGAACTCTAGCTAGAAGTGTTTAAGTTTTCCTCCAACACAGCATAACGTCAGGAGCTTAGTACTGACAGAAGCTAGTTATGGAAGATTTGGGTTTTCAAGAACCAGAGGTACAATTCACAAATTTAAGGTAATACCTTAGATTTCACATATCTTTGTTTCTGCTCTACCTAGGTAGAAGGTGCTGAAAGTAGCCCATATTCCCCTAAGTTCATATTCTAATCACTGTGATTTTAGGAGTACTGTCCTTGCAGTTGGGTTCTGGCTTTGGTTTTTAATTCAACTAGCAAAGAAAAGAATAAATTACTTATTAGTAAGAACCAAAAAGCACTTGAAACTGATGTTTTTAGTAGCTCATTTAGGGTAGATTCTTTTGTTTTATAAATGTCAAGTAGCAATGCATATAAAGTAAGTGACACAACTACACAGAACTTGAACAGCAGCTTGTTCTTTGAGTGATCTTCCTATGTGAAGAAATAGGTTCCTACGAATGGAAGGCATCACAGGAACTTGTGTTCATTTGTATGCTGTCCATGTCATGTTTAATCTACTTGCAAAGTTTCATGGCGATCTAAGTCAGAGTGCCTTTCTTTGTAAATTTTAATTTACTTTTTTTGGTCTCTCTCTTTTTTTTGGGGGGGGGGAAGACAGGGTCTTCCTGTAGCCCCAGCTGGCCTCGAACTCACAGAGACCCACCTGCCTCTGCCTCCCAAGGGCTGGGATTTGTGAAAGAGAGTTCTCAGAAAGAACTCCCTGCATCCTGAGCTGAACTTCCTGCAAGGCTCACCAACTGATCAGTACTCTGGAGACTTGTGGAGAATATGGAATGCTGCAGATCCGGAGCCTACTCACAAATTATCTTGGGACATCTTTAACCCCATAAATAGCCACACCTTGCAACTACCTCTGTTTCTGAATTAACATTCTTGTGACTAATAAAATGTATTAACTTAGCAGACCACCAGGTCCCACTAATCACAAAGCTAAGAATGTCATCAGATAGCATCTGAGACCTATAGTAGAAACTCCCTCCCTGTTTTGCTATGACCTGCCTACTGAATGTATCCACCAATGTATTTTAAGTGTCTTGATTTATGGTTTTTCTTTGTTCTGTTACTATAAAAACATAATGTAATGTTACCACGCTGGAACATGGAATTTGGGTAACCTGAATCTGTGTTCGCAGGCCATGGTCACTCATATTTGGCTCCAGAATAAACTATCCCTTATCCCCTTTGAGGTGAGAGTTATGATTTTTTTTTTTAGACATGGTCTCCCTGTAGCCCCAGCTGGCCTGGAACTTACTATGTAGACCAGGCTGTCCTTGAACTCACAGAGATCTGCCTGTCTCTACCTTCCGAGTGCTGGGATTAAAGGCATGCGCCACAATGCCCAACCTTAATTTTTCTTTTTTGCCCAGTTTCTAAAAATGCTTCCAGTGTGTGCTCTTGACTAAAGGAAAGTTCAAGGATATAGTTTAATAATTATAACTATACAAATTACATGTTTGATTCTCTTAGTGTCAATGATTCAGAAAAAATACACATGAAAAGAGGATAACTTTTGATATTGATCATTAATATTTTCTCTATCTGATCTGAATTATTAAAAAAACTGATCCCTGGTTAAAAAATTTTTTTAAAAAAATAAAATTGCTTCTAAGAGAGGGGTTAGATATCCTTTTTCCAGAGAAAGTATCAGGACCTATGGATTAGATAGGTACCACCCTGTAATCCATATTGTATAGACTGTGGTTCTTCAGGCTGGCCACTGCCCTAGGAGTGCCACTTCACATGCAGCTTTTGATTCCATTTTGAAGGAGAAGGATGATTGCTGCCCCTGGGTGGATCCAGAAACTGTACCACCTGTCAGGCACCATCCATCCAGCACAGCCTGACTTACTCCTGGGAATAGAAAGGGAGCACCCTATAGAGTAGTTCCTTTTCTGTCGCTGTGATAAAATGGTGTGACCAAGATAACTTATAGAAGGTTGGTTTTATTGGGCTTATGGTTCCAAAGGATAAAAGCCTATTTATCAGGGAGGCATGGCAGGAGGCAGCTGGAGTGGGAACTGACAGATTATATCTTCAAACAGGCACAGGAAGCAGAGAGAGACAGACTAGAAGTAGGAATGAGGCTTATGAACTCTCAAAATCTGCCCCTAGTGCTGTACTTCCTCCAGTATGGCCACACCTAAAGGTCCCATGACCTTCCCCAAACAGTGCTACAAATAGGGGACCAAATGTTCAAGATTTGACCCATGGGGGACAGTTATTAAAAAAACTGTACCCTATAAGTTTATTAAGAGAATTGAAACTGTGGGGGCACATGGGCATACTGAAATATCAGGGAAACCAGGCCCAAGAACTTATTGGACACAGTAGATCAAGGAAAGGGTGTAAATCTCTCACCTGGACCCCATAAAGTGATGAACACTTAACACTGCGATGGCATGGTCCCACACCAGCCTGCCATTTGACGTTTGCTGTGTGTCAAGGACCAAGGACTCCCTAACTCAGCTTGGCCCCTTCACTGTAGGTACAGCCTACCTGACTGCCTGCCTTTCCATCTGCTCACCTGTCTGGACCTACCTGACCTGCTATCTCCTGCTCCAGACTCAGTTTGACCTTTTCACTTTGAAGGAGAATTCTGTAGTTTTGCTCCCAAACCTGACTCCAGCAGCTCCAACGGCAGCTCCCTCCCAGCACTTGTCTGGTTTCTTATAAGACTAGCTCAGAACATTTCAGAAGCCTCTTGAACTCTGCTGTAGCCTCCTTAACTTGTATTCATTCCATCGCCTATATATGTGTGTAGAGACATATAGATATACTTCTTGTGTGTTGTGCAATGAAAGCTAATATTAGTAACTAAGATTAGAATAAAGCACTTGCATTTGCCTTGGCCAAACCACCAAAGTAGGCAGATTTTATGGCAAATTGCTGTAACTGAAACCACTACATTTTTTGAATTTATTTTTTAATAAATTGACATTGTGGAAAGACACAGAGTGTGCTCATGACACACCCACTATGAGGAAGAGCTTTCTTAGTCAGAATGAGAAGAGACCGACTCCCAGCATGGGGACTTGAAGAACCCCACTAACTGGCTCCCAAATGAAATGGGTAAAAAGCATAAAAGCAAAACCAAACCCAAAAAACAAACAAACAAACAAAAATCATGTAAAGAGTATGGAAATAGTTCTAGGGGAAAATAGCAAATGAAAAAACTATTTGAGGGGCTGGAGAGATGGCGCAGTGGTTAAGAACATTGGTTGTTCTTGCAGAAGACCCAGTTTCGAATCCCAGCACCCACATGGCAGCTAACAACTGTCTGTAACTCCAGTCCCAGCTTCTTCTGACCTCCATGGGCACTGCATGACATGGGTGCATTTACCTACATGCAGGCTATACACGAATACACATAAAATAAAAATAATAAAATATTAAAAAAATAAAATTATTAAAAAAAAGAAAAACTATTTGAAAACAATCTATGAATTTAAAGGGTGAGTGTCTGGTAACTAAACCAAGACTCTTCCTCCCCCACATACCAGCTTAGCAAGGTGGGCTCCGTCCCACATACTACACCCAAGAACACCACACTCAGTCTTTCCCAAGATCCCAATAAAGAGGAAAAGCAGCATACCCATGCATTTAAGATTAGTTTTGCGTGTGTCTGATGTTGCTTTTTATTGGTTAATGACTGATTTCATACTTTAGGACATAGTACTTACCTTACAGTGGTTTTTATAAATGATTACTACTAAAACAGAGAAAACCAAAGACCTCAGAGCTGTCATTATCTGGTCCAACACCTGTTTGCGATCATTCTGCCTGTAAGGCACCAGCAATACATTTTGTTGAAAGGAGTGTTTGATGTCCTGTCCTTAATATCTGTTTCTGTAAACATACCTTCCAAAGGAATTTCTCCTAGGAGGCTTGGGATATAGAAGCATCTGTGCTAGTAGGCTGTTAACTGACTCTACCAATATTGTAGGAGTTAAGATATGATATGGGGAGACATATAAAACCCGGGGATTTCTGTAATGTGAAGTTGAGAACTTCAGAGCCTTGGCTCCTCTGGGTCCACTGGCATAGAATATTCCCACTCTCTGAGTGCTTGATCTCTCAACTGCCTGACTTCCATCAACAATAGGATCTTCTTCCCAGTGGGATCAGGTCTTTAGTACTCTGCAGATGCCTTTGCTATGTAAGCCTGGGTTAAGTCCTGCATGAAAGCATCTGAGAGGTGGTGGGGTCCCCTGGATTCACAGAATCCAGAATGGAGGTAGCTCTATCTTGGAGGCTGTGTGCTGCCCTACCACCCTTTCTTGGCTTGTGAGGCAGTTCCATGCCAGTAGAGGCAAACCAAAAGGACAACAGGCCACAGTCCCCTCCTTCCAGCATTCAGCTCCTAGATCAGGGGGTGATATTCAGAGAGAAACTTGACTTTGTCTCAACCTAGAGTTCTAGAGCCCTGGATCAGAGGATTTTTTTTTTCCCCCTGAGACAGAAGCAGGCCCTCATGTAGCTAGCTCCTGCTTTCTTCCCCCCCAAAACTAGCTTCATTTGTCAATGAGCACAGACATGTTTAAACCCCAGTCCTTAAAGACCTTGGGAGTTGTGGTGAAAGGTAACTGAGAGGAGACTCAGATTTAATGAGGATACAACCTAGACTATAGAGTGGCTATTCTGCATCAGAGAACTGAAGAAAAAGACAACTTGGAGGAGAACTTAGAAGGCAGGAAAAAAAGGTAAATAATAGACTCCAGAAATAATTACTTAAAAGGAATCAGAGCTGGACTCCCAAGGCTTTGAAGCAATTTATATCTGAGGGCATTGTAGAAACAATATAGCAATCAGCCAGCAATTTGTGGAGTCTGATCAGAGAAAAACAAAGAGCCCAGTCAGTACCACAATGCCATTGTTATCCAGGATGACTGCAGCATACTGAAGGCTATACCTCTCTAGGGAGTAGTATCTTGAAACTTAATTGTGGCAATCAGGCTATGCCTGCTCTAGGTTACTCCATATTGTGTAACAGTGGCTTTCAGCCTGTGCCTTGCTCCAGAACACTTCCATTTTAGAAACCAGCATTTGGATTCATTTTGAGAGCAAATGTAGAGGCAAGATGACTGTGTACCTCAATTACACACATACAGCACTACTTCCCCAGCACCAAATCAAGAGGCACAGTCTGACAACTTATTCTTAAAAGCAAAAAGGTTGGGGCTAGAGAGATAGCTCAGTGGTAAGAGCACTGGCTACTCTTATGGGGGAGCTGGTTCCCAGTGATAAGGAAAAGTTATAGTCTTATAATCACACTGCATTCTTATATCATGTCCTTATAAATTTAGGCCATTTGAAGTTTCCTCTTGCTTTACTGTGTAGATATCTTTTTTTAAAAAACTTATTTTATGTGTATGAATGTTTTGCCTTCATGTATATAAGTACATCACATGTTTGCCACACCCTGCAGAGGCCAGAGTGTTGAACATTGAACCACATGTGTTGAATCCCTTGGAACTGGAGTTATGGACAGTTGTTAGCTATCATGTAGGTACTGGGACTCAAACCCTGGTCCTTGGGAAGAACAGCAAGTGTTCTCTTAACCACTGAGCCATCTCTCCAGCCCCCTAGGTAGATTCTTGAAATGCCAACTCTTGGATGTTTTACTACTCAGTGGTATTTTATTGCTCTGTGATGTCTTTACGACCCTGAGATGTTTTATGACTCTGTAATATCTTGAAGCTCTGTGATGCTTTCTAACTAACCATGTCTAACTACTGATAAAGATAAGAAAATGGAAAATCAACAAATGGTCTAATAAAGTACCTGGTTCAATTAGCCTAAGAAAGATCAAACATGACAGATATATAAACTTCCTCAGGTAATATCTGTTTTGTATCTGCAATGATGGACTGATTCCTAGCTCAATTAGCCTGGCCTTGCTATAGATCTTTTAAAGGAGGCAGATGTCCTGACCCATGCCTGGGATATCTACTTCATAAGCTATAATGATCAGGTGAAATGAGGAACGAATTTTTTCCTAAGACAACATGGCTCAGCATGAAAAGAGACCTAGGGCCTAGGTGCCAACCATAAAATGATGACGTGAAAAGGTCTATATAATTCCATTTGTACTTTTGTTCAACTCAGAAAATCTCAAAGCCTTTGTTGCTAATTCTGAGAACACATGCCCATGAAAAATAAACCAGTCTTTTCCTGGATGATGTATTTGAACTCTCAGCTGTTTGAAAATTTTTTTCATAACACTAGTACCTACATGGCAGCTAACGACTGTCCATAACTCCCGTTCCAGGGGATCTGATGCCCTCTTCTGGCCTACTCAAGCACTGGACACACAGGTGTACTGACATATATGCAAGCAAAACACTCAGCTCATACACATAATTTTTTTTAAAAAAGTAAAAAACTACCACCTATAAGCCCAAAGTATATTAGGTACATATAGTATATTGGGTGCACATGGGTACATGGGCATATTAAAAACATTAGAAATCCAGGCCCAAGAACATATCATACTAGGCCAACAAAGGGTATAACATCCTCACCTGGATGCCACACCTAACACTGAAATGGCAGAGGTCCCACCAACATGGTATCTGATGACCAGTGTGTGAGTCAAGGGACCAGAACAACAGGCAGAGAAGACTCAAATGTCCCTGGAGCTTTAACTCAGATCTTTGCCATTGCTTGACCTACAACCCTACAGCATCCCTGTGCACCTCCAGCAGCTCTCCAGCTGAGTTAACATCTAACCACCCAACTAACTAACTCTCTTTGGATCTACATCAGCTTTCTGCCTCTACCTCCATTAAGGCCTCTTTGAACTCACGGAACTCCAGTTTTTACCACCAGCCAGCTAAAAAGAGAAATCAGGACTACATGGCAAATTGCAGTCAATAAAACCAATGTAGCTTGTAAACTTACTGTTTTTCAATAAATTCTGACATTGTGGAAGGACATAAATGTGCCTGTTTCTGGCATAGTGATTTCACACCATTAACACTAGAAGAAAATAAACTTCAAATTATTCCAACCTGTCACTAAAACATAAATAAATAATAATAAGACCTGGGGGCAGAGGGATGAGTACATAGTTCTGAAATGTCCAGTTTCCACTAAAAACTACAAGGCATGCAAAGACATAGGAAAGCATGCTCATACTGGAGGATAATAGCACATGAGAGCAACCAGATGTCAGATTTCATATAAGCTTTCAAAATAGTCATTGTAAATATACTCATAAAATGAAAGGGAACCATTATCTAAAAAACAGAAGCACGATATAATGGCACTATTAAATCAAATGGAGGATACCAATAAAGAAAACATAGAAAACCAAATGAAAATTCTGGAGTTGAAAACTATAACTGAAATGAGAATTCACTAGATGGTCTCCATAGTAAATATGGATTGGCAAAAGAATTAGTGAAAAACAGATCAACAGGAAATTATCAAGAGAAAATTGTGAATATAGAACAATAAAGATTATGCAAGAACACTGGCTGTTCTTGCAGAAGACCCGGGTTCGAATCCCAGCACCTACATGGCAGCTAACAACTGTCCATAACTCCAGTTCCAGGGGATCCAACAGCCTCTTTTGTCCTCCGCAGGCATTGCACGACACGGTGCACTTACCTACATGCAGACAATACACGCATACACATAAAACGAAAAATAATAAAATATTTTTAAAGAGATTCTGCAAGCTTGAGGCTGCACAGATGGTTCAGTGGTTAAGAGTGTGTCATAGTTAGCCTCAGCAGACAATCTAACACAAACTTAAGAGTCCCTTGGGAAGAGAAAATCTTGTTTGAGGAATTTCCTTCATTAGATTGGCCTTGTGTCCATGTCTGTTGCTAGGGAGCATTTTCTTAACTGCCAATTGATGTAGCAGGACTAAGTCCACTCTGGGCAGTGCCATTCCTAGATGGCTGGACCTTGGCTACATTAAGAAAGGTAGCTGAGCAAGCCAGGTGAAAACAAGTTAGTAAGGAGTGTTCCTCCACGGTCTCTGCTTCAGTTCTGGCCTCTAGGTTCCTGACTCAAAGTCTGGTTTCCCTTGATGATAGAATATAAACTGTAAACCAAATAAACCTTTCCCTTCCCAAGATGCATTTGGTCATAGTAACAGAAAAGCAAACTTTAAAAATCCAAAATCTCTTAGCTATGACCTGCTGTAAAATTCAAAATAAGTTATATACTTTCTATTTCAAGAGGGAAGAACCAGGATTAAGAGCATGTACTGTTCTTTTAGAGTACCCTAGAGGGGTATATATACCCCTCCCACATACACATAATTTAAAAAACAAAATAAATCTTATAAAAAGATAATGCAAACTGAAAAACACAGAGAAAAAAATGAAGAAAAAACCCAGAGCCTTGGGGAGATGTAGGGAACCACCAGCATAGTAACATGGTCACGGGAGCCCTAGAGTACGAGAGTGAGAGGAGAAGAAAAATATCATTAACAATTATGCGCCACAAACTTCCACGTCCATTGAAAATAATGTTCACATTCTGGAAGATCAATGAAATCTGGTATCTGAATGTAGGATAAAAATGAAGGCTAAAACAGACATAACAAAAATATTGAAAATAAAAGACAACGTGGAAATCACTAGTCATTTACATGGGATAAACAGAAAGACACATAGAGCAGCAATAGTGGAGGCCAGAGTTGGTTCAATACCCAAGAGTCCTATATCCAACATATCCATCTTCCAAAAATGGATGCGAAATAAATGCTTTCCCAGATAAACAAAACTTTGAGAGGCTTGGCAAGATGCCTCAGTGGGGTAAAGCGCTTGCTGTCCAAGCCTGACAATTTGCGTTGGACCCCTGGAACCTATGAGGGAAGGAGAGAACTGAATCCTGGAAGTTGTTCTCTGGCCTCCACATGTACACTGTGGCACGAGCACCTGCACTCACACATACATCTCATGCGAACACATGCACGCACACACAAAGGGAATCTGAAGCTGAGAGATTAGAAATGCTTACAGTCCCCTCACTCCTGCCATTGCCTGAATGAGCAGGGAAGAGGATGGATGAGGCTGAACCTGTGTGCAGGGAGAGGAGCAGAAGACAGCAAGTGGCAGACCCTATACCAAGAAAGGGGAACAGGACCCTGGAGCAGAGGGCATTGGCTATTCAGCACCACCACACCCCTGCCTCTGCCTAGGTGAGCAAGAGACTAGAACCATGCAAAGAACATGAGGAATGTGGTGGGGACTGAGGAGAGCAGCAGACACCAAGCAGAAGGATGTGGAGACCGCAGCAGAAGTGTGGTGTGGAAGTGTGTGGTGAAACTGCTGAAGTATACCGATAGACAGAACTGAGGTAAATGAAGGGGTAGATTTCCTGGATGGCAGGCCCTCTCGCAACCAGGAAAAAACACTGACATAGAAGATAATACCTTCTTTCATTTCATTGCCATTTGTGTTTGTATTACTTCAATCTTTATATTTATTTAGTTTTAAGATTTAAAAAATTTGACTTGTGTCCAGTTATATTGTAATCTCATTGGAAAAGGCTATTATATTTATCCTTCATTTTTTCTAAATCTGCATATAATATTTACTGATTTTCATACCCTTAATTCATACTTTCCTTCTCTTTCCCTCTTACCCTTTCTTCCCCCCTTCCCATTCTTACTCACTTCACTGCTTAAATATTGATGCTTTCAGCTCTAAAACACAGACAAAAAAAAAAGTCAAAAAACAAAAAACAACCCACACCCCTGAAAAAAAACAACATATGATATAAATTTCCCCCAACCAAAACCCTAGAGCTGTGGTCTCAGAGCCTCCTATTGGGATGCACATGAAACACACAAGTGTCTTTTCCTCCAGCTTCTTCTGGGGTTGTTGTCAAACCACCACAGTTATTACTGCTGCCAGCTTTCCCTTTAACAGAAACCCAAAAAGGAGTACCCACATAAAGAAAAACTGTAGGAAAAGGGGCAAAAAACTAAAAACTGGAGGATATACACATCTCAAAAGATGCATAACAGGGGGCTGGAGAGATGGTTCCGTGGTTAAGAGCACTGGTTGCTCTTTCAGAGGACTGGGGTTCGATTCCTAGCACTCACATCATGGCTAACAACCACCTGTAACTCCAGTTCCAGGGAATTCAACACTCTCTTCTTACTTCTGTGGGCATTGTACAACAAGGGTATATCTACCTACATGCAGGCAATACACTCACAGACAGAAAAAATAAAAAAGACGCATAGCAAAGGGACACTAAAAACCATGAGAACACTCTACTACAACAACCTACACGCTGACAGCTTCTCTCCCTCTCTCTCTCTCTCTCTCTCTCTCACACACACACATATGTGTGTGTGTGTGTGTGTGTGTGTGTGTGTGTGTGTGTGTGTG
>NW_008336851.1:1282840-1287376 GCF_000622305.1 Nannospalax galili | reverse complement strand
AGAGAGAGAGAGAGAGAGAGAGAGAGAGAGAGAGAGAGAGAGAGAGAGAGAGAGAGAGAATGCAAGATAACTGAAATGCCAGAAAAAGATTTCAGAGTTCTGTTAGTAAAAAGAATTAATGGTCAAATAGAGGACTTAAATATATAAACCAAGACCCAGACAAGAAAGTTCAGAAATAAATTCAGGATCAAGATAAGAAAGTTACCAAATTAGATGAATGAACAAGTAACTTGGGACTGGAGAGATGGTTCAGCAGTTAAGAGCACTGGCTGCTCTTGTAGAGGACCTGGGTTTGGTTCCCAGCACCCACACAGCAGCAAACAACTGCCTGTAACTCCAGTTCCAATACCCTCTTCTGGCCTCTGTAGGCATTGCATGCATGAGTAACTTACATACATGCACACAAAACAGTCTTACACATAAAATAATAAGTAATCACCCCCCCACACACTTTTTCTTTTTTTAAAGAACAAGTAACTTGGAGGAAAACTGAGATACTGAAAAAAACCAAACAGAAATCCTGGAAATTAAGTAATCAATTAATCAAAAAACTATGCAGCCAAAAGCATCACCAACAGACAAGATCCAGCACAATAATGCATTTCAGGCCTTGGACTCACAGAGATCCGCCTGCCTCTGTCTCCCAAGTGCTGGATTAAAGGCATGAACCACCATGCCCAGCTTATAAAGTCTTTTAAAAAAATTTTTATTATTTTTATTTTATGTGTATGAGTGTATTGCCTGTATGTAGGCAGGAACACCTGTGTCATACAATGCTTGCAGAAGGAAGAGGGTGTCAGCTCTCCTGGAACTGGAATTACAGACAGTTGTTAACTGCCATGTGAGTGCTGGGAATTGAACCCATGTGCAAGAGAGGTCAGTGCTCTTAACCCCTGAACCATCTCTCCAGCCCCAAGAATTAATTTATTTAAAAATTATTTATTTATGCTGGGTGTGGTGGCGCACCTTTAATCCCAGCACTCCAGAGGCAGAGGCAGGCAGATCTCTGTGAGTTCAAGGCCAGCCTGGTCTACATAGCGAGTTCCAGGACAGCTGGGGCTACAGAGAGACATGGTCTCAAAAAAGACCAAAAAATTTATTTATTTATTTATTTATTATTTTTAAATTTTTATGCATATGAGTGATTTGCCCGCATGTATGTAAGCACACCTGTGTTGTGCAAACCCCACAGAGGTCAGAAGAAGGTGTTGTATCCCCTGAAATGATAAATTTCTTGAGAAGAACAGATGAATACAGGAGAGGCAGAAAAGAATCAATCAGCAAATCTCTAATGCTGTCAGGAGAGGGAAAAGAAACCAACCAATGAAAACAGAGCCAACAAAATCATTCGTAACAGACAAACCATCTCAATAATAACAGTGAATGAAAATGACCTTAACTCATGAACTGAAAGACACAAGTAGGGCTGGACTGGTTAAGAGTACTTGCTGGGTTTAGTTCCTAGCACCTGCATGACAGCTCATAACCATCTGTGACTCTAGTGTCAAAGAGTCCAATGCGCTTTTTGGCCTCCACAGGCACCAGGCCCACATGTAGGGCACACATATACATGCAGGCAAACATTCATACACATAAAATAAAAAATAAATAAATCTTTAAAAAAAGAAATATGCTGATTGGAGTAAAAGCAAAATACAACTATATATTGTTTCCAAGAAACTCACATGATAGAGAACTGTCATGAACTACATGTTAAATATATAAACACTAACAAAAGTTGATGAGGAAAAACAAGAGGCTGTGTATAATTTTTGTAATACCCATTCCCACAGATAAGCATCAGCATCCTTACATAATAACCCTAATTATGTGGTACCCTATTCAGAAATTCTTGAAAATGTGTCACGCCATCTCCAATGAAGTCCGTGTGAGATCCTCCGTGGGTTGAGGCTGGAACTTCAAGGAAGGTTGCCTCTTGGAATTGGTTGTGTTAAGAAACATGCAGTGTACCTGGCACGCTCTTACTTGCTATTAATTTTCTAACTGTCACTGTATCTTGGGCTTTCTGGGGGCCCAGAAAGTGCCTAACCCTGTATTTTTACTCCACGGCCATTTCTTATAAAACGGCCTCTGGGGGCTTGGATTGGACCCTTAATACTCAGGTAATAGGATCAGAAAAATATAATTCTAAAGCTCTTAGTGAGAAGTGACTAGGCAGAGTTAATGCTGGAAAGTCCAGGGAATAATAGATTTCTAGAAGAAAAATGAAGATAGATAAATATAGATAGAAGAAGGGTTTCTTGTTATTCATTACAATTCATGGATAAATTGGTAAGATCAAGACCACCTTGGTGTCTTTTGATAAACAATCAATAAGAGAGCATTAAAGGGCAAATATAGAAAGTATTTGAAAATTTGGTAGGATAAGAGAGAAGGATGTTCTAGAAGAAAAATGAAGATAGATAAATATAGATAGAAGAAGGGTTTCTTGTTATTCATTACAATTCATGGATAAATTGGTAAGATCAAGACCACCTTGGTGTCTTTTGACAAAGAATCAATAAGAGAGCATTAAAGGGCAAATATAGAAAGTATTTGAAAATTGGTAGGATAGGAGGGAAGGATGGTTTCATAGATCCCTAACATGGGATGACTTTTTAGGATCTAAGGGGTTAAGGAATGACTTAGAAGCCCGATGGCCCACTACAAATAAGCAAGGAATATTATCAAATAGTTAAAAAGGTAACATCAGGCACAGCTGGTGTTGAAAGTGCTTAATGGGCCAAGGTCATCCTGACTTGGGACTACAAAGCTGAGTGTGTGAGAAAGGCTGGCAGTAAAAAAACCACAGTAAAGCAGGAATTTGCTGTCTAGTGTCCGGTTGATAAAATAGGGAAACATGTTGGCAAAATTGTGTTTTACTTTCATCTCTGGAACTGTAAATCTTAGCATGACTGTTCTGCGGTTTTTGTGATCTTTGCTGTATATATCTCAAACCTTACAACTGTAAAAATTACACTCAGACTTTCATCAAGCTCCTTTTGCATCTGTTTGTCACTCGCCGACTCCTTGTCCACCCTCTCGATGACTCTGTTCCCATCGGACTGAACTGCCCCGGTCTGGGCTGGTCTGTTGTAGGTGGCGCCCGAACAGGGACCCGGAGGGTAAGCTATCTCTCCCCTTTTCTCTCTATTTAATAATTTCAGGCAAGGATAGGACCTCATCAGGGCGCTGCAGGCTCACTGGTAAAGGATGACCAGGTTAAGAAGACGAGAAGGTTACTGATAACAATCATGGAGCATTTCTCAGTCAAAGAATAAGGGCCTTTTCTTATCAGTTTGAGTATTAGTATACCAAAAACAGTATTGGAAGAAATTTCTAAAGATTTCTAAATTGACAGTAGCAGCCTGGAGAAAGCTTCCAGGAGCAGGAGGTACAACCACTGTTCTTTCTGGAATTAGACAAAAACAGGAAGAACCATATGAGAATTTTGTAGCAAATTGGAGGAAGCATTGCAAAGGATGATGCCTTCATCTGAGGGATCAGAAATTTTATTAAAACAATTGGCTTGGGAAAATGCTAACTTTCTATGTAAAGAATTAATAGGGCCAATTAAGAAAACGGGCTCTTTACAGGATTATGTAAAAGCCTGCACAGATGCCTCACCAGCAGTGGTCCAAGGAATGGCCTATGCTGCAGCAGTGAAGGGACAGCATTTCAGCGCATATATTCAGAATCTTAAAAGCAGGCCTCAGACCAATTACCAGGGGGTCTGTTTCTCATGTGGAAAGCCAGGTCACATGAGTAAAGAACGTTTCAGTAAAAATAAAAGGAGCAATCATGGAGAGAGAAAACCTGGTAGTAAGCGAGAACCTCCTGGGATCTGTCCTAGGTGCAAGAAAGGAAAACATTGGAAAAATGAATGTAAGTCTAAGTATCATAAAGATGGGACACCCCTAGATAGGAAAAAGAAAAGGAAAATAAAATAAAATAAAATGAGGAGAGAGGCAGGCCCTCAGCCCCTTAAAAGAAAGAGGGATAGAGATGGCGAATTCAGGTAAGGAAAAAGACAAACAATTTGAACTAAATCCTTTGACTGAACTTTTTAGTATGTATGATCTTCCTAGAGCCACTCCAGGAAGTGCTGGGTTAGATTTGACAACAAATAAAGATTATATACTCTCCCTTATGGAAGGGACCCAATTAATAGAGACCTCCATTAAAGGAGGTCTGCCTTTGGGTACATTTGGCTTAATAATTGGCAGAAGTTCAAATTATAAACTCTTAAAGAAGTGGTACAGATATATAAAAATCAGAGAGTGGCCCCTTACCTCAGAAAAAATACAGGCTGTAGAGGAATTAGTGAAAGAACAGCTAGATAAAGGACATTTAGTAGAATCAACCAGTCCCTGGAATACACCTATATTTGTCATTAAGAAAAAATCCGGTAAGTGGAGACTATTGCAAGATTTAAGAGCAATAAATGAAACCATGCATGACATGGGGGCTTTACAGCCTGGTCTGCCTTCACCGGTGGCAATCCCCTTTGACTTATTTATTATAATTATAGACCTG
>NW_008336851.1:1277458-1278592 GCF_000622305.1 Nannospalax galili | reverse complement strand
GAAAGATATTTTAATGAGAGATATTTTAGATATAGTGAGAAGTGATTAAGCAGAGTTAATGCTGGAAAGTCCAGGGAATAATAGATTTCTAGAAGAAAAATGAAGATAGATAAATATAGATAGAAGAAGGGTTTCTTGTTATTCATTACAATTCATGGATAAATTGGTAAGATCAAGACCACCTTGGTGTCTTTTGACAAAGAATCAATAAGAGAGCATTAAAGGGCAAATATAGAAAGTATTTGAAAATTGGTAGGATAGGAGGGAAGGATGGTTTCATAGATCCCTAACATGGGATGACTTTTTAGGATCTAAGGGGTTAAGGAATGACTTAGAAGCCCGATGGCCCACTACAAATAAGCAAGGAATATTATCAAATAGTTAAAAAGGTAACATCAGGCACAGCTGGTGTTGAAAGTGCTTAATGGGCCAAGGTCATCCTGACTTGGGACTACAAAGCTGAGTGTGTGAGAAAGGCTGGCAGTAAAAAAACCACAGTAAAGCAGGAATTTGCTGTCTAGTGTCCGGTTGATAAAATAGGGAAACATGTTGGCAAAATTGTGTTTTACTTTCATCTCTGGAACTGTAAATCTTAGCATGACTGTTCTGCGGTTTTTGTGATCTTTGCTGTATATATCTCAAACCTTACAACTGCAAAAATTACACTCAGACTTTCATCAAGCTCCTTTTGCGTCTGTTTGTCACTCGCTGACTCCTTGTCCACCCTCTCGACGACCCTGTTCCCATCGGACTAAACTGCCCCGGTCTGGGCTGGTCCGTTGCAAAAATGTTCCAGTTTTAGATCACTAATAAATAAAGTGAACTTATCTAAGTAATAAAACTTCAATGATTTTTATTTTGAATATTTTTTCTTATAAAAGAGGGCAACAGGGGCTGGAGAGGTGGCTCAGCAGTTAGGAGCACTGGCTGCTCTTGAAGAGTATCTGGGTTCAGTTCCCAGCACCCACAAGGCAGCTAACAACTGACCATAACTCCAGTCCCAGGGAATCCAACACCATTTTCTGACTTCTGTGGGCATTACATGACATGGGTACACTTACATACATGTAGGCAATACACTCATACATATAAAATAAAAATAATAAATAAAAAATATTTTTTAAAAGAGAAAAA
>NW_008336851.1:1250524-1276551 GCF_000622305.1 Nannospalax galili | reverse complement strand
ATGGAAGAAAATTCAAGGCCCAAATATGAGTAAATGCAATTTCAGCTGCCTGATATTTGACAAAGGGGCCAAGAATATTCACTTCAGGAAAGACAACGTGTTCAGCAAATGGTGCTGTCAAAACTGGATCTCCACCCGTAGAAGAATGAAACTAATCCCCTATCTTTCATCTTACAGAAAAGTTGATTCTAAATGGATCAAAGATCTCATTGTGAAGCTTAAAACTCTGAAACTGTTTGAAGAAAACATTGGCAATAACCTACAAGATATAAGTGTAGGAAAGGGTTTTCTAAACCAGACATCAACTGCCCAGGAAACAAGGTCAAGAATAAACAAATGGGACCTCATTAAACTAAAGAGCTTCTGTACATCAAAAGAAGCAACCAAGGAAGTGAAGAGAAAACCCAGAGAATGGGAGAAAATCTTCACCAGCAACACATCTTACAGAGGTTTAACATCCAGAATATATAATGAACACAAAAAACAATAAAAAAAAATGAAGTAACCCAATTAAAGATGGGCTCAGGAGCTGAACAGAGAGTTTTCAAAAGAAGAAATAAAGGTGGCCAAGAAGCATCTTAAAAGGTGTTCAACATCATTAGTAATTAGGAAAATGTAAATTAAAACCACTTTTAAGATTTTTATCTTACCCCAGTCAGACTGGCTAAGATCAAGAGAACAAATGATACCAAATGTTAGAGAGGATGTGGGGAAAGGGGAATGCTCATCCACTGCTGGTGGGGCTGCAAACTTGTTGAACCCCTATGGAAAGCAGTGTGGAGAACTCTTAAAAAACTACAAATGAACCTACCATTTGACCCAGTTATACCACTTCTTGGTATATACCCAAAGAACTCGTCCTATTGCAGAGACACTTATACATTTATGTTTGTTGTTGCTCATTTCACAGTAGCTAAGAGATGGAAACAACGTAAATGTCCCTCAACTGATGAGTGGATAATGAAAATGTGGTTCATTTATATGATGGAGTTTTACTCAGCAGTAAAGAAAGATGAAATCATGAAATTTGCAGGTAAATGGATGGAACTAGAATCTGTTATACTAAGTGAAGTAACACAATCTCAGAAAAAAAATCAACATATGTTCTCCCTCATATGTGGATCCTAGCACCAAATCCTTATAAATTTGTATCCAGACATAACTACAGGAACCAGGATAATGAAAAGGAACCAGGGAGGTAAAGGAAAAGAAAGAACCTGAAAGAGAAGAACAGTAGGAAACAGGCCTTAATAAGGGAGATACGGATAAAAATGGGGTTATTTTAATGGGGGGGAGGGTTATACAAGGAACCCTGGGGATAAAGGGAAAGAAGGAGCTCAAGGAGGAGAGACTGTAGAAGGGTATTAAGGGAGAAATGGGAAAAATGGGGAAACCAAGGAAGGGTTAGACAGTGAGAGAGATAAATAATGCCTAGCTGGTTTTAATAAAACCAGAGGGAACCATATTAGTCCAACAACCTACTGACAAATTATACATACAACTAGCTCAAGGAACATAATATATGCCTAGTCAAGGTTTATCTGAGAACATTTGGTTTTTGCCCAAGCTTTATCTACATAGCACATGGTAATTAACAGAATTGAATGTTTAACAGCCATACTTTGACGCCTATACTAATCTGGTCAGAGGGACTTAAAGGACAGTTTTTGCTCCTTGCCCTCCAAGGTTGACTAAGTTCCAGGGGACTATGGAGCATCTCTCAAAATGTCCTGTAACTGTGGTGAGTCACCTGTCCGCTTGATCAAGAAGGCCATGGATACCCAACCAGGTAGACTTGAACCAATGCCCAGTCTACAAAGAGGAGGGTCAACACAGAGGAAACATTTCCTCCATGCTTCCAAGTGAAGCCAGCCATGGTCGAATAGGACCTTTGACTTATCTTCACATAAATGGAACTGGTAAAAAGGGGGGGGGGCTCCTCCCAAGCCTATGTGACCCCTGAGGAACAGTTCCTCAAACAACCTTAAGTGTAAAAATAAATTGACTTATTTGTGACAACTGTATGGTTTAAACTCCCAAAAGGAAAGTATAACCAAAGATTAAAGTGATCAGTATAATTCTTTAAGAGTCCATGTGTATAGCTCAAGGCTACATAACAAGAAACAATGCCAGACAGGAGTTACCTTTCTTTGAGTTATTCACCAGGGTAGCACAAGAGACTCCCAGATAGGAACCCAGCATAGAAATGGAAAATGAACAGCAGACCCCAATCTTATCTAAAGGGATGTTGGCAACTGATTGCTGCTAGATGAGGAAGAGTTGATCTTCCTAAAACAAGGAACTCTAGATAGGCTGACTAGACTCAGTGGATGGACTTGCACTGGGTAATGGCTGGGGGCATTGACAACACAGTGGACAGGAACAGGGATGATAGAGTATATGGGCTCCAGTCAAGGGGAGGAGGCTATGGAAAGTTGCCATTTGGAATGCAGGTATAAAGATGAATAAGATTGTCTGGGATGTTCTCCATGAAATACACACACAAAAAATCTATAAATAAAAAAAAATATTTTTAAAAAGAGGGTAACACAAAACTAGTGTATTTGAGAAACTAATATATTAACATCTGACTCAATGAAAGTACTTGGAATTCTCAGTGAATTCTCAAAATGTTAATAAGGAATACTAATTTCTATTTTGCTCTTACTGTGCTTCATTCTTTTTGTTTTGTTTTTTGGGACAGGGTCTGGCCTGGAACTAGCTATGTAGACCAGGCTGGGCTTGATCTAACTGAGAGTCACCTGCCTCTGCCTCCCTAGTGCTGGAATTAAAGTTGTGTGCCATCACGCCTGGACCATCACGCTTCATTCCCTAAAACAGTTGCTTACAGATGTAGGTGCTGACACATACTCAAGACATGGGCTGGTGAGATGCTCAGCAGGTAAAGGTGCCTGCCACTAAGTCTGGTGACCTGAGTTCAATCCCTGGGTCCCACATGGTAAGAGAGAACTGACTCTTGCAAATTGTCCTCTGACCTCCACACTTGTGCTATTAGCACATGTGTGCCCCACCAAACACACAGACACAAAATAAATCACTAAAATTTAATACTTAAAAAAAAATGAGGACATGAACAAGGCGTGACTGTGAAGTGAGGGGTATTTGACTTTGTGACAATAAAGACCCATAAAAGTCTAGTAAAGAGATATGATCAAGGGGCTGGGGAGATCGCTCAGTTGGCAGAATGTCTGCTACACAAGCATGAAAAGCTGACTTCCATCCCCAGAGCTTACTGGCTGGCCAGCCTACTGAGTGAAACTCAGGTCCTGGTGAGAAGCCGTCTCAAAAAAACAAGGTAGACAGCTACTGAGGAATGAATGACACCTGAGGTAGACCTCTGGCCTTCACATGCATGCACACATACATGCATAAACACCCACACCCACCTACACATACACCCAACAAGATATGATCACATATTTCTTTGACTGTCAGATTGCAGTTATATGCATTATATTAGAAAACTGGCAGTGAACATATTTATGTCGATTAAACATGGAGTCATAAATATACCAAAATACTGATTATTTTCCTGTAAATATGGTTTCAAATTCTTGTATAACATTGAAAAACAAAGCCACAACATTTTTGCTATTCATAAGACTGTGTTTACTCAACATGTCAAAATGTGCGAAACTGTTTTCTTTACTGGAACTTGTCGCTGAAATATTGTATTAATAAGTTGGCTTTCACCTTGAAGATACACTGGCCCAGCAAAATATCCTAAATGGTGTAAAGTGGCACTTTTATCTTGGGGGTAACCAACAGCTGTCTAATTGAACTTAAGGTCCACTCAATAGGAGGAAATTCATGCCTGGTACTGTGAACCTAGTCAAATGCCTGTGGCTGGAGAGGTCACAGACCCTAGAAAATCTACTACTATCATTTTCCTAAACAAATATAATTTCTAACTGCATTTAAATATTTGTCCTTATACCCACAGATAAGTGGCTCTTACCACTCATCAAAGAAGCTTCCTTTTGCAACAGATAGAGACTTTACAGAGATCCATATCTGGTCCATAGGCTGAGAATAAGTAAGTGTGGGGTTCTCTGCCCTAGTTGATACATCTACATTGCAACTTTTACACCTAAGGTTCAGGGAACATCTTAGTGAAAGATTCTAAGGCCAGTGGACCAGGACACCTGCAGCTACACTGTGTTTTCCACACATGACAGGAAAGCCTGCACCCATGAAATAGCAATATGGTTGCCTAAACAAGACCTGCATGACAATGATGGGGAAATTTTATAAGGTTTCACCTTTAGATGAAGAGCTGTAGGCAATCAATGTCTGCTGAGATAGGGAGAATCAGTATTTTTCCAGTGAGGAGGCCTCTGATAGGTTATCCAATCCTGTGCTTAGTCCTAAACATATGAACATACTAAAGGAGAAATCTTAGGTCCTGAATGCTCTTCACATGGTTGCATGACTGACTGCCACTTCCTGGCAGTCTTCCTAGAAGGCTGTCTCACAATGCCCATCCCTTTCCTCCACTAGCTCCTCTAATGACTTAATCCCAATCACTGGGCACTCCCTAGACCACAGTCCTGAATGGTTGACCCTCCTCATAATGGAGAATCCCACCCTGCACCTGTCTGAGATGACCCAATTCCTACCCCAAATCCCTTCCCCATCCCTGGAGAGAGGAAAATATAAAAACCCCGAGTCTGTAAAGGAGGGTGTGCTCTCCTCTGGATCCCGGGCTGTAAGGAGGTATTCATCTCCTCTGGCCTCTGGCCCCTGTCCCATGGGGTGGTGGTGACTTCTTGGGTTTATTCTCAAATAAATTTGCTTGGCTCTGTAGAGGTCTGTTCTTCATTTCCTTCCTGTTTTCTATTTCATATGGAGGGTGCCAAAACCTGGAAGAGTTTTCAGCAGGGCAGGGCTCCTGGCTGATCGATCGATCAATTGATCGATCGATGGATCTCTCTCTCTCTCTCTCTCTCTCTCTCTCTCTCTCTCTCTCTCTCTCTCTCTCTCTGTCTCTCTCTTTCCCACTTCCTTCCCCTGACATTTCCACTTTTAGGACTTGGACAGTCCCTCATGCCTACTTTGGCTGAACAATGGGCCAAAGTAGGCCTGGAGCTTTGGCTCTTACTGCCTTACTGATTTGTTGTCTTATTGCTATATAGGCAAGACCTTGTATTGAGGTCCTTATTGACTGGTCTAGGGAACCTGCTGCCAACCTCCCCTCCTGGTTTTTCCTATCACTGACATTGCCCCTCTTTGACTTTCTGCCACTTAGATCTCCAGAGCAAGGGCCATCACCCCTGTGCCAATCCATTCACCCAACAAGGGTCATCTTCTGCCCAACTGCAGGGTAGGCACTTCCCGTCTGCCTAAATGGTGCCTGTAGGATGAACATTCTATACACCTTGTACTCTGGATCTGTTGGCTAGATCCCTCAGAGCCCACTTTGGGGGATGCCCCAGTGGACAGCCTGAGACTCAGGTCTCTGGCCTCTCTGGTTGAGTTTTTGACTCAGAGGATGCTCTGGCTCAAATTCCAGCCTCTGGCATTTTGCCCTGGCACCCTTGTCCTTGCAGCATGGGCTCACAAAATTTTAAGGTCCCTGGTGACACATCTTTGGTTTGTTTCTCAAAAAACATCTCAGCCTTGGAACTCCAGTTGGATTTAAAACAAAAGAAACTTTGTTGCCTATCAATCTTCATCCAGCCACAATACAAATTAGATAATGATAACTGGTGGCCTGAATTTGGCACACATGATCCAAATGTTCTATCAGATCTTGAAAATTTTGTACGCAGGAATAACAGATGGTCTGAGGTTCCCTGCATCCAAGCTTTCCTTCTTCTCTACTTTGATCCCTCACTTTGTAAGGGCTTTTCTCCCTTGCTCCTTTTGGCAGACTCCTAATAGTTGATTGTGAAGTGCTGTTTGAGCTCACTGAGAAGCTGGCTCTAGAAATGGGGATTTGTCCTCCCACTTCAAAATCAAGTGAGCTTAACTCAAAGTGCCCTCCAAATTCCTCTCCTGAGCTGGGCTGGCCTCCTCCCCTCTGTGACAGTGAAGAGAACAACAGATGAATGGAGAATTTTAGCACGGGGAATCTCCAATACTCAATCTATCTGGAGATTAGAATTAGTCAAACATGTTCACATCTGAAATGGAGATTTTCAGTAAAAAGGGAAAATAATATTTACCTAAATATTACTCTTACGTAAAAAATTTTTTTGGTTAAAAGCATGCATATTAAACCTTTATGTTATTTTGTCAAGACGTTTTTCAACATCCTAAATATTTCTGCAAAGGATTCACATGGTAAATTACTGCAGAACTGCTCTGGCAGCTAGTACCACAGCTACTGCGGTCAACTCTGCTGTGGCTTTGCATCAAGCTGCTTACTCAGCTCACTTTGAGATTCCACAGTTATATAAGACTCTATTTTGTGAATGGGGAACAAGAGCAGGATTGAGATAGTTATGGAGATTCCAATGTCATTATAACGTTACTCAATTTTGTGCTATGCGTGTTCCATATAATGAATCTGAACATGATTGGTAAAAGGTTAAAAATCACTTACTGGGCCTAGATCCTTTTCATAATGCTTCATTGGGTTTTTTGGTCTTTTTGAGCTGTAGCCCCAGCTGGCCTGGAACTCACTATGTAGACCACGCTGGCCTTGAACTCACAGAGATCTGCCTGCCTCTGCCTCCTGAGTGCTGGGATTAAAGGCTTGCATCATCATGCCCGGTTTCATTAGGTATTTTTAAATGACAAAGCCAAGTACTTGTGGTAGCAACAGCCCAAACACCAATTGGTGGCAAATAAATTTCAGAGAGTATAGCTGAAGACAGAGTTTCATTAGACCCCTTCAAACATCTCAAAATTCATATTCTCTCTCCTAGCTGCTGCAATTGCTCCTGGTGCAGCTCAGTCTAAGACTTATTCATCAGACAGGCCCCATTAACTTTGTCTGACTGCTGTTAACCCATGAGTTGTTATTCTCTGTAAATTCATTGATCTGATAATCTGACACATTCTGCCCTTGCTTTACACTTCGATAACTCCTGGTTCCGTGTCCCCATCTGCCTGTCATGCCCCACCCCCCGCTGTGAGATGGTGGAGATAAAAGGGCCTATTAGAATTCACATCCCCCATTTCCCAGCCAACATGTAGTAGGCTGGATCCATTTATTAGCCAGCCATACCTCAGAGTTAGTGCCAATTACTAGCCTCTGCTATGTAACCTCAGTGAGCAGAGACAAAGCTAAGATGACAAGATCCCAAACCCTACCTGGTTCTTCTTTCCATTGTGGTAGGGAAGGGCACTAGGTGAAAGCATGTCCTCACTCTTGGCCTCCCACCAAGCCATGCCCCTCTGCAGTCAATGGGGACAATGAAAGTTGAGCTGCCCCGAGGGGAGACATCCTTCCACTTTGGTTCAGTCCTTTTTGCCCTCACAAGAGGCCTTTTCCCTTATATCTAGTGGAATGGAGAGGCCTAGGTTCTTCATTCCCTGTCCAGAAGGGTGAGTCCTTGGAACCCAGGAGTTTTGGGAAGGTGTCTGGTCATCCTGCTTCCCTTGTGGTTAACACTGGGGCTAGTCCATCTACACCTGCCACGTGGCATTGAGAACAGAATCAGATATATTGCTTTGTAAAGCCATTTTCAAGTGTCAGCTGTGACTTCAGTCATACATAGCAAGTTAATCTGGTTTTTCTAAATTCTTAATTCAGATTTATTATTATTATTATTATTATTATTGCTGCTGCTGCTGCTGCTGTTGTTGTTGTTATAGTTTGGTCTTTTTGAGATAGAGTCTCCCTGTAGCTTCAGCTGGCCTGGAACTCACTATGTAAACCAGGCTAGCCTTGATCTCATAGAGATCTGCCTGCCTCTGCCTCCCGAGTGCTGGGATTAAAGGTGTGTGCAGCCATGCCAGGCTTAATTCAGATTCTTAATTCAGAAAATATCAATGGGTTATTCAGTTCTATGGAGCTATCTATAATGGTCAATATTGTAATGAAAGAGAAAATAAGACACCTGTACTCTGACCAACTGGATGGGCACCTGCACCTAGCCTTCCTACTTCCCCTTCTTTCCATGCTTTCTAGGAGAGGACTGCTGTTTTTTTCACGAACAGGTCAGGTGTGGTACAGGAGGGAATAAGAAAACTCAAGACACAAACATCCTTGTTGGGAGGAAATACTTCACAAGAGATTTTTCTCTCATCTGTTCTGTTGGCCCCTCTCTGCTCTCCTCCCTAACTATAACTGCCCTTTTGCTATTTTTTAAAATTTATTCCAGAGATTTTTTGATTAGCTAGGTCACAGCAAGTTTTCAAGCTGCTGCTCAGGACCATATAAAAACTATCTTCCTCTTAAGGGATATGCATGACCCTCTTTGCCCCATTGGTCAGATATGATGATGATGCCCTCACATCCATTTACATCCCTTTCATAGTCAAGTATGAAGGAGAAATCTTAGATCCTAATGTTCCTTGCATGGCTGCATGACTGAATGCCACTCCCTGGCAGCTTACACAGAAGGCTGTGTCTTAGCCCTTCCCACTGGCCCCTCTGATATGACTCAATCTCAATCACTGGGCACTCCCTGGATGAGAGTCCTGCATGGCTGACCCACCTCATAATGGGGAAATCCACCCTGCATCTATCTGCCTGAGATGATCCAACTCCTACCCCAAATACCTTCCCCCTCCCTGAAGAAAGAAAAATACAAAAACCCTAAATTTGTAAGGAAGCGTTGTCCTAGTTTGTTTCTCCATTGCTGTGACAAAACACTCTGACCACTACCAACTTGGGGAGGAAAGGGTTTATTTAGCTTACATCTCCCAGGTCACAGCTCATCAGGGAGCCCAAGCTAGGAACTCAGGGCAGGAAACTGGAGGCAGGAGCTGGAACACAGGCCATGGAGGAACACTGCTTACTGGCTTGCTCCCCTGGCCCCTACTCAGCCTGCTTTCTTATACAACATAGGTCCATCTGCCCAGGGGCGGCACCACTCACAGTGGGCTAGGCCCCCCCACATCACTTAATCAAGAAATGCCCCACAGACATAGCCACAGGCCAGTCCAGTGGAGGAAATTCCCCAACTGAGGCTCCCTCAACCCAGGTGTATCAAGTTGACACTAAAGCTATCCAGCACAAGTGTACACTCTCATCTGGATCCCAGGCTTCAAGGAGTGGTGCCTGCTCAGGTTTATTTTCTAATAAATCTGCTTGGGTCTGTAGAGTTCAGTTCTCCTTTACCTCCTTCCTGTTTTCTATTTCCTTACACATACAAGCAATACTAAATGGACTCAGGTTGCGTGTGTGTGTATGTGTGTGTGTGTGTGTGTGTGTGTGTGTGTGTGTGTGTACACACACACATATATGCATATATATATATAATCATAATAATTAAAGGTCATGAAATTGAGAGGGTGTGAGGAGGTGTGGGAAGAGTTGGAGGGGGGAGAGGGAGGATGGAAATGTAAATATAGTATTCATATATGAAGTCCTAGGGGGGCTAAAAAGAATGTTCTTCCTTCCAAATCAGTTCCCTCCAGATGTCTAGACACCAGCTTCTTCATGTCAGCATAACAAGGTGCCTGGCTGGCTGGAGTCTTCAAATGAGCCTATGCAAAAACAAAGACGTCATGCCCTTTGTTTCCTTTGTTTTGTTTTTTTAAAAATCAGCAGAAGCAATGAAGTTACATTTGGATATAGTTCTGACAAATATTCTAAGGCAGATCATCAGTGTTCATTAAGAGCTGCCATTTTGTTGTTTATAGGAGTTATGGGTGAAGCATAAAAAGGCAAATAATGAATTTTTCTTTAAGTCACTGAAGCAAGATTAGTAAGTCAGCACTGGGTGATACATACATCTAGGCCAAGCAGTTGGGGGTTGGGGCGGGGGAGACAGGAGAACTGCTCTAAGTCTGAGGCTAGCCTGTCTATGTAGTGAGAGTTTCAGACCACAGTTATATAGTGAGACCCTGCCTCAAGCAAACAACCCACTTTAAAAAAAAAAAAAGACAAAGAAAATGCTGCTGCTGCACCTACCTCAATGCTTTCTTGAATTAATGAGTTAATGTTTCATTTAACTACCAATCAGCCATTCTTGGGGCTAGCTCGTTTTTCTGTTATTAATAGAAATAGTAGCTTGGTGAGGTATTTTCTTATGAAACCCAAAAATTGATGAAATGAAATAAAAATCCTGAACCTGTTCAGCTGTATGCATTTGTAACGCAAGACCAGAAATTGTGTTATAAAATCCTTGCTTTACTAGAATACTTGAAATAAGAAAAATACCCTACAAATTCTTATAATAGACTTGAATATTTGAGGAACTGAAAACCAAGTGCTCAGAGGTTTAGCTCTGAACTGAGCAGAATCTACCAGTCCAGTCACAATTAACTTGCAAATGTGCTAAAAACAAGAACTAACCAATTCACCAACTTTTGTCTTTGCAAAGCCTGGCACCTAGACAAGGCTTGATGAGTATTTGCCGAGTAGAGTCACAAATTATCAGAAAGGCTGTCACTTTCTTTAATCCACGCTTTGTTCCTAGCCAGAAGTTGTTCTGAGAAGAGCATCAACTGTGCAGCTGTAAGCACACCAGGAGTGGGCTCATAGGGTGGAGCCAGGCTTCTGTGAACTTTGTAAGAACCTGCTTTCTCTGGTGACTGTAATAACTAACGGTCCCAACTTTGCTACAAAAATTCCTAATGGGTGTTTCTTCAGTAGTCACAAAAGATGCTGTATAGCCCTGTGGTCTCTGATGCTGCCAGGAGACTGATGCGGGCCCTAAATCCCACATGGCTTTTCTGGAAGAGACAAGGAGTCCCAGCAATATGTCATCAAAGCACCCAATCTTTCATTCTGAGAGTACTAGGAGAACTGAACACCACTGCCATTGAGCAAAGACTGGTCTGCAGAGAAGCACAGAAGGAGGTGGTATTGGTTTTGGGGTTTTTGTTTTGTTTTGTTTTTTCCTTTAAAACTTACCTTCTTGGTGACAGGATCCCCTTTGGACTGATGATGTGGAGACATTTTTACCTGGAAAAAAAGGGTAAACATTTCAATACCTTTTTAGATAGGGCTTAGTTTTACTTAACCCAGTTCAAAATAACTGAAATAAAATAGGTGTAGTTGAGATAAAACAATATTTTCAGAGGGAAAAATGAAAAGAATTTATCATAAAGTATCTTCAAAATTTTTCTAGAGACCAAAAAATCAATAATCAGCTAAGATACTTTGTGTCCATGCTCGGATGCCTAGAAGCTCAGAGGGTAACCAACTGTGACTAGTGGTGGTCAGATATTTAGAGATTGGAGGTGCATGTGCAAACGTCCAATGTCAATTGCATTGAAAAGGGGTTTTTCTGTATGAGACTGTGTGTTTTGATAATGAAGTGGAGATCTTTTTTAGAGGTTGGGACGTCGTTTAGTTTGTGTCTTGTGGGGTTTATACTGAGTACAATATTGTATGACTGTGGTGATTCAACTGTGGACCTGGGGGTTTGCGGCCAGTTTTGGAAGAGATGCATCCTACCTCGGGAAACCGTTGTTGAGTATGTTGATTGTGTTGTGGTGATATGCTTCTTCTAAGTATGTTGTTATTAAATAAATAATTTAAAAAAAAGTATAATGAAGGTAAGAAAAATAGAATGATGGTCAAAATTGTGTGCGTGTGTGTGTGTTCAAATAGGTGGGTGCATGTGGATGCATGTGAATATGGAGGGCAAAAGCGACAGGTGTCTTCTTCAGTCATAATTCCACCTTATTTTCTGAGTCAGGGTCTCTCAATGAACCTGGAGCTCACTGACTGGCTAGACTGGGTGGCTAGTGATCTGTAGGAATCCACCATAGTCTCTTCCTCTGGGATTACAGGTGGATACTATGGATCTGAACTTAGGTCCTTATGCTAAGTACTTAACAATTGAGCCATATCTCCAACCCCCTAATTAATTGGTTTTTGTCAAATGGTGAGAAACTAAATCGCTAGAGCCTTGCTGACAATGTTGGTCAATGGGAGCAGTAAGCAATGATCAGTATTGCAGAGGTGAGTATGATGGAAAGAACTCTTGATATAATATGGATGAATCTCAATTTTGACGAAGTAGAAGTCTTATAAAAGTGTATATCTTATAATTCCATTTATCTAAAATTCTAGAAAATGCAAACTCATCTGTTGTGCTAATGACTAGAGGAAGTTCTTGGCGATGGTGGATCAAGGCAGGGCATGATCCTGAATGTGGTGATGGATTCATTTCATGTATACATTTCTCAAACTTATATGCTTTATGTAGTTTATATCATTTAGAGAAATTTGTAGGATACAGCTACAGCACTGGTAAAATCTACAGCTTTATACACTATGTTGGAAAATAAAACTTAAGAAAGAACCTACATTTCCTGTTAAAAAAATATTTTATTTGTCCTGAGAGTACCTGTATCTGGCCTCTGGGTGGTGGTGAGCTTCCCAAATTGTGCGATGTCCATTCCACTACACTGGGACCACCTGAAGTCCCCCTCACTGCCCCAGGGTCAGGTTTCTCTGCTGACTAGTATGTGCCCAGATGTCTGAAGACTGCCTGAGAGTCCTGATTCAGGCCTCTGTGCTGGTGAGCTTCCCAAATTATGCTGTCCCCATCTTCCTACATTGGCACCACCTGCAGCCTCTCCCACTGCTCCAGGGCTAGGCTTCTCTGCCCTTTAGTAGAGGCCCAGATTTTTGCAGACTGCCTGAGAGCACCTGAATCCAGTCTCCACCTAGCAAGCTTCCCAAATTGTGTTCTTCCTGCTGGCTAGTAGGGGCCCAGACCTTAGGAGGAAGCCTGAGAGTACCTCACTGGCATCTGACTTGGACCTCTGGGGGAGCTGCTGAATAGCTGGAATAGAGCCATCTGGTCCCTCCAAAATAAAATCAAAAGAAATAACCTGAAGCTTAGAATAGCCAGTTTTTCATACCCAATAAGAAAACAACCAAGGCATATCAATAATACAAGCAGAATCAGACTACAACTCAAGAAAGGCTTGACTTTCATACCAGAATCACAAACAACAAAAAAGAAATCCAGATGCCAAAATCACAAAGAAAAACTAATAATATGAAAAACCAAAATAATATGTTCCCATCAAACACCACCAGTCCTACAGAAGAGTTCTACAAGGAGAACCCCCTAGAGATAGCCCAGGACATAGAATTTTAAAGAATGATTATAAATATGATCAAGGAATTCAATGAATTTAACAGAATACACACACAAACAAACCAAAGAACTAAAAGAAGATAGGGATAAACTTCTGACTGAATTCACAAAAGAGATAGAAACTTTGAAGAAAACTCAGACAAATGAAGAAGGAAGTAAAAAACTCAATAAGCCAATTTGAATCAACAGGAAAAAGTTTCACCAATAGAATGAATGAAATGGAAAACAGAATATCAAGACTGGATGATAACGTTGAAGAACTGGACCGCTCAAACAGATTATGAAAAAATTTAAAAACACAGCAGTGGAGTATGCAGGAAAATGTGGGGCACCATGAAAAGATCAAACTTACGCATCACAGGCATAAAGGAAGAAGAACCTCAGGTTAATGGTATGGACCAGATCTCAAACAGGATTGTAGAACAAAATTTCCCAAAATTAAGGAAAGACATGTCCATACAAATACAAGAAGCACATAGAACACCAAATGCACAGGACCAGAAAAGAAACTCCCATAGCATATCATAGTAAAAACACTAAATGCACATAACAAAGAGAAAATACTGAAAGCTACAAATGAAAAACAACAAGTTACATATAAAGGAAAACCCATCAGAATTACAGCTGACTTTTCAATGCAAACTATGAAAGCCAGAAGAGCTGGATCAAAGTATTCCCAGTTCTAAATGACCACAGATGCCAACCCAGAATATTTACCCAGCAAAAATGTCTATTATAGTTAATGGGGAAAGAAAAATCTTCCACAACATAAATAGGCTGAAAGAATTCATGTCCACAAAACCAGCCCTTCAGAGAACACTTAAAGCAATACAAAGAGGTGAAGAAAGGAATGACTATACTCAAGAGGCAACAGAAAAGAACTAAATGAAGGAATAATTGTGGAAACACAAAGACCAAGAATGCAAACAGAAATTATGATGGAAACTAATACACATCTTTCAATAATAACAACTTTAACTATCAATGAAGTGAACTCCTTAGTCAAGACACAGGCTAGAGGAATGGATTAAAAAACAAAATCCAGCTTTTTGTTGTCTGCAAGAAATCCACCTCACCTTCAAGGACAGGCACAGCAGGGGTTGCAATTCTAATATTTGATAAAATAGACTTCAAACTAAAACTAATCAGAAAAGATAAAAAGGGTCACTTCATTCGGATCAAAGAAACAAATGGCCAAGAAGATATTACAATCATGACCATATATGCACCAAACTTTGGTGCACCCAATTTAATAAAAACACTATGGGTTTATAATAGACAGATAAACCCCAACCCAGTGATAGTAGGGAATGTCAATATGCCACTGTCTCCATTAGACAGGTCAACCAGATAAAGAATAAACAGAGAGACATCTGAATTAAATGACACCATACATCAAATGGACCTAACAGATATCTACCAATTATTCCACCCAAGCACCAAAGAATACACTTTCTATTTAGTACCCCATGGAACTATCTCTAAAACTGACCACATACTGGGGCACAAAAAACCCCTCAACAAATACAAAAACATTGAAATAGTTGCATGCATTCTACCAAACCACAATGCAATAAAGTTTAAGATGAAGCCCTAGTAGCTACATGAACTCATGGAGATTAAACAACACACTACTCAATGATGAATGGGTCAAAGAAGAAATTAAGAAAGAAATAAAAGTATTCCTGGAACTAAACAAAAAAGGACAACATAACACAGCAAAACCTTTGGGACACTTTAAAAGTAGTCCTAAAAGGGAAGTTTATAGCTCTAAGTACCTCATTAAAAAATCAGAAAGAGCACAAATAAATGACTTAACATTGCAACTCAAGACTCTGGAAAGGTGAGAATAAATGAAATTCAAACAAGAAGAAAAAAACAAAAATCAGAGCAGAAATTAATGAAATAGAAACAAAGAAAATAATACAAAGAATCAATGGACATATGAGCTGGTTTTTTGAAAAGCTAAGCAAGATAGACAGATCCTTAGCCCAGTTAACCAAAAGAGAGAAAGCAAATCCAAATCAACAAAATCAGAGATGAAAGGGAAACCAGCACAACAGATACCAAAAAGATCCAGAACATTATAAGGGAATACTTTAAAAGCCTAAAAGAAATGGATGAAGATCTAAAATCATGGGAATAACCAAAGTTAAACCAAGAAGAGATTAACAGCTTAAACAGACCCATAACATTGAAACAGTAATACAAAACCTCCCGACTAATAAAAGCCAAGGACAGATGGATTTACAGCAGAATCCAGCACACATTTAAAGATCTACCATCAACACTATTTAAATTACTCAAAAAGATATAAACAGAAGAACTCCCAAATTTCATCTATGAAGCCAGCATCACTCTAATACCCAAACTAGGTAAAGATACAACGAAAAAAGAAAACTATAGATCCATATCCTTAATGAACATAGGTGAAAAAATTCTCAACAAAATACTTGCAAAACACATACAGACTCACAACAAAAAGATCATCCACCATGATCAAGTTGGCTTTATTCCAGAGATGCAGGGATGTTTCAATATACTCATCAATAAATGTCATAAATCATATAAATGGACTCAAAAACAAAAATCACATGGTCATCTCAATAGATGCAGAAAAGGTCTTTGAAAATATTAAACATGCACTCATGTTAAAAGTCCTAGAGGGAATTTGACATACCTTGACCTAATTAAGGCTATATACAACAAACCCACAGCCAACATCATTCTAAATGGAGAAAAACTGTAAGCATTCCCATTAAAATCGGGAACTAGACAGGGCTGTCCACTACCTCCACTTCTTCTAAATATAGTGCTTGAAACTTGCAAGAGAATAAGACAAGAAAATGAAATTAAAGGAATACTAATTGGAAAAGAAGAGGTCAAATTATCTCTTCTTGTAGATGATATGATACTATAACTAAGACACCCTAAAAGTTCCACCAGAGAACTCTTAGAACTGATTAACATTTTCAGTAAAGTGGCAGATTGCAAAATTAATCTACAAAAATCAATAGCCTTTCTATATACCAATAACAAGCAATCGGAGGAAGAGTACAGGAAAACCCTCCCATTCACACTAGCCTCACAAAAATAAAAAAATTCTCAGAACAAACCTGACCAAAGGCATCAAAGACTTCTATAATGCAAATTCTAAATCTTTGAAGAAAGATTGAGGAAGACACCAGAAGATGGAAGGACCTCCCATGCTCATGGATTGGAAGAATTAATATTGTGAAAATGACCATCCTACCAAAGGCAATATATAGATTCAATGCAATCCCAATTAAAATCTCCATGACATACTTCACAAAATTAGGAAAAACCATCCTTAAATTCATATGGAATCAAAAGAGACCCCAGATAGCCAAAGCAACCTGAGCACAAAGAGCAATGCTGGGGGGATTATTATACAGGATCTCAAACTATACTACAAGCTATGGTCATAAAAACAGCATGGTACTGGCACAAAAATATATGCATAGATCAATGGAACATAATTGAAGACTCAAACATGAGTATACGCAATTTCATCCATTTGATATTTGACAAAGGTACCAAGAACATACCATGGAGGAAAGACAGCATCTTCAACAAATGGTGCTGTCATAACTGTATAACTGGACTTCCACCTGTAGATGAAACTAGGTCCTTTTCACTAGAGGAAAGACAAATGTTCAGCAAATGGTGCTGGCAAAACTGGATCTCCACCTATAGAAGAATGAAACTATACCCCTATCTTTCACCTTGCACAAAAGTCAACTCCAAATGACTCAAAGACCTCAATGTGAAAGTATACACTCTGAACCTGTTAGAAGAAAACACTGGCAGTAACCTACAAGACATAGGTGTAGGAAAGGACTTTCTAAATTGGACACCAGTTGCTCAGGAATTAAGGACAACAATCAACAAGTGGGACCTCATTAAACTGGAAAGCTTCTGTACATCAAAAGAACCAATCAAAAAAGTGAAGAAAAAAGCCCAGAGTGGGAAAAAAATATTCAACAGCGACACATCTGACAGAGGTTTAACATCCAGAATAAATGAAAAACTCAAAAAACAAAAATCAAGAAAACAAATGACCCAATTAAAAATGGGCTAAGGATCTAAACAGATAGTTCTCAAAGGAAGAAATAAAGATGTTTAGAAACATCTTAAAGGGTGTTCAATATCATTAATAATTAGGGAAATGAAATTAAAACTACTTTATGATTTCATCTTAACCCAGTCAGACTGGCTAAGATCAAAAGAACAAATGATACCAAATACTGGAGAGGATGTGGGGAACGGGGAATTCTCATCCACTGCTGGTGGGATTGCAAACTTGTGCAACCCCTATGTAAAACAGTATATAGGATGCTTAAAAAACTAAAAATGAACCTATCATATGACCTAGTTATACCACTCCTTGGCATATACTTAAAGAACTCATCCTATTGCAGAGACACTTGTACATCCATGTTTGTTGCTGTGGTACTTTTGTACAACCATGTGTGTTGCTGCTCTTTTCACAATAGCTAAGAGATGGAAGCAGCCTAAGTGCCCCTCAACTGACAAGTGGTTAATGAAAATGTGGTACATTTACACAATGGAGTTCTGCTCAACAGTAAAGAAAGATGAAATAATGAAATTTACAGGTAAATGGATGATCTAGAAACTGTTATACTAAGTGAAGTAATACAGACTCAGAAAAACAATGTATGTTCTCCTTCATTTGTGGATCCTAGCACCAAATCCTTCTAAGTGAGTACATACTCTGGTGTAACTTCAGGAACCAGGAAAAGGGAAGTGAACTAGGGAGGTAAAGAAAAAGAAGGAACCCAAGAGAGAAGAACATTAGGAGACAGATGTTGCTAAGGGAGAAATATGTAAAAAGGGGGTAGCTAAATGGGAGGGGGAAGAGGAGGGCTATTTAATGAAATATGGAAATAAAGGGGAAGAGGGAGCTCAACAGAGGTAGGACCATAGCAGACAGAAATTATCAAGGGAGAAATGAGGAAAATGGAGACACTTTAAATGGGGAGGGCAGGGAGGAAGGATAAGACAGGGAGCAAAAGAGGAGGGAGAAATAGTGCCTAGCTAGTATAAAAGAACAGAGGGAATGGCATTAGTACAAAAACCTACTGAAAAATTACACTTATAATATCTCTACATGAGTCTGTGAGTATGGCTGAAGGCTATATAACAAGAAACAGTGCCAGACAGGAGACCTTCCTTTGAATTGTTGGCCAAGAGACTCCCAAAATTACACAGGTTATTGCCATAGCCCTTGATTGCCTCCAAGAACTTGAAGGTAAAACACTACTGCTGGAGACAGGACATACTTCGGACACAGGATTTGGAGCAATGGAGCAAGAACTGACCTGGAAGCCACCTCTCCTGAAGGCTAGCTCTCATAGCTTTGGAGAGCACTATGCAAGCTGCTAAGGGAGAACATCAATTGATGGTCCAACTCCAGCTTTCAGGCCTAATAATCATATCAATGATCAGCACAGCAAATGACACTGGTGAAGTAGTGGCACTTTTTTCTTGGGGGGCGGTAATCAACAGCTACCTAATTAAACTTAAAGCCCACTCAAGGAGAGGAAAGCAATGTGTGTTCTGTAAATATTGCCAAATACACATGGCTGGAGAGGTCATAGATCTTAGAGGTTGTCGAATCCTAAATGTAATTTCTTACTATGTACAAAATATGGATCCTTATATTTACAGAAAGGTATCCCAGTCACCTCCCATCAAAGAAGCCTCTTTATTCTTTTTTCCCCCCCAAGAGACAGTGATAAGTACAGAGTTCCACAACTGGTTACACACAGAGATTGTCTGTGAATTGCCCAAGCCTAAGTGGTACATCAAGAAATGCAACCTCTACACCCAAGGCTCATGGAATATAGAACAAGGGATGAAGAGAACATTATTGTATCTTTCAGTTCTCATCAATGAAGCTCCCTCATGCCACAGAGGGCCAAGAATGCAAAAGGTCACAAGTGGACAGAACGCAGAGAATAAGAGTCTGCATATAAGAGTCTCCTATATTAAAATCCACTCACCCAGGGGTCAGGGACCATTTTGGAAAGGGGGCAGAAAGATTGTAAGACCCAGGGCGAAGGTGCATGACCATGAGAAGGAAGCTCACATAAACCTACAATGGTGTCAGCATGCACAAGACCATTGCAAAGTTAAACAAAAACCCAGCACAGAACTGTGGAAATGGACGGTAGGGCCCTATCTTATTTGAAGAATTATTAGCAGTTGATTACTGCTGGTGAGGAAGAGCTGATCTTCTTGAAGGGAGGAATTCTAGATAGGCTGACTAGACCTCAGTGGATTAACTTGCACTGAGGGACACCTGGGGGCACTAAGTTGACATGAGAGGCCTTAACACAAATGACAGAATGTACGAATTCCAGTTGAGGGGATGCTGATGGAGAGTGCCAACAAGGATGGTGGTATAAAGGGGATTAGGATGTTTTGCATGAAATACACAGAAATTCAATAAAAAATTTATAAAAAAGAACTTTATAGGTTTTTTTATGTTAAAGAAGGCCTGTGGTGTTAAGAAAAATTATTATTTTATTTTATGTGTATGAGTGTATTGCCTGCATGTGAATGCACCCATGTTTTGCAATGACTGTGGAGGTCAGAAGAGGGTGTTAGATCTCCTGGAACAGGAGTTACAGATGGTTGTTAGCTGCCATGTAGGTGCTGGGAATCAAACCCAGGTCCTCTACAAGAGCATCTTGTGATGAGCCATCTCTCTAGCCCTCAGAACCTACATTTCTAATTTAAGAAACAAAAAATGAACTACAATAAAACAAAGCTAAGTAGAAAGAAGGAAATAATAAAAGCACAGACCCCTAAACAATACAGGCTTTGTCACTGCTGCTGGTTGCCCACTGGAAATCAGTGCTAAGACCCTACTACTGAAGACACCACATACTTTGGTCACAGGACAAGAAAAATAAAGTTGGTATTGACCAGGAAGCTTTGTCCCTGCTAGATAGCTTTCACAGTACTGGAAGGTGCTTTCCAGGCCGCTGCATGAAAGTCATTAACAGTTTTGTCAGCTGTGAGCTAGATATTGCATAGCAAGATATGCCCATGAGTGCAACAGTGGTATAAATCGAACATGCATTCATGTTAAAAGTCCTAAAAGGAACTGGTCTAGAGGGAACATACCTCAACATAATTAAACCTCTGTACAACAAATCCATAGCCAACATCATTCTAAATGGAGAAAACTGGAAGCATTCCCATTAAAATCAGGAACCAGACAGGGCTGTCCACTATCTCCACTCCTTTTCAATATAGTGCTTGAAATTCTTGCAAAAGCAATAATAAATTTATTTATTTAGCAATTCTAAAAGGTCAAATTATCACTATTTGCAGACAATACAATATTATATTATAAAAAGATCCCCAAAATTCTACCAGAAAACTGTTAGAAATGATTAATACTTTCAGTAAAGTGGCAGGTTACAAAATCAACTTACAAAAATCAGTAGCCTTTCTATATACCAATAACAATCAGAAAAAGTATTCAAGGGACCCCTCCATTCACAATAACCTAAAAAAATTAGGAATAAACCTAACCAAAGACATTAAAGATCTCTACAATGAAAATGTCAAATCTTAAAGAAAGAGAGAGGAAGACACTAGGAGATAGAAAGACCTCCCATGCTCATGGATTGGTAGAATCAATATTGTGAAAATGACCATCCTACCAAAAGAAATCTACAGATTCAATGCAATGCCAATCAAAATACCCAAGACCTTCTTCACAGAGCTAGAAAAAAAAATCCTAAAATTCATATGGAATCACGAAAGACCCCAAATAGTCAAAACGATCTTGGGCAAAAAGAACAATGCTGGGGGATCACCATACCAGATCTCAAATTATATTACAGAGCTACAGTCATAAAAGCACAAAAACAGACACAGAGCTCAATGGACTATAATAGAAGACATAAACACAAGGGCATGGAATTTCAGCCACCTGATATTTGACAAAGGTGTCAAGAACACACAATGGAGGAAAGACAGCATCTTCAACAAATGGTGCTGGGAAAACTGGATCTGAACCTGTAGACGAATGAAATTGGACCCTTATCTTTCACCTTACACAAAAGTCAACACCAAATAGATCAAAGACCTCAATATAAAACCTGAAACTCTGAAACGGCTAGGAGAAAACTTAGGCAGTATCCTACAAGATGTAGGAAAGAACTTTCTAAATCGGACATTAGCTGCTCAGGTATTAAGGTCAACAGTCAATAAGTGGGTCCTCATTAAGCTGCAAAGCTTCTGTACAGAAAAAGAAACAACTAAGGAAGGGAAGAAGAAACCCATTGAGTGGGAGAAAATCTTTAGCAGCTACACATTCAACAGAGGATTAATAAACAGAATAATCAAAGAACTCAGAAAACAAAGAAACAATAAAATAAAGGACCCAATAAAAAAGATGGGCGATAGACCTGACCAGAGAGTTCTCATATGAAGAAATAAAAATGGCTAAGAAACACCTTAAAATGTGCCCGACATTCTTAGTAATTAGAGAAATGCAAACTAAAACCACTTTAAGATTCCATCTTTACCCCAATCAGACTGGTTAAGATCAAGAGAACAAAAGACAAAAAATGATGGAGAGGATGTGGGAAAGGGAGACACTCATTCACTGCTGGTGGGAGTGAAAACCCATGCAACTACTATGAAAAGCAGTGTGGAGAACTCTCAGAACACTGAATATGAATCTCCCCCATGATCCGGTTATACCACTCCTTGGCATATACCTATAGTACTCGTCCTACTATAGAGATACCTGTACATCCATGTTTGTTGCTGCTCTCTTCACAAGAGCTAAGAGATGGAGGTTTAGTACAGGAGTCTATCCATGGGCACACATTCTGCAGCCTCTTATTCTCTAAAACTTAGTTGTGATTCTCTGTGTGCATGGCGCTCTGTATGAGGAAGCTTTGCTGGTGAGAGCTGAGGGATCTGTTAGGGTTCTCTATTCTCTGTTCTGCTAGGCTCCATGAGCCTTAGCTGTAGAGGGCCCACTGAGATGTGTCACTTGGGCTGGGCATCTCTCAGACATATATTTTCCGTGTGTGACTAGTTGTGGAACTACACAGTAGATAAGAAATGGGAACAACCTAAGTGTCCCTCAACTGACAAATGGATAGTGAAAATGTGGTACATTTACACAATAAGGTTCTAGTCAGCAGTAAGAAAAGATGAAATTATGAAATTTTCAGGTAAAGGGATGGAGCTAGAGACTCATACAAAGTGAAGAAGCACAAATGCAGAAAAGCAAGGACGTTATGTTCTCTTTCATTTGCAGAATGTAGCACTGATCCCTTATATGTGAGTACACACCCTGATATAACACCAGGAGCCAGGAAAATGAAAAGGATGCACAGAGGTAAAGGAAAAGAAAGAACCCGAAAGTGGGGGATAGTAGGGAACAGATGTTACCAGGAGGGGAGGTGGGGAAAGTTGGAGTGGTTGGTTGGGAGGGGAGGAGGGAAGGACATGCAGGAGGCCAAGGTGGAGGAGGAGGGAATTCAGGAGACGGGGGATGGTAGAAAGCAGGTGCAATTTGTGGGGAGGGTGGGGATAATGGCAGTGTTTGGACTGGGAAGGGAGGTCAGAAGGGAGGGAGGGAGAGTAGAGATGAATGGATCTTGAGGGCTAGGGGAGCCAGTGTGAAATGTGTTGCTTCTGAAGCCCCCTGAGAAATGCACATGCAGTGTCAGACCATCACAGCATATATATACCTTGAGGGCTGTATGGCAAGGAACCCAGTGCCAGACAAGAAAGATCTCCCTTTGAGTGGCTGGTGAGAGTGGTCCAAGAGACTCTCAAAATAACAGACTATTGCCATAGCTCTTCGTTGTCTCCCAGAACTGGAAGATAAGATCCTACTATTGGAGACAGGACATACTTCTGATACAGGACTTTACAGCAATGGAGCAGGAACTGACCTGGACGCCTTCTACTTGAAGTTTACCTCTTACAGTTCTAGAGGATCCTATGCAAGCTGCTGAGGGAGAAAATCAATCAATAGTCCAACCAGCCCCAAAGCCTAATAACCATAATGACTGGCACAGCAAACTACCTCACTGGTGCAGTAGTGCCACTGTTCTCTGGGGGGTAATTAATAGCTATCTAATTGGATTTAAAGCCCTCTCAATGGGAGTGAACGCATGGATGGCACTGTAAACACAGTCAAATACACATGGCTGGAGAGATCATAGATCCTAGAGAAAACCCTCTTTCTGTCATATCTCTAGATAAAGGAAATTTCTGACCATATGCTAAATATGGTTCCTCATATTTACAGACAAGTATATGGTACATAACTCATCAAAGAAGTTCCTTCTTGAAACAGAGGGAGGCAACTGCAGAATCCCACAACTGGTCACACACCAAGAATATATGTCTGACGCTGGGGCTAACCTCTTGGCCCGGGGCTAACCACTGCTTCCTGATCCCTTGCATCCAGACGGACCCAATTCCTACTCGAGGTCCCCAGGAGCCCTCTGGGCCTGGTCCCGCCCACACCTCCCTCTGCTTCCCTGGGCCTGCATGACCCGCTGGCCTCTCTCCTGGGTAAGTTGATCCTGCCCTCCATGCCTTGACTCCCCCAGCCTCATTCACCCTCCCATCTCCACCCAGCCTCATTCACCCTCCCCTCTCCCCCACCCATCTCTCTGCCTACCTGGGTGGTATCCCATTCCTTGTCTTGGCGCCCCAGACACCAGCGAACAACCACTGCTTCCTGATCCTTTGCATCTGGAGGAACCCAGTTCCTTCTCCCCGTCCCCAGGCACCCTCTGGGCCTGGGCCTGCCCTCACCACCCTCTGCATCTGTGGGCTGCACAGCCTGCCAGCATCTTTCCCAGACACTGGGGCTGACCACTCATCCCCGGGCCACCACTGCTTCCTGACCCCTTGCATTAAAACTGACTCAGTTCCTTCTCAAGGTCCCCAGGAGCCCTCCGGGCCTGGTCCTGCCGTCACCTCCCTCTGCTTCCCTGGGCCTGCACGACCTCCTGGCCTCTCTCCTGGGTAAATCTATCCTGCCCTCCGTGCCTTGACTCCCCCAGCCTCATTCACCCTCCCATCTCCACCCAACCTCATTCACCCTCCAATCTCCTGCGCCCATCTCTCTGCCTACCTGGGTGGTATCCCATTCCTTGTCTTGGCGATCCAGACACCAGGGAACAACCACTGCTTCCTGATCCTTTGCATCTGGAGGAACCCAGTTCCTTCTCCCCGTCCCCAGGCACCCTCTGGGCCTGGGCCTGCCCTCACCACCCTCTGCTTCCGTGGGCTGCACAGCCTGCCAGCCTCTTTCCCAGACACTGGGGCTGACCTCTGGGTGGTATCCCATTCCTTGTCTTGGCGATCCAGACACCAGGGAACAACCACTGCTTCCTGATCCTTTGCATCTGGAGGAACCCAGTTCCTTCTCCCCGTCCCCAGGCACCCTCTGGGCCTGGGCCTGCCCTCACCACCCTCTGCTTCCGTGGGCTGCACAGCCTGCCAGCCTCTTTCCCAGACACTGGGGCTGACCTCTCATCCCCGGGCCACCACTGCTTCCTGACCCCTTGCATTAAAACTGACTCAGTTCCTTCTCGAGGTCCCCAGGAGCCCTCCGGGCCTGGTCCTGCCCTCACCTCCCTCTGCTTCCCTGGGCCTGCACGACCTCCTGGCCTCTCTCCTGGGTAAATCTATCCTGCCCTCCGTGCCTTGACTCCCCCAGCCTCATTCACCCTCCCATCTCCACCCAACCTCATTCACCCTCCAATCCTTCTAACCTGACCAGCTTCTCTACTACCCTGGCCCACCATCCACCCAGACCATTCTACTGCCTTGGAAGAACCTGAAACACATGCCAATTTATTTTCCATACTTGAACAAAAAGCAACCAAGCTACATAATCAACATAAACAGAACAAAAATTAAACAAAAGCAGAGTGGAAGTTCCTACTGGACACATAACCAGCAAAGAACATCCATATGCCCATGTCAGAGTCACAGAGAAAAAATAATATGAAAAACCAAAAGAATATATCCCTACCAAATACCAATAGTCCTCTAGGAGTACAATGAGAACCTCCTAGAGATAATGCAGGATCTGGAACTCAAAAGAACAATTATAAACATGATAAAAGAATTCAGTGAATTTAAAGAACACACAAAGAACTCAAAGAACTGAAAGAAGATAGGGATAAACTTCTGAATGAATTCAGAAAAGAGCTAGAAATATTGAAGACTACTCAGGCTGAAATGAAGAAGGAAGTGAAACACTCAGTAAGACAATTAGAAACAACAGGAGAAAGCCTCACCAATAGGATGAATGAAATGGAAAACAGAATATCAAGACTGGAAGATAAAGTGGATGAACTAGACCACTCAAGCAAAGAGTATGAAAAATTTAAGAAAGCCTAAGAATGGAATATGCAGGAATTGGGTGACACCATAAAAAGAACGAACTTTTGAATCATAGGCATACAGGAAGTAGAAGAATCCCAAGATAATGGCATGGACCAGATCTTCAACAGAATCGTGGAAAAAAATTTCCTAAAATTAAAGAAAGACATGCCCATTCAAATACAAGAAGCATCTAAAACACCAAACAGACAGGACCAGAAAAGTAACTCTCCATGGCACATCACAGTAAAAATACTAAGTGTACAGAACAAAGAGACAATACCAAAAGCTACAAAAGAGAAACAACAAGTCACATATGAAGGAAAACCCATTAGGATCACAGCTGACTTTTCAGTGCAAACTATGAAAGCCAGAAGAGCCTGGACCAAA
>NW_008336851.1:1248067-1250299 GCF_000622305.1 Nannospalax galili | reverse complement strand
TCCAATGAAGGTATAATGGCAGAAAAGTACAGGTATACCAAGAATGTAAACAGAAATAAAAATGACAGGATTCAATACTCATCTTTCTTTAATAACTTTAATATTAAAGGACTGAACTCCTGAATCAAAAGGCACAGACTGGGTGAATGGATTAAGAAACAAAACCCATCTTTTTGTGTCTGCAAGAAACTCATCTCACTTTCAAGAACAGGCACTATCTTAAGGTGAAATGATGGAAAAAAAATATACCGTGTGAATGGTACTAAGAAAAAAGCAGGCATTGTAATTCTAATATCTGAAAAAATAGACTATAAAACTAACCAGAAGAGATAAAGAGGGCTGCTTCATTCTGATCAAAGGAACAATGAACCAAGAAGATATTACAATCATGAACATATATTCACCAAACTCTGGTGCACCCAACTTCATTAAAAACAGTATTACAGGACTTTAAGACCTTGATTAATTCCAACTCATTAATACTAGGGGATTTCAATACCCCACTGTCTTTATTAGATAGGTCAACAGGGCAGAGAGTTAACAGAGAGACATCTGAATTAAACAATACCATATATCAAATGGACCTAACAGACATCTATTGAGTATTCCACCCAAGCACCAAAGGACATACTTTCTATTCAGCACCCCATGGAACCTTCTACAAAATCGAACATATAGTGGGGCACAAAACAAAACTCAACAAATACAAAAAGATTCAAAGGACATACTTTCTATTCAGCACCCCATGGAACCTTCTCCAAAATCAAACATATAGTGGGGCACAAAACAAAACTCAACAAATACAAAAAGACTGAAGCAATAAAGCTTACAATCAACACCGGAAGAAGCCCTAGTCACCACATGAACACATGGAGATTAAACAACACACTCCTGAATGATGAATGGGTCAAAAGAGAAGATAAGAACAAAATAAAAATATTCCTGGAACTAAATGAAGAGGACAATACACACAAAAAAACCTCTGGGACATGCTGAAAGCTGTCCTTAGAGGGAAGTTTATAGCTCTAAGTGCCTACATCAAAAAATCAGAAAGAACACAAATAAATGACTTAAGATTGCAACTCAAGACACTTGAAAAGCAACAACAAATGAAACCCAAACCCAGCAGACAAGAAGTAACAAAAATCAAGGCAGAAATTAATGAAATCAAAACAAGGAAAACAATACAAAGAATTAACAAACCCAAGAGCTGGTTCTTTGAAACGATAAACAAAATTGACAGACCACTAGCCCAGTTAACCAAAACAAAGGAAGAACACCTCCAAATCAAGAAAATCAGAGATTAAAGGGGAATCATCATAACAGACACCAGAAAGATACAGAACATTATAAGGGAATATTTTAAAAACGTATATGCTACTAAATTTGAAAACCTAAAAGAAATGGATGGATATCTAAACCCATGGGAACCACCAAAACGAAATCAAGAAGCGATTAACAGCTTAAACAGACCCATAACACAAAAAGAAATTGAAACAATAATACAAAACCTCCCGACTAAAAAAAGCCCAGGACCAGATCGATTTACAGCAGAATCCTATCAGACATTTAAAGAAGATCTACATCTAATCAACTTAATTTATTCAAAAAGATAGAAATGGGGGGAGAACTTCCAAATTCCTTCTATGAAGCCAGCATCACCCTAATACTAGAGTCAGGTAAAGATACAACCATAAAAGAAAACTATAGACCCATATCCTTAATGAACATAGATGCAAAAATTCTCAACAAGATACTTGCAAACCACATACAGATACAAATCAAAAAAATGCATCATGATCAAGTTGGCTTTATCCCAGAGATGCAGGGATGGTTCAATATACACAAGACAATAAACGTCATAAATCATATAAATGGACTCAAAGACAAGAACCACATGGTCATCTCAATAGATGCAGAGAAGGCCTTTGACAAAATTCAAAATGCATTTATGTTCAAAGTCCTAGAGGGAATTGTATTGGAGTGTACATACATCAACATAATTAAATCCATATACAACAAACCCACAGCCAACATCATTCTAAATGGAGAAAAACTGGAAGCATTCCCATTGAAATCAGGAACCAGACAAGTCTGTCCACTATCTCCACTTCTCTTTAACATAGTGTTTGAAACCCTTATAAGAGCAATAAGACAAGAGCAGGAAATTAAAGGAATAATAATTGGAAAAGAAGAGATCAAATTATCCCTTTTTGCAGATGATATGATATA
>NW_008336851.1:1246038-1247088 GCF_000622305.1 Nannospalax galili | reverse complement strand
TGAAGAAAGGTGAAATCATGAAATTTTCAGGTAAATAGTTGGGATGTAACTGTTATATACTAAGTGAAGTAACACAGACTCAGAAAAAAAAAAAGACACATGTTCTCCCTCATCTGTGGATCCTAGAACCAAATGCTGATAAGTGAGCTTGTATCTAGACATAACTACAGGAACCAGGATAATGTCACGGAACCAGGGAGGTAAATGAAAAGAAAGAACCTGAAAGAGAAGAACAGTAGGAAACAGGTGTTAATAAGGGAGATATGGATAAAAATTGGGTTAGTTTGAGGGGGTAGGGAAAGGTATACAAGGAACCTAGGGGATAAAGGGAAAGAAGGAGCTCAAGAGAGGTAGGACCATAGGAGAAGGGTATTATTAAGGGAGAAAGGGGAAAATCAGGGCACCTTAACTGGGAAAACCATGATGGAGTGGTTAGACAACAAGAGAGATAAATAATGCCTAGCTAGCTTTAAAAACCAGAGGGAACCATATTAGTCCAACAACCTACTGACAAATTATACATACCAGATCAAGAAATGTATGTCTAGGTAAGGTTTATCTGAGAACAATTGGGCTTTGCCCAAGAGTTATCTACATGATACACAGTAATTAAAAGTACCAGACTGGCGGAACTAACCTTGGATGTTTAAAAGACATACTTTGAGGCCTATAATAATTTGGTCAGAGGGACATAAAGAACACTTTTTGCTCCTAGGTCGACTAGTTCCAGGGCACTATGAGCATCTCTCAAAATGTCCTGTAATGGTGTTCGGTGACCTGTCCTCTTGATCAAGGAGGCCGAGGAGACCCCACCAGATGGACTTGAACCAGTGTCCAGTACACAAAGAGGAGGGTCAACACAGAGGAATCATTTCCTCCATGCTTCCAGGGAAGCCAACCATGGTCAAGCAGGACCTTTGACTTATCTTCTCATAGGCAGAACTGGTGAAAGAAAGGAGCCAGGGGATCCTCCCAAGCCCATGTGACCCCTGAGGAACAGATCCTCAAAGGACCTTAAGAGTAAAAATAAATTGGTTTATCTGGGCCAAC
>NW_008336851.1:1244411-1245202 GCF_000622305.1 Nannospalax galili | reverse complement strand
GCCGCTTTTGAAAGAGTTGTGTCTTTGCTCTGGAAACTGTTATTGAGCATATTAAAGCTGTAATGATATGCTTCTTCTAAAAAATAATATTAAAAGTGTAGGAAACAGCATATTTTAAAATTAAAATGGACTTCTTCTTTAAAGGGTAAAAACTCATTCAATTTTATATCTTACAAGGTTTATACTGAGTTCAATATTATATAAGTGTATTAATTCAACTGTGAACCTAAAAATTTACAGCCACTTTTGAAAGAGCTGTATCTTTGCTCTGGAAACTGTTATTGAGCATATTAAAGCTGTAATGAAATGCTTCTTCTAATCATGTGGTTATCAAATTTAAAAAAACATTAAAAAATACCAATTCTTCAAAGCATAAAAATTTGCTCCTTAATAATTAGTAGATGTAAGAAACATTACTAAGGGCTGGAGATATGGCTCAGCAGTTAAGAACACTGGTTGTTCTTGCAGAAGACCCGGGTTCGAATCCCAGCACCTACATGGCAGGTAACACCTGTCTGTAACTATAGTCCTAGGGGATCTGACAGCCTCTTCTGACCTCCGCGGGCATTGCACAACACGGGTGCACTTACCTACCTGCAGGCAGTACAAGTATACACAGAAAATAAAAATAATGATAAAATATTTTAAAAAACATTACCATTGAAATCTACCTGATGATTTTATATCCATGCTCAGATGCGAAGGAGCTCAGAAAGTAACCGACTATGACTAGTAATAATCAGATATATAGAGATTAGAAATGCATGTGCAAACATCTTAGTGTTAATTGC
>NW_008336851.1:1238175-1244152 GCF_000622305.1 Nannospalax galili | reverse complement strand
CATCTTAGCTCTGGAAATTGTTATTGAATATGTCAATGCTATTGTAATGAAATGCTTCTTCTAATTATGTGGTTATTAAATAAATAATCAAAACAAAATAAAACAACAAAAAAAGAATGCATGCCTGAGAGAAGCCCAGTCCTAGGTGACACACCTACAGTTGAACCTCTAACACCTAAGGCTCATGGAACATAGCAGAATAGAGCGATAACTAGTGAATCCCTCAACTCTTACCAGTGAAGCTTCCTTATACAACAGAGTGCGATGCACATAGAAGGCCACAACTGGCTAGTTTTAAAGAATAAGAGACTAGAGAGTAAGTATTCCTGAATAGGGCTCCTGTATTAAACCTCTCCCACCCACAACTCTGGGTCCATTGCAGAAGAGGGGGTGGAGAAATTGTAGGAGCAAAGGTTGGTTTAAGAACATAGGGAAGCAGAGGCTTTCAGGCCAGTGGAAGCTTCCACATGTGAACTTGTGGTAATGGTGGCATCAAGCACAGGACCCATGCCAACTCTAACAGACAAGGGCCTAGAATGGAGTGAGAGAAATGGGTGGTGGCCTACTGGGGTAGTCTGAAACTACTGGAGACTGATTACTACTAGGTGAGGGAGAGTAGGCCTTACTTAGGCTCTCTTGATAGGCTGACTAGACTCCAGTGGATGAATTTCCACCAAAGGACATCTGGGTAAAAATGCTTGACTGGATAAGACTTAACATGTATGGTGGAATACATGAAGTCCGGTAGGGGGGGTTAGGAGTGCATGGATGGGGGGTGTCTAAATGTGATTAAGAACTATTATATGAATGTACAAAAGCTCAATAAATTTTTTTAAAATAAATGTTGTGGGGTAAGCAACCACATCCAATTATATGAATGTACAAAAGCTTAATAAAACAAAAAAATTTTAAATAAATGTTGTGGGGGTAAGCAGCCACTTCCTAATTGGATTTAAGGCCTGTTCCACAGGAGGAAGTGCATGCCTCATTTGGCAGAGAACCCCTAGTCAGGGAGCTCACAGGTTCCAGGGGTGAACCTATTACTATCATGTTACTAAATGGACATAGTGTCAACTGTCCTCTGAATTTGTATCTCTATACCCATAGATTAGTGCAGTTTTCAGACCTCATCAGAGAAGCGTCTCTATGCAGTGGACAGTGGTTAATGTGGAAACTCACAACTAGTCAAAGATTAACTGCAGAGAATAAGTATCTGTGGAGTTTTTGGCCAATGGGACAGCTATATCACTCTCCCTACCCTCAAGACTCAGGAATCACTGTGAAAGAGGGGGGACCTGAGCAAAACAGAGATCAGGGTGGACCTGAGCAAAACAGAGTCTTCTGGACACAACAGGACCACTTCACTCATAAACCTAAAGCAGCAATGACTGCTTGCACAAGATCAGGTCCATCAACATTCTAGTATGAACTGAGAGGGGCTCATGAACCCCACACCTACCTGAGAAGCTACTGACAGTTGATGGTTTTGTGGGGAGGGAGAGTCAGTTTTAAAGGTGTGGCCCCCGGTAGGTCCACCACCTCCAGTGGACAGTTCTATACCCAAAAGTATATGGGCAACATAACTGGACTCAGTAAGTTATAAAAAAGTAAAGGGGGACACCAAATTGGGAGAGGGTTGGGAAAAGGGGGGGTGGATATGGGAGGAGTGGGGCAATATGATAAAAATACACTGGATGCATGTATGAAATTCTCAGAGAATAAAAATATCATATTAAAAAATGTTCAAGAACCAGGCGTGGTGGTGCATGCCTTTAATCCCAGCACTTGGGAGGCAGAGGCAGGCGGATCTCTGTGAATTCAAGGCCAGCCTGGTCTACATAGTGAGTTCCAGGATAGCTGGGGCTACAGGGAGACCCTGTCTCAAAAAGACAAAAAAAAAAAAAAAAAAAAAAAAAAAAAAAAGAAAGTTCAAGAATCAGTACAGATTTAGTTGGTGAGAAGAGGTAATCCAAAAGATGTGAAAAGACAACTGGCTGAAAATCAAGTTTGAAAGCACAGAGCCAAGAGTAAGCAAGTGAAGATTGCAGTCTGTGAGGTAAGTTAGAATCCAGAAACTATTCAGTTTTTGTCAAAAATGGCATAAAGAAGTAGATGGGCTAGGAATATGAAGCAGAATACATGACAAAGAACTATGTCAATTCTCAGAAGACTGCTGCCAGCATGTGTCTCAGAACGTGTGGCTACCAGCTTGCAATAAGGAGTCTGATTATGAACTGACAGAAAATACTGCAATTTAACAGTTAGGTTTCTAATGATAAAAAACAGCACACAAGTTTTACACTATCAGAGAGAACTTCTGAGATTTGTAGGTGTAGAAACTATGATTCAGAATCTCATCTTGAGATACTGAAATCAAGCTTATTTATACAGCACATAAAACAAGGTTACTATAGCTAAGCGACTCAAAATTTCTAAGTGAACACATGTATCCTAGTGGATTTTGAAAGCTGAGTGTTTGTTTCCAGAGCTTAAATTAAGGATGGTGACAGTGCTGAAGAGTTAATAAGTACCTACACAGAAGGTGAATTCTGTATCCACAGAGTGCTTAAGAATTTTAAAGATATTTAAATAGACTAAAAGTCAGAAGTTCTATTTTATTAGACATATGAGAATGTTTCTTTAATTATACCTTAATACATATATTACTATTTGTATGTACACAATTAAAAGAAGAGAAATAATATATAACATATTATGAGATGTTCTTGTGTGCCAAGTACCACAGTAGCTCATTATGTGTACAACTTATCTAATTTATGCATCACCTCTTCTGGGGTAATTCCTGCTACCCATTTTAGAGATAAGAAAACTAAGTAAAGGTGAGGAAGATCTCTTAACAGATGGAGACTATTACAGAGTTCCCAAACCGGTCAAACACAGACAATAAGTGTCTGTGAGGTGTCCAGCCCTCAGTGATTAATCTATAATGCAACCTCTACACCTAAAGCACAGAGAACACAGTGGAACAGCGGTTGGGAAGAATATTAATGAATCTCTCAACTCTCACTAACAAAGCTTCCTCATATAACAAATGGTGATTAACACAGAAAGTCACAACTGGCAAAAATGCAGAGAATAAGAGACTGTGCTTGTCCCTGAGTAGGACACCTATATCAAAGTTCTGAGACCCAGGGTTCAGGGACCATTGGGGAAGACAAGGCAGAAAGACTGTAAGAGCAAGGGATGGTGGATGATCACAAGGAAACAGAAATTTCCATATGAACTTACACCAAGAGTAATACCATGTGTAAGTCCCACACAAGCTCAAACTAGGCAAAAAGCCAGCACAGAAGTGGGGAAATGTTAGGAAGCCCCCACCTTAACTGAGCAACTATCAGCAACTGATGATGACTACTACGAGGAGAGTTGGTTTTCTTTAAGGGAGGTAGATAGGTTGACAAGCTTCAGTGGATAAACTCACACCAAGGGACATTTGGAGACACAAACTTGGCTTGAAAGGTCTTAGCATATAAGACAGAATGCAGCAAATCTGGTGTTGGGGGGAACTATGGGAGGATACAGATAAGGAGGGCTCTATATATGCATTGCATGAAATTTTCAGAAATTAATTTTTTTTAAAGTTTCAACTTCCTGTCTCTAGAATTAACACTTTTAAAAAATATTTTATTATTTTTATTTTATGTGTATGAGTGTTACACCTGCAAGTAGGTAAGTGCACCCATGTCGTGCAATGCCAGTGGAAGACAGAGAGGCTCTCGGATCCCCTGGAACTGGAGTTAAGGACAGTTGTTAGCTGCCATGTGGGTGCTGGGATTCAAACCCGGGTCTTCTGCAAGAACAGTCAGTGTTCTTAACCTCTGAGCCATCTCTCCAGCCCCAGAATTAAGGCTTTTAACTGCCACATTATCTAACATGTAGGCATACAGAAAAAAGGGCACACACAAAAATGAACCTCTCCTACACAGTCTCAACATGTGTTAAGTTTCTAGGAAACAAGAGAAAAGAGTCACTAAATGGCACACAAAGGCCTTCTTTGTTTTGTTTGTTTTTCCTTACTGGTATCTATGATTCTGTTATCATATTTAACGTGTTTTTTTCTGAAACCACACTGGAGGACATTTGGGGACACAAACCTGACCCCTATAGGCCTTTACTATACATACATACATATTAGAGTACAGGAAATCTTGTGAGGGTGTTAGTAAAGGTGCAGATATGGGAGGGGATCTAAATAATATCAAACCATATTGTATAAAATTTGCAAAAATTCAATAAAAAAGAAGAGATTTATTTTAATTTCATTTCAATTTAGCAAGAGATGAATTTTCTCTAACAATTATGAAGACTCCAAAAGCTACTAAAGACGGAAAAGTTTTATTAAAAATTATGAGTAGAATATTTAATATCTAATTATTGTCAAATTGTATAACATTTATAATGGTGATGGTTTTCTCTAAACTGCAGTGCTTTTATTAACAATGATCACTTTTCCAGCTACTTTTGGGAGATGACTATGGAAAGGAAAACCTCAGATAGATTTCTATCTGATTTTTGTGTTAGCCTAACTGCCAATGTTAAAAGGGCACAGTGGAAGCATCTCCAGGAAGAATGAAACTGCAAAGAACAAAATGGCACTTGTCTGCTTAGCACTCCTCTGCCAACCTGTTTGCTTCACGGTTTACACACATGAACATCCCTTCCTTTACCTATTTCTGTGATTTGTCATATTTTGACATGGGAAAATGTTAAAAACCCAGATCAAATAAGGCATATATGCCGTTTGTGGATTTTTTTGGTTCTATTTTTTTGTTTTCTTTGCTTATTTTCTTTGACAATTTCACACATGTATATAACATATTTGAACCACCCATTTTTCCCCTTTATAGACTTAACATACTTCAAAGTCTTAAAAGATAAAACATTCTTTAAATCCAGATTCTTACATATTTAATTTAAAAAGAATTTATTATTTTTATTTTGTGTGTATGAGTGTATTGCTTACATTGCTTGAATGTGTATAAGAGTGCCCATGTCATGCAATGCCCGAGGGTGTCAGATCTCCTGGAACTGGAGTTATAGAAAACCTTGTGTAACTAAGAGTTGTTAGCCACCACATGGATGCTGGGAATTAAACCTAGGTCCACTGTAAGAGCAACCAGTGCTCTTACCCACTGAGCCATCTCTCTATTCCCATATATTTCTAACTATTCTTTGCTAGTATACAGATAGTATATAGCTAAATACATAGTATATCAATAAATTATTTTTATTGATGTTGCACTTGTACTCTGGGTTTTTGCTGAAAAATTATTATTTATAGTAGCTTTTTTTGTTTGTTTGTTTGTTTGTTTTTTTTTTGGTCTTTTTGAGACGGGGTCTCCCTGTAGCCCCAGCTGTCCTGGAACTCACTATGTAGACCAGGCTGGCCTTGAACTCACAGAGATCCACCTGCCTCTGCCTCCCAAGTGCTGGGATGAAAGGCGTGCACCACCACACCTGGCTATAGTAGCTTTTTAATAATTTTAGTGAAATTAATCAAGAAGTAGAAATAAGAAAAAGAGAAAATTATTAAAGCCAAAATTTGGTTCTTTGAAAACATGAACAAAACTAATAACAAACTAGATTTAAGGGACATAATTCTTTTTTAAAATTTATTTTTGCTTTAATTTTATGTGTATGAGTGTATTGCAGGAATGTATCAAGTGCACCTGTGTCATGAAATGTCCTCAGAGGACAGAAGAGAGTGTCAAACACCCTGGAACGGGAGTTACAGACAGTTGTTAGCCACCGTGTGGGTGCTGGGATTCGAACCCAGGTCTTCAGTAAGAACAGCCAGAACATAATTCTTTTTTAAAATTACTCATTTAATGACCACATGATTAGAAAAAGTATTTCATTATAGCATTGACATATTCAATAACAATTTCCAGAGCAAAGATTCATCTCTTTCAAAAGTGGCTGTAAATTTTTAGGTTCACAGTTGAATTAATACAGT
>NW_008336851.1:1219476-1237707 GCF_000622305.1 Nannospalax galili | reverse complement strand
AATTTGTCAGACCTTCAGCACTGGATTGGGACTACTGAAACATCCAGCCTTGTGGACTGAGTGACTACAGATTCTCAGCCTCTCCAGTGTGGTGCAGCCATTGTTGGACTACTCGGACTCTATCCTGTGAGCTAAGCTGATCAATCTCTATACATATTCATTCTACTGGTTCTGTTTCTTTGGAGAACTCTGACTAATACAGTTACTTTCTGAGACCCACCTGAGCATGGATATAAAATCATTGGGTAGAGTTCAATGGTAGTGTGTTTCACCTCTACTAATTCACATGGAGCAAATTTTTATGCTTCTTCCTCAAATAGAACTCATTTTTTTAATTGTTGATTTTTTCTGTGTACTTCATAAAGAACACCCCATACAATCTTACTCATCTATACCCACATCTCAGTGGCACCTCCCATAGCCTCCCCCCACCAGAGCCCATATACTGTCATCCCTGTTACTGTCCACTGTGTTGTCAGCGCCCTCAGCTGTTCCCCAGTACTTGTCCATCCACTGAATCTCGTCAGCCTATCTAGAGTCCCTTGTTTTAGGAAGATCAGCTGTTCCTCATCTAGCACCAATCAGTTGTCAATATTCCTTCAGATAAGACTGGGGTCTGCTTTTCATTTTCCCAGTTCTATGCTGGGTTCCTGTCTGGGAGTCTCTTGGGCCACCCTGGCCAACAACTCAAAGAAAGGTATCTCTTGTCTGGCACCATTTCTTGTTATGTAGCTTTTAGTTATACACATAGACTCTTAAAGAATTTTATTGATCCCTTTAATCTTTGGTTATACCTTCCCTTTGGGTGTTTAAAACCAGTTGGCCCAGATAAACCAATCTCCTTTTACTCTTAAGGTCATTTGAGGATCTGGTCCTCAGGGGTCACATGGGCTTGTGAGGAGCCCCTGGTTCCTTTCTTTTACCAGTTCCATCCATGTGAAGGTAAGTCAAAGGTCCTGCTCGACTGTGGCTGGCTTCACTTGGAAGCATGGAGGAAATATCTGTGTTGACCCTCCTCTTTGTAGACTGGACACTGGTTCAAGTCTATGTGGTGGGGTCTCCATGGCCTCCTTGATCAAGAGGACAGGGGATGCACCACAGTTACAGGACATTTTGAGAGATGCTCATAGTTCCCTAGAGCTTAGTTGACCTAGGAGGGCAAGGAGCAAAAAACTGTCCATTATGTCCCTCTGACCAAACTAGGATAGGCCTCTTGTATGTATAATTTGTCAGTAGGTTGTCTGATTAATATGGTTCCCTCTGTTTTTTTTTTAACTAGGTAGTCATTATTTCCCTCTCATTGTCTAACACTTTCACCATGGTTTTCCTATTCAAGGTGCCCCATTTTGCATTTATTCCTTAATAATACCTTTGTCCTATGGTCCCACCTCTCTTCAGCTCCTTCTTTCCCTTTATCCCCAAGTTTCCTTGTATAACCATCCCTGCCCCCTCCACTTAAAGCAACCCCATTTTTATCCATAGCTCCATTATTAATGCTTGTTTCCAACTGTTCTTCTCTTTCAGATTCTTTCTTTTCCTTTATCTCTCTGGTTCCTTTTCATTATCCTGGTTCCTGTAATTATGTCTGGATACATACTCACCTACATGGATTTGGTGCTGGGACCCTTATATGAGAGAGAACATACATCATTTTTGTTGTTGTTGTTGTTGTTGTTGTTGTTTTCCCGAGTCTGTGTTCCTTCACTTAGTATACCAGTTTCTAGTTCCATCATTTACCTGCAAATTTCATGATTTAGTCTTTCTTTACTGCTGAGTAAAACTCCATCGTATAAATGAATCACACTTTCATTATCCACTCATCAATTGAGGGACATTTAGGTTGCTTCCATCTCTTAGCTATTGTGAAAAGCAACAAACATGGATGTACAAGTGTCTCTGCAATAGGATGAGTTCTTTGGGTATATGCCAAGGAGTGGTATAACTGGGTCAAATGATAGGTTCATTTGTAGTTTTTTAAGAGTTCTTCACATAGAGGTTGAACAAGTTTGCAATCCCACCAGCAGTGTATGAGCATTCCCCATTCCCCACATCCTCTCCAACATTTGGTATCATTTGTTCTCTTTATCTTAGCCAGTCTGACTGGGGTAAGATGAAATCTTAAAGTGGTTTTAATTTGCATTTCCCTAATTATTAGTGATGTTGAACACCTTTTAAGATGCTTCTTAGCCATCTTTATTTCTTTTTTAGAACTCTTTGTTCAACTCCTTTGCCCATCTTTTAATTGGGTTACTTTCTTTCTTGATTGTTTTTTGAGTTTGTTATATATTCTGGATGTTAAACCTCTGTCAGATGTGTTGCTGGTGAAGATTTTCTTCCATTTTGTGGATTTTCTCTTCACTTCCTTGGTTTCTTCTTTTGATATACAGATATTTTATTTTATTATTTTTTTGCAGCTATTGTGAAAGGGAGTGTTTCCATCTACTCTTTCTCTGATTGCTTTTTATTGGTATATAGAAAGGCTACAGACTTTTGTAGGTTAATTTTGTAACCTGCCACTTTACTGAAAGTGCTAATCATTTCTAGGAGAGTTCTTGTGGAATTTTTGGCATCTCAGATATAGTATCATATATTCTGCAAAAAGGGATAATTTGATCTCTTCTTTTCCAATTATTACTCCTTAATTTCCTGCTCTTGTCTCATTGCTCTTGAAAGAGTTTCAAGAAGTGAAGATAGTGGGCAGCCTTGTCTGATTCCTGATTTCAATGGGAATGCTTCCAGTTTTTCTCCATTTAGAATGATGTTGGATGTGGGTTTGTTATATATGGCTTTAATATGTTGAGGTATGTTGCCTCCAGTTCAATTCTCTCTAATCCTCCAGTCCAATCCTCTCTTGGACTTTGAACATAAATGCATGTTGAATTTTCCTAAAGGCCTTCTCTTCATCTATTGAGATGACCATATGGTTCTTGTCTTTGAGTGCATTTATAAGATTTATAACGTTTATTGACTTACGTATATTGAATCATCCCTGCATCTCTGGGATAAAGCTGACTTGATCATGGTGGATGATCTTTTTGGTGTGTGTCTGTATGCAGTTTTCAGGTATTTTATTGAGAATTTTTGCATCTATGTTCATTAAGCATATGGGTCTATAGTTTTCTTTTTTGGTTGTATCTTTACCTGGCTTTCGTATTAGAGTGATGCTGACTTCATAGAAGGAATTTGGAAGTTCTCCCTCCCTTTCTATCTTTTTGAATAAATTAAGTAGTATTGGATGCTGATCTTCTTTAGATGTCTGATAGAATTCTGCTGTAAATGCACCTGGTCCTGGGGTTTTTTTAGTCGTAGGTTTTGTATTACTGTTTCAATTTCTTTTTGTGTTATGGATCTGTTTAAGCTGTTAATCTCTTCTTGGTTTAGTTTTGGTGGTTCCCATGCCTTTAGATATCCAGGTTTTCAAATTTAGTAGCATATAGGTTTTTAAAGTATTCCCTTATAATGTTCTGGATCTCTTTGGTGTCTGTTGTGATGTTTCCCCTTTCATCTCTGATTTTGTTGATTGGGAGGTTCTCTTTCTTTGTTTTGGTTAACTGGGTTAGCAGTCTGTCAATCTTGTTTATCTTTTCCAAAGAACCAGCTCTTGGATTCGATTCTTTGTATTGTTTTCTTCGTTTCTAATTCATTAATGTCTGCTCTGATTTTTGTTATTTCTTCTTGTCTGCTGGATTTGAGTTTCATTTGCTGTTGCTTTTCAAGTGTCTTGAGTTGCAATGTTAAGTCATTTATTTGTGTTCTTGCCAATTTTTTGATGTAGGCACTTAGAACTATAAATTTCCCTCTAAGGACTGCTTTCAGGGTGTCCCAGAGGTTTTGTTGTGTTGTATTGTCCTTTTCACTTAGTTCTTGGAATTCTTTTATTTCTTTCTCAATTTCTTCTTTGACCACTCTTCATTCAGGAGTGTGTTGTTTAATCTTCATGAATTAATACAGCTATCAGAGATACTTTTACTGTTGATTTTGTTTTATTGCATTAGAATACATGGAATTATTTTAATTTTTCATATTTCTTGGCATTTGTTTCTGCTGCAGTATATGGTCAATTTTGGAGAAGGTTCCATGGGGTGCTGAATAGAAAGCATATTCTTTGGTGCTTGGGGTGGAATATTCAGTAGATGTCTGTTAGGCCCATTTGAGGTATGGTATTATTTAATTCAGATGTCTCTCTATTAGTTCTCTGTCCTGTTGACCTATCTAATGGTGACAATGGGGTATTGAAGTTCCCCTCTATTAATGAGTTGGGAGTAATCTGTGTCTTCAAGTCTTGTAGTATTGATTTTATGAATTTGAGTGCACCAGAGTTTGGTGAATATATGTTCATGATCATAATATCTTCTTGGTCCATCGTTCTTTTGATCAGAATGAAGCGGCCCTCTTTATCTCTTCTGATTAGTTTTAGTTTAAAGTCCATTTTTTCTGTTAGTATCATTCATTTAATTTTTTTTTTTTCCTTTCACTTTGAGATAGTGCCTGTCTTTGAAAGTGAGATGAGTTTCTTGCAGACAACAAAAAGACGGGTTTTGTTTTTTAATCCATTCACCTAGTCTGTGTCTTTTGACTGGGGAGTTCAGTCCATTGTTATTTAGAGTTATTAAAGATCTATGTGTATTGAATCCTGTCATTTCGGTTTCTGTTCACATTCTTGGTGTAGCTGTTCTTTTGTAGACATGAATTCTTCCAGCCTATTTATGTCATGGAAGATTTTTCTTTCCCCTTCGACTATAGTAGACATTCTGGCTGGGTAAAGTAATGTGGGCTGGCATCTGTGGTCATTTAGAACTGGGAGTCCTTCGGTCCAGGCCTTGTCAGACATGTTTTCCTCTGTAGTTTTTGTATTTTGTTTGGGTTTGTTTTTGTAGGTGTCTCACTACAGTGCCCAGGCTGCTCTCAAACTCTAGTGCTCTTCCTGCCTCAGCTTTCCAAGTAGCAGAGCCTGCAGGCATGTGGTACTGGGCCCCATTCAGCTCTCTAGCTTTTTTCAGTTCCTTTGACTGTCACTTCCCTAGTCAGATCCTGTTAACTGCATGTTAACTCTTATTTGCTTGAAATGTTTTTTTCATATGGCTATTATCTTTGTACCCTTTCAAGACAAGCTTAATGGTTCTATATATAGATATATGCGTGTTTTCTGCTGTCAATTCAAAGTTATTCTCCCTATAACATTCTATTTTTCCCCTCACGTAAACTATGTACCTATGAGAATTCAAAACTATTGTATTATGTTTATGTAAGCATCATCTAGCTTTCTTGCTGGAGGCTAAGCTGCCTATGAGAACTATTGCTTTGCTTTTGTTCACCAATATACACTTATATGGGGTTGGGGATATACCTCAGTTGGTAGAGTGCTCGCCTAACATGCAATAAGCTGTGGGTTTAGTCCCAAGTACTGCATAAATCCTGGCATGGTAGCATACTACTGTAATCCTGGCACTTGGGAGGTAGAGGTGGAAGGATCGAAAGTTCAAGGTCTTTAGCTGCACAGCAAGTTCAAGGTTAGCCTGTGTCACATGAGACCTTGTCTTAAGCAACAAAAGCAAAAACAATGTATGCCTATAGAACCAAAGAATGTTGTTCAGCACAAAGCAGGCACACGATAAGGATCACTTAGTACTGGAGTATAACAAGTTTGGAAAATGTACAAAAATCTTCTTAAAAAGTTTCATTTATAGTAGAACCACTGACCATCTCTATGTATTTCTGAGATATATTAATCCTCATTTCATTTGTTTCATTTAAAATATATTCCTTTAGAAATGTTATTACCAAACACTGAATCCTCATTTTTGGTATATATAATTTGTATTTAACCTTCTATAATAAGGAGTTAATTCTCTTTAAAAATGATTAAGTGAGGGCTGGAGAGAGGCTCGCGGTTAAGAGCACTCACTGGCTGCTACTGCAGAGGAGCAGGGTTCAGTTCCTAACACCAACATCATGGCTAAGAATCATCTGTAACTCCAGTTCCAGGGATCTGAAGCCCTCTTCTGGCCTGTAATGGCACTGTACATACGTGGTGCAGGTAAGACATTCATGCACATAAAAATATAGAAATAAATCAATCAAAAATTTTTTAATGGACAAGTAAAAACAAGTGTTCTAATTTCATTAAACAACATGCTTATTTACAGCTCCACATTACTGTTGGAATTCAAAACAAGCATATGTAATATGCATTTACTTTATACTTACTTTTAAGTTATAAATTCTTTCCACTGACACTATGAATTCATCTCCCCAAATAAAGCATGCCCTTAGACAACTGTGAGATCTAAGAAATAAAACCAATTCCAAGTATGGATGAATAAGCTTATTTTGTTCAATTCTCTCCTTTTGTGATTATTACTGATGAACAGTCAGCTAAATGTATATTTTCAATAGTCATCTTCCATTTACCTGTTAGTGAAAAAGCAAATGTCTGTGGTATCTTAGATGTCCTGAGTCTCTACAGGCAAGGGATGATTTTGAACAACATAATACAAAACTCTTGACTGTTTTTGAGACAGGGTGGGTCTGTAGCCCCAGCTGACCTGGAAATCACTATGTAGTAGACCAGGCTGGCCTTGATTTTACAGAGATCCTCCTACCTTTGTCTCTGGGATACTGTGATTAAAGGTGTATACCATCATGCCCAGCTATTATAAAACTCTTAATGTCTAAATGTTCTAATTTTTATGAGGGTTTAAAAGAAATAACAATTTCTGTGTTCATTTATTATCTATTCTATGTTAATTAACTATTCTTTTAAAATTTCTAATATTTCATTTTATGTGTATGAGTGTATTGCCTGCATGCATGTAAGTGCACTCATGTTGTGCAATACCCATGAAGTGGAGGTCAGCAGAGGGCATCAAATCTCCTGGAGCTGGAGTTACAGACTGTTGTTAACTGCCATGTGGGTACTGAGAACAAAACCTGGGTCCTCTGCAGCCAGTGCTCTTAACCACTGATGCATCTCTCCAGCCATGACTATTATTTATTCTTAAGAACGCCAAACCAGAGCTAAAGAGATGGCTGAGTGAGCAAAGGAGTAAGCATGTAAGAAAGATCACCTGAATTTGAACCAGAGCCACACTCAAGCTGAGCTTCTATAATCCCAGCACCCCTACGGCAAGATGAGAGATAGACAGGAAAATCTCTGGAGGCTCATGGGCCAGCTAGCCTGACACACACAGCAGATAAAACAACAGGTAACACTGTCTTAAACAAAGTGGAAGGCAAGGAAGGACTGACACCTGAGGTTGTTTTCTGATCTCCACACATACACTATGGTGTAAGCACTGGCATTCACATACAAAAATCATACAAACATTCAGTACATTAAAAAAAAACCCCAAAAAATAACTTCTTGTTAATAATACAATAATGTTTAAATTGAGATCTAGTAAGTCTTTTTATTTATATTGAAGAAATTGATATAAATTAAACATTTTAAAAACATTAATAGCAAGCTAATTTAATCCAATGCTAATCAGTGCCAATGAAGATGTTATTTACTACTCTGAATTTAATATAGGAACAAATGAAGATGAAATTTGAATTTTTATTATATTAATATAAATGAATAAATCTGTTGAGCTTATAAAATAGAGTGTTGAGTACTTTAACTGGTATTAGTTCCTCCTATGCATTTTATCTGTGGATAATATGTAGCGAGAACAAAAGAAAAATCAGATAGACTTGCAAATTATGTTATAGCCCTGAAAGTTTCTGACAGAGCTTATGTAAACCTTGGGGGCTGGTGGGGAAATAAGAAAGACATTTGGATAATTTCTCCTGTTTATACAGGATAAAAATCTTATTCCAGAGGAAAGCAAGATTTTCTGGGGAACAGCTCCTATCATAACCACTTAGCTTATTGGTAGGCTGCAGCATTTACTACGTGTCACATTACAGTGATTCCTGAATAAAACAGTCTTGGCATTCATTTTAAGCTAAGAGTGGACCTGAACTGCTGATAACCTGCCTGTTCCTTCAGAATTCTCTCAGAACGGTGCTCTCAAACAAGGGCTCAATCATTCTTTTATTCAAATAGTATATCTGGCATGAAATAGAGAAGTAAAAACCCAACCTTTGCTTATCAGAGAATTTTACCTTTTGCCTACTGACTTAGAACAGCATGTAAACAACCACAAACAGATGTCATCAATTTAATCCCATCTACTATTTGCAACACACATGAAAAATCTTCCTATCTCCCTTGTTTCTAGTGAATATCCCAGGCAGTTATCTGTAGTGCTTTTTTGAACATGTAAAATATCCACACACACATTCACACACTATTTAAGGGTTAAAGGTAAGGAAGGGTTATGAGGGATTAAGGTCATATGCCCAGGTCACACAAGCTTAGTGAGCTTTTCTACACCATAAAAAAGCTAAGATCAAATTAACTTTTTGGTCGTAAGATTAGGTAAAAGCCCTTTGTCCAGAGTATCCATAAAAGTCATTCTTACAGTAGGCAACTAATATCTCAGAATTACTGGTTGTATATATTGACCAATCAGTGATTTCAAAAGACAAACTGGTAGAAGAGATTTCATCTGCAAGGACCATAGTTTTGAAGATATATGTTGCATCTCTCCTCAAAGTTGAACTGGAGTCAGAAACTGATTTAAATGTCAGTTACTGGGTCTGATAGATTGTGTTTCAAAGGCAATGGGATATTCTAAATGTATTCATTATGTCCTGCAGATAGAAAGGGCAGGTGAACACTGAGTGGCTGTGTCAGCTTGACTCTCCTTCCATGCACCGGGTAGTCACTTCACCAGGGTTGATAAGAGTTTCATAGGAAATCAAATGATCCAAATAAAACTCTCATGTAATAAGGTTTAATGAAAACCATCACACTATGGAATTCATGTTTATTATTTAAAACTTTTTATAACTAAAAATGTGACTAGTTTATATAATGCCAAGGAACATTAAACCAACCCTATCAATTCAGTATGGATATATTTTAAAAATCAGATTTACCAGGTTTTAATGAAGTCAGTTTTCCTGGTAGCATGAAAAGGTTGTCCTACATCCAACACTGGCCCCATCCTCTCTGAGCTGCATTTGGTTCCTTCAGTTGTAAAATAAAGAGTATACCACCCTCATAAAGTTGGTGTGAAGCCAAACATGATATAAAAATACCTAAATACATACATTTGATACATTTCATTTCTCTTTTCTTCTTGGTTTACTAACCTATGAAGTATTTTTATAATATCTTACATGATGAAATTTTAAGAAAACTGAAAATCATTCTTCTGGCTTGTATAACACAATTAGGAAGGTTTGATCTCTTCCTTTTTTGTACTGGGGGTTGAGTCCAGGGCCTTGCACACACACTCAACCACTGAGCTATATCCTTAGAATTGATTTCATTGAAATTTCTTATAAACCCTAAAAAGTTTGGGCTCTATCTGTCTTGTAGAACAGAACAGCCACAGGGGGAAATGTTTTTGACCTGCATGTTCAATTTTTTATTTTTTGTCTTTTTTGAGACAGGATCTCCTCGTAGACCAGCTGGCCTGGAACTCACAAAAATCTGCCTGCCTCTGCCTCCTGAGTGCTGGGATTAAAGGCATGCACCACCCTGCCCAGCTCTGCACATCCAATTTTTAAATTCATTACTTTTCCTAGATGTACTGAGAAGGCAGAAGGAGGCAATGAAGGATGTATTGTAAATGCCTTCCAGAATTTAGCATGTACTTAGTTGTTTTTTTCTTGTAGAAAGCAACAAGCTAGCAAGCTAAAATTTATAATGACAGGCAATAGAAGATGGCCAAAAGTTATAAACAAGAACAAAGCTGAAGGTCTCACATAACTTTAAAACCAGACTGCTCATAAAAGCTACAGTATTAGGAAAAGGATAGAAACATAGTTTAATTACGTAGAATGGAAATTTAGAGATATGTAGCGAATCAATTTTTTACTAAGGTATAAAAGGCACATGCAATGGCTAGCCACATGCAAAAGAATAAATCTCCACTCCTGTTTCACATCCTATATGCAAATCAGTGGCTTCCTGGAGTTGAGGGGGGAGGTGATTTCTAAGAGATATAGGAGACTTCTGAGGGAGGCAATACATCTCTTTCACCCTTGAGATCCAGTCATACTCAAACCCTAGTTCTATGCCCCTAGGAGAGAGCAGAGATGCCACGTTTGTTCTATGTAATGTTCTGTCTGCCTACACTACTCTTCTTCCTGCTTACCCTTGCATCTAAACTTGTCTATCTAACTTGTTTTTTTTCCCCCCTTTACGGGCAGCTAACATGCACTTTTAGAAAGTCATCCATGATTCTTTGTGTCTGATTTAGGTCCCCTCATTTTCTGTTCTTCCAACCTGGTTCATGCGTAAATATTTGTGGTGTAATAAAAATATTGGTATTTGGTCTTTGTCTCGGGTTCTTGGCACAGAACTCTCTCTTAAAAGCCTTGGAATTGGGGCTGGAGAGATGGCTCAGCAGTTAAGACCACTGGCTGCTCTTCCAGGGGACCTGGGTTCAGTTCCCAGCACCCACATGGTGGCTAACAACCATCCTTAACTCAGTTTCAGGGGATCTGACACCCTCCTTTGACCTCTGTGGGCATTGTACAACATAGATGCACTTACATACATGTACACAAAACACTCATACACATAAAAAATAAAATAAGTAAAAACCTTGGAATCTCCTGAGAGGGGCAGCATTTGTATGCTAATTAGATGACTGTTAGCTAGGGACCTCTATATACCTATGGGATGAGGGTTGGATGTCAGAAAGACCAGGCTAGGGGTAGAGACTGAGTTCAATCACAAATGCCCAATGATTTAATCAAGCACACAACTACATGATGAAACTTCTAAACGATGGGGTTTTCAGAGCTTTTGGATTCATGAAGCTGCTAGAAGAGATGGGACAGTGGTAGACCCAGAGATAGTATGGGATCTACCACTAACAGCCTTATCCTATCCATCTCTTCCATTTTCTGCCTGAGTTGTATCCTTTCTCATAAATAGGTAAATGTAAATAAAGTGGTTTCCTCCATTCTATAAGTTATTATAGTGATTTACCAAACCTGGAGGGGAATCATAGGAACCCGAATTTGTAGCCAGGTTGAAAAGAGTAGGTACCCTGTTTTGACTATCATATGACATGAGGGGAGTCTTGTGAGACTGACCATCAAACTGTGGCATCTGTAACTCTGGGCACAGAGTTGAATTATTGTACAATCAGATAGTATCTAGATAATTAACAAAATTGATGTTAGAAAGGATATCACATACTGGGAGTTGAGAACAGTTATTTGAAATCTGTTTATGAATTTCATTGATATAAACTCCAGGAGACAAAATTCTGTTTATTTTATCTACTATACTACATTTCTAGCACAGTGCCTGGCATACTGTTCAACAGAAACTGACTGAATATAAATAGAAATGACAAATGGAATTCCTACCACTGGAGTATAGACATATATTCCAAACTATAATCTGGAGCGAAGCCTATTATGAGATCTTCCCTGGCTTTGCTTCAGTGCAACACTGAAAACTGGAAACAAAGAGTAAAGTATCATGTCTAACTTTCCACTAGGAGCTATGAAGGCCAACTGTGGGGATACGTGATACTGAAGAAAGAGTAGGAAGCCGTAAATAGATCTTAATTCAGAGTTGAGTACAGCCCAAAGATCAAGTCCTAGCCCTGCTAACTTTTCCACATTTAACCTCACGTTGTCAAGCAGTGATTCTCTCAAACCTGCTGAGCAGTGGAGTCTAATCCCTACCCTACTGCCTACTTTTTAAAAAATGCTTCAACATAAAAACAAACTATGTGTGTGATCTACTAGAACCAAAGGCAATGAAAATCTTCTCAGATGAATACTAGTGCGTCAAGTTCTTTAAAGACATCATCTAATCCAGAAAATATGCAGAGAGAATAGAGTACCTTGTCTACCATGAGCCCAGAGAAACTGGTGATTTCCCACTCTTGCCATAGAGGTATCATCAGTCACCTGCAAGTAACTCATCTGTCCTTGACCTGCGATTCTATCAAGATTCTTAAAAGCACACTGGTGTCCGCACTTTCTGTTAGACTAGATTTCAAGCCTAACAGGGGCAGAACACATCTTCTTGTCAGTGCTGAGTAGGGAGGACAGGCTCTTCAAACACCGAACAGGACTGAGCAGTAGATGCCAACACAGCCAGCATCTATCAGGTAAATTTGTTGAGGCTAATACGATCTGACAAAAGTGAACCAGGTCTAACAGACATTGATAAGAAAATAATAGGTCCAGCTTGGCACTCAAATAGGTCTCACCTGTGATGAAGTCGTCCTTCCTTTCTTAATTTCAGATGAATTTTCACTCAGTTTTCCTACTTTGTTACTTGAGGTGCATTTGTAACATGCCCATCTTGTTTGGCCTTCAGTTTCTATGGTGCATTCTTTGTTTTGTAGACAAAATGAATGATACAAATGGCCACAGCTACAAAATGAAGAAATACAATTTGTGCTATTTCAAAATCTATAAACATGAACAATGATAGAGTGTACTAGCATATGGTAAAGAAAAACTGGAATGACAAGAAACAGGAGAGGAACAATCCCCACTGATATCCTTGACTTTAAAGAATCCAGTCTAGGGCTGGACAAGGTGGTGCATGCCTGTAATCCTACCACTCTGGAGGCAGAGGCAGGTGGACCTCTCTGAGTTCAAGGCTAGCCACCTGGTCTTCATAGCCAGTTCCAGGCCAGTCAGGACTACATAGTGAGACCCCGTCTCAAAGGGAAAAAAAAAAAAAAATCCAGTCTCACAACTTTAATTCTTAGGTTGTGAGTAGCAATGCCATCACAATTCTCTGATTACAGAGCTGAGTGGAGTTTCTGCTCATTTTCCAACTATGAAATTCTTCTGGTCATTGTTTTAGGCGGTTTTTTAAAAAAGGCAATTGGGCCGGCCATAGTGGCGCATGCCTTTAACCCCAGCACTCTGGAGGCAGAGGCAGGTGGATCTCTGTAAGATCAAGGCCAGCCTAGTCCACATAGCAAATTCCAGGCCAGCTGGGGCTACAGGAAGACTCTGCCTCAAAATAAATTTTTAAAAAAATTGTAGAGGCAATTGGGAAACTTGTAGTTATTTTAGTAGCTTGGTAATAATATGAATGGTCTACCACATTCAAATTCAAGGCAAGTTACAACTTGAAACATCGAAAAAAAGTCAATGCTCTAGAAAATTCTTACACTTGTACCATGAAGACATTCTCTGTTGATTTTTCTAAATTACCAAGTGAGTCTCCCAGATGTTGAATACTGAGCATGCCTCTCAGATGTCTTTTCTGGCTCCTCCTTTCTCTCGCCTGAAGCACTGGACTGGTCCAGAGGGCAATCCTCTTCTCTTCTATAGTCATTAGTTTTCCTTCTCAATGCTATTTCATTCTCTATATAACCTGCTTCTCATATACTAGTTTTTCCTCTCTCTCGCCCTGCTTCTTTAGCGACGGTTTCTAGTTCCAAGCCTTTAAAAGCTATAGGCTCATGATTACCAAATTTATACCTTCAGCACAGACCTCTCCCTTCATCCCTATGTATCTGTCTTCTCAGGAACTCTATTCTGATATCTAATAGACATCTTAATTTAACATGTCCAAAACCAAGCTTGTAATTTCCATTAACTCCACTTCTACTGCATACTTCACATCTCAATAAATAGCGACTACATCCTTCAAGTTTCTAGAAGGCAAAAACCATTGGAGTCATCCTCGACTATTTTCTGTTTTCACATAATGAGCAAATCTATAGCAAATCCTCCTGGCTCTGCCTTCACAATATCCAGAATCTCCCACTTCCTTCTTTGCTACGTATCGGCCCAGGCCATCTCTCTCAAGGACTATTGCAACAGGCTTGCTGGTCACCCTGCTTTCCTCCTTGATCCTCCATAGCCCATTTTCAACACAGCAATCAGATCATATCACTCCCATCCTCAAAACCACCCAATGACTTCTTAAAGGAACCTGGCTCCCACAGGACTTGGCCTCTGTTCTTCCTTTGGAATTCATTCTTGTCATTTTCCCTTTCTGTTGCTTTGCTCAGGCCCAAGAGTCTACTCACTCACTGCTCCTGAAGGACGCTAGAAAGGGTATTGCCTGGCAGCCACCATACTCCTTGTTCCTCTGCTGGGAAACTCTTCCTACAAATTATACATGGCTACCTCCTTAGGTGTCTCTGTTTCTTTCTCTCATTTTAAAAATATTTATTGATTTATTTTTATTTTATGCATATGAGTGATTTGTCTACTTGTAGGCAAGTACATTTGTGGTGTGCAGTGTCCATAGAAGCCAGAAGAGGGTGTTGGATCCTCGGGAACTGGAGTTATACACAATAGTTAGCTGCCATGTGGGTGCTGGGAACCAAACCTGGGTCCTCTGCAAGAGCACCCAGTGCTCTTAACTGCTGAGCCATTTTTCCAGCCCCACCTTAGGTCTTTTGTAGTAGGGCACCTTCTTGACTATAGCTATGCCATGTTAGAGTTTAGGCTGACTCTAGTCTCTGAAATTATCAGCCAGTTGGCCCGGGGTATGGGAACACATGTTGGTTGGACCCCGATTGTCTTCAAAACATGTCAGCGTGTCCTGGAGAGCAACTGCTAACTGTAGATTTATGGCTCCTATAAGTTATGCTTGGCTTGCTTCTGCAAAATAGTAATTGTTGCTTAATAGAACAGAAATTGTTAAGGGACTTTCCATCTGTAAGCTTGGGAACTTAAGCTTTTCACCCCTGGCTATGGTTGCTCTGTATAAAAGTTTACCCTAGAGATGGCTCGGTGCTATACACTTGGGTTCCCAACACCCTTGTGTAGTAGCCCTGGCCAGTAACGACTTTCATTTGGCAAAACTTTGTCTGAGCGGTCTTCTCTGGTGAAGCACCCCACAACACTTTAAAAATTATTCAGTAAGGTCATTAAACAATGAGTCTTTATCTATTTGCGCTTTGTAAATTAGTACCTCCCAACATTCTCTTTCTCTATACTGTTTTATTTTTATTAATGTAACAATTATATTTTAATTTTCTAAGTTAACTTGTTTCTAACAGTGAAGCATTCTTGACAACACTCACCCACCCAAATTTCTCTCTGCCCCTCTACATGTTTTATTTTTTCCCATAAGATCTACCACTGTTTGACATTTCACTTGTGTTTATTATCTGCCCCAAATGCTAGAATGTAAACTTCTTTGTTTTCTTCATGTTGTTTTTTAGCCCATTCAACAGGATGTAGGCTGTTAATAAGTATCTGTGAAATGATTAGTTCTTTCTATGATGAGAAACATTTCCTTATTCAGTCTCTAAATCTGAGCTTCCTTCACAGCTGACACAGTGTTTTTTTCATCTAGGCACTCATTCACCTGTCACAAAAGTCTAGGATGTAGGTATTGTCACTATCTCAATTTACAATAAGAAAACTAAGATAAAAAAAGATAATTTGCCCAAGTCTCATAGCTACCATGTGGCAGAGTCAATATTTGAACTCAGGAAGTTTGACTCTTGGGTCCTATACTATGTTGCCTCTACGCATGTATTCTAGACAAATTCTTGGGACCAGATACTAACCCCTTCACTTGTGTATGAGACCTCTTCTCTCTTTGTACTGTGATTTAAATATATCTATATGTTGATGATTTCCAGTCCCAACATGTCTCCAGACTTCTGATGAGACCACGGTAACTCTGCTTGGAGTCTAACAGCCATCTCAAATCTAAAATCTGCAAGACAAAACTCTTGATTTTTCCAGTTTTTACACTTGCTCCTCCTCAGACAAGGGTATCAAGCTCACCCAGTTCCTCAAGCCTAGTTTCCCTCTCATATTCCATACCTAATGCACCACCAAGTTGGTCATGCCTTTAAAATACATTCTGAATCCAAATGGCTCTCCACACCTTCACCTGTCTCTCAATCTGCTCCAGGGGTTTTCCGTCAGAGATGCACCCTTCCCTGTGCTTTCTTAAAATAGTACTCTTCCGGAATACTTCATCCTCCTGTTCTTCTGCCCTGTGTTTATTTTTCTTCTTAACTCTTAGTAGAGATTATGCACTCTCTGAAATCCTTCATTTCACCCCCTCCCCTCTCTCATGCAGAATGTAAGGGCCTCGGTGGCAGGAATTCTACCTGTTTTGCTCGCTGCTTGAATGACTAAGTGGGACTGTGTATCCACATGTACTACTGCCTGGCAATACTACACCTGCACCATGCAGGTGACATTCCTTCTCTTTCTTACCTGAAGACAATAATTTCATCAGCCATTTCTTGGCGTCTTTTGTACTGTTGTAAACATATAGAGCAGTAATCCTGTTTGGGATTGAGTCCTTTTGAGATTGAAGCTCTCAAGTTACACAATGACCAATGGAGATCTTGGTTTAGAAGGTTGGTTGTTGTTTCCAGCAAGGTCTATGAAAGGCCAAAACAAATACAATAGGTTACAAGATGAAAGATAGGGATTAATGAAGAATATTATTCGTTTAGTTTTCAACTATAAACAACTGAAATTGGAATACACTACAGAAGATGTTTGATGAGACAAACATCAAACCCACAAACTCAAGCAGTTAATCTTAACATGCAGAGTGGTAAATACACACACTTAAATGCTCCAGTGTGTTACTAGTTCCTCCTGAGAAATGTGCCATTCTGTGGCTTATTCAATACTGATAAGACCAAATCTATTTATTCTATTTTATAGCTTTTATATTGATCCTTTTTATGGATTAAAGATTTGTAATTAACCATTTTTCAAAAAAGTTTACTGAGCTTTCATTTGGAAAATAAAATACTGGTCTCATTGCCAATGAATGTGAATAAGAAGCATTTCCATATTCTGGAATACACCTGTTTGTGTATCCACATGTGTAAATTAAGTTCAAGAGAAATTTTTAAATATGAAAAAACCATACATACTTCAATCTACCATATTTTTAGTAAGTAGTAATTTTCAAAGACAAATATTCGAGGAAAAGGAGAAAAAAAAGAACAGAAAAGAAAAACAGCCTCATTTTCTATCTTAGGACAAACAGACATGCAAGCAGCTTACTTACTTGTTCATAGTTAAAGGTATCTAACATTCCCAGAATAAGGCCCTGGATTTCTCCAAGTTTTCCTTTTCCATAAATTGGGTCCTAATTAGAAAAAAAAAAAAAATGTAAGAATTGTAATTGTTGGGCTACCTGGGATTTTAAATTTACTTTAGGTATTTCTTATTGTTATTGCTGTGGATTTTGTTTTCTGAGATGGTATTTCACTGTGTAGTTTAGGCTGGCCTGGAACTCACTAGGTAGCCCAAGCTGGCATCAAACTTGCAATTCTCCTGTTTCAGCCTCCTAAAAGCCAGATTTATAGGCATAAGCCACCATGCCCAGCTTAAGTATTTCACTTAAGCTCTTCCACGAACCTTCCCCAAGAAATGCATAGCCTCTGAATGTCTCAAAATTAAAATGTAAATGACCCAAATCCCTTCTTTAATAATCTTCTTTGCAGGTTTAATTAAACTTTATATCACTTATGTTTCTGTAAGAAGCTTCTATTAAACATCAGCTTTCCAAACTCTTTTGAGGTCTTCCTCAATCGCTGCTTAAAATCAATATATTTAGGAATAACAATCTGTCCCAACAATTCCTCTTGTGACCCACATTTTGCTATCTCCTAGCCCAAAGTAACTAAATTCCTCTAGTTTTAGAGACAGCTTTCAGTTTTTTAAAAGCTTTTTCCCCCAATAAAGTCATTACTGATAAATCACAGACGTCTAGTAACTCAATTTTCTCTCTACTGCCCTTCATACTAGGTATGCCAGATCACTTGTTTATTATGCACAATTTAAAAAAAACACTCAGTGGACCACAAACCCTCAAAACGCCCAAACTGAAATCCATTCACCCAGAAACTGCTGACATTTTGGCACACATTTATCCAAGCCTGCTTCTGGAAGAGGATGCACATCTTACCGTATAAAATTTGAACATTTCACAAAATATTTTTATATCTATTTTTTACTTAATGTTATGAGTACTTTCCCATATCATTATTTCTTTTTTCAAAAAAAAAAAAAACTTTACTGAGGGGGCTGGAGAGATGCTTCAATGGTTAAGAACACTGACTGTTCTTGCAGAAGACCCGGGTTCGAATCCTGGCACCACATGACAGCTAGCAACTTTCCGTAACTCCAGTCCCAAGGGATCCGACAGCCTCTTCTGACCTCCGCGGGCATTGC
>NW_008336851.1:1216662-1219431 GCF_000622305.1 Nannospalax galili | reverse complement strand
TTGAGAATTTCATACATGCTTATGAGGCATTTTGATCAAATCCATGCCTACTCCCTCCCCTCCTCATTGTATTTCTTAAAAGCTGCAGAATATGAATCATATTAAAATACATTTTACTTAACCATACTAAGCTGTTAGACATCTGGGTTTATCTCTATCCCAACCTAATTCACTATTATCAAATGCTAGTGACTAAAAATCTTGGTCTCTTTCATTCTTTTTTTTGGGGGGGTGTGTGTCTTTTTGAGACAGCGTCTCCTTGTAGCCCCAGCTGGCCTGGAACTCACTCTGTAGACCAGGCTGGCCTTGAACTCACAGAGATCTGCCTGCCTCTGCCTCCTGAGTGCTGGGATTAAAGGCATGCACCACCACGCCAGACAATCCTTTTTATTTTACTTAAAAAAAAATTTATTGAGAATTTCAAACATGCATATAAGGTGTTTTGATCAAAAGCACCTATTCCCTCCCCTCCAACTCCTCCCGTATCTCCCCATCACTTTTTCCTGATAACTTCATGTACTCCTTCTTTTTCTTCTTTTATGGGGCTTTTTGCTACTCTAACATTCCCCCCCTCTGAAGAGGTAACCCTAAAATCTTTTAGGGATTAGATAAGAGCTCCCAAATACTTTTGACATTTTTGGCCTTTGGAGCAGAGTATGTTGCTAAGAGGACATCTCCAGGGCTTGGAGAAATAGCTCAGTGGTTAAAAGCACTTGCTGCTCTTGCAGAGGACCTGAGTTCAGTTTATAACACCCACACTGAGCAGTCTACAGTCTCCTGTAACTCCAGTTCCAGGGGATCTGATGTCATTTTCTGGCCTCCATGAGCACCTGCACACATGTGGTGCCATATGGTACACATACATACACTCAGGCACATATACAAATGTACATAAAAAAACAAATCTTTTTATAAAGCAATGAAAAGACCTTTTAAAAAGAAGGACATCTCCAGAAAAAGGATTATGGACTAGAGGGTACTTTTATAAAAGATTCTTAGTATACATTATAATATGCTTACCGATTACTCTATCCAAGCTTATTATGCAATTTTTATCTCCAGCAACACATTTGTGCTCTTTTAAATGGCATCTCTGACCAGACTGATAAGGTGGTTTTGGAAATTGCTAATAAATGAGCACGCCAAACCTAGTACTTTGGTCAAATGTGAGGTTATGTGTGACATAAATGACTTGTCAAATGGAGGAATTCAAGTACATGATAATGATAAAAGCAGATGTCACTTGTTAAATGGGTAGAATATGACAAATTCAGCACTAAGCACTTTATACAGTCACAATGTACGATGTACATATGGACTCAAGCAAGTGCACATTGAAAACGTAACTAATTGTGCCTGTGTAAGTACAATTTTTGCATTGTAATTATTTCCTAAACCATCATAACTATTTACATATCATTTATATGGTACTAAGCATTGTAAATAATCTAAAGCTGACTTAAAAGAATATGGGGAGAGCTAGCCATGGTGGCACATGCTTGTAATCCTAGTTTTTGGAAGGCCGAGGCAGGATTATAGTGAGTTTCAGGTCAGCCTGGGCTACATAGCCAGGCTCTGTCACAAAACTCAAACAAACAAAAAAATATGAGGAGGATGTACATAGCTTTATGCGAACACCACGCTATTTTACATAGGAACTTGAACATTCATATATTTAGATATTTATGAGTTACTGAAACTTGACACATACTGCAAGATGACTATATGTACCACACCACTGAATTCCTTCAGTATCTTTAATGAATGAAGAATCTGAGGCTTAGGGAGGTTAAGCAAACTCTAAGCATAAGTACTATCATGTCAAGAGGCTCTGATTTTAATCCAGAAACTTTAGAAACTGTTTTTTAATGGTCTCTGATATACTGGCATCTCTAGTATAGATACATTAAAAAATTATTTTTTGTTGGAAAACATGGGTAACTAAACTAAATGATAAACCAGTTAGAAAATATCATCATGTTTCTGGCTACTTTGTAGTGAAGTAAGAGTCAGTAAAGTCTGGTGCTGTAAGAGTAGTTGAGTTCAGAAAGAAACAGCAATGCAGTCAGGAAATACTTGAGGAATACAACATCAGGATTTACCCCTTTTCTCTCATGGTTTCTGATGATAGCTCTTGAAGGCTGAGCTGGTCAGTGAAGTTTATAATGAGATGAGTAGCAATTAATCTTTGAGTATGGAGCTGTCTGCCACAAGTTTTCCAGTTGCTGCGATTATGGAGAAGAAATGCAAAGCACAAAATACCTATGTACCCCTCTTGAACGTTAACAAATGTAGAAGTCAGGGCTTGGACAGGCCATATTCTGTCTCACAACTAGAGATCATATTATTAAGCTAAAAACACTTGTACTGGTGGAGATCATTTGCAAAAGGAAAATGAAAAATTTCAGAAGAGAGGACCCAGATTTGCTTCCCAGCACCCACATGGCAGCTTACAACTTGTCTGTAACTCCAGTTCCAGGGGATCTGATACCCTCTTCTGACTTCCATGGTCCATTGTGCAACACGGGTGCACTTACATACAGGCAAAACATTCATACACATAAAAAATAAATTAAAACAAGTTAAAAAAACATTCCTTTGTAAAGGAGTCCCAAGAAGTCAACAATGAAAACCTACTGAAACTAAGAAGTGTTTACATAAAAGGAAAGGTAAAACATTTCAATGCAAACAGTATGAAAGTTAATTGCTTTCTAATATGCCAAAAACAGGATTTAAAATTAAATGTAGTATTTACACTGATACTTAAAA
>NW_008336851.1:1214761-1216548 GCF_000622305.1 Nannospalax galili | reverse complement strand
ATATATATATGACTTATGAGGAAAACTACAAAACTCATAAAAGAAATCAAAGATCTAAACACCTATGACAGAGAACATGTGCTGTTTGTCTTTCTGGATCTGGGTTACTTCACTCAGGATGATTGTTTCGAGTTCCATGTATTTACCTGTGAATTTCATTTTTCTTAACACCAGAATAACATCCCATTGTGTAAATGTACCATACTTTCATTATTCATTCATCAGTTGATTAACACCTAGGTTGTTTCCATTTTCTGGCTATCGTGAGGAGAGCAGCAAGAATTTGGATGAGCAGGAATCTCTGTAGTAAGATACAAGGTCCTTTGGGTGTATGTCCATGAATGGTGCTGGATCATATGTAGATCCATTTCTAGACTTTTGAGGAATCTCTATACTGATTTCCATAGCGACTGCACAAGTCACTCCCACAAGCAGTGACCAAGAGTTACCCTTCTGTCCACATCCTCACCAGCATTTGTCATTATTTATTTTTTTGGATCTTAGTCATTCTGATTTGATAATATGAAATCTCAAAGTAGTTTTAATTTACATTTCTCTGATGGCTAAAGATGTTGAACATGTTTTGTTTTTTTTTAAGTTAAAAAGCAGAATGTGTTAGCTTGTTCATTGTGATAATAGTTTCTACTCAGTACTTCCTTGACTATTGCATGATTCTAGATACCCTACATTTTCAAGCTTCTTTCTTTTTCTTTATTTTTTTTTTGGTCTTTTTTGAAACAGGGTCTCCCTGTACCCCAGCTGTCCTATTGTCCTATGTGTGTGTGTCACTATGTGGGCCAGGCTGGCCTTGAACTCAGAGAGATCCCCTTGCCTCTGCCTCCCGAGTGCTGGGATTAAAGGCGTGCGCCACCACGCCTGGCATGTTCAAGCTTCTTTTACTTTCCCAGCAACACAGTGGGATAGCTATCATCACTAACCCCATTTAGCAACTGAGTATATTAGACATTGTGCTGCTGTGACAAAATACCCAACATAAACAACTTAAAGGAGAAAAATCTTATTTTAGCTTACAGTTTTAGAGATTTGGGTCCACAGTCCTTGGCTCCACTAATTGTGAAGCAAAACACTATGATGTGGGAACATGAGGCAGAAACCATTCACCTCATGGCAGGCAAAGAAGAAAGACCCTTGGACCAAGTGCTTTACCCAGTTAGGAACCAAGCCTTCATATCTAAACCATAGCAATGAGGGAACTGAGGTTCTGAGCTCCTACATGTATCTACAAGGCATTACTATCTATTCATAAAGAAACAGATGAATAAAGGCTAAGTCTCTTGCTAGGGAGCTAGGTAATCTCAGAGGAATCTGTAAATAAATCTCTGTCTGTAAAATCCTCACTCACCCCCCCAACCCCCCCACTTCTTTTCTTTTCTTTTCTGTTGTTTTGTTTTTTCTTTGTTATTCTGTTTTGAGACTGGGCCTCACTCTGTAGCCCAGGCTGACCTGGAGCTCCTTCCAGCAGACTACTGGGATACTGGAATTACAGGCATGCACCACCACATCAAGCACATAGGGTACGTTTTTCCAGCCTATCAACCTTCCCTTTTTTAAAATTATTCATTTAAGAGTCCATTGGAATTTCTAGACAAGGGCTTCCTATCAACCTTCGTTTTTTAAAAATTATTCATATGAGAGTCCATTGGAATTTCTAGACAAGGGCTTCCAAAAGCATTCCTCTATGGGGTTCCTCCTCATTTTTCTTTAGTCTTCCAAGGCTGGACTCTAGAGTGATGAATTCAGGATTTTCTTTCAGGTATTTTGAAAGC
>NW_008336851.1:1213551-1214445 GCF_000622305.1 Nannospalax galili | reverse complement strand
TCTGCCCTTCTGGTAAATCTAGTCAGCCAGAGGTCCCTGTTCCAGGAAGATCAGCTGTTCCTCATCTACGGCAATCCATTGTCAGTATTCCTTTGGATAGAATTGGGGTCTGCTGTTCATTTTTCCAGTAGTATGTTGGGTTACTGTCTGGAAGAGCCTTTATCCATGCTGGCCAAGAACTCGATTGAAGGTATCGCCTGTCTGGCTTTGCTGTTTGTCAAGTAACTTTTAGTTACATATATGTATGCTCTTAAGAAATTATATTGGCCCCTTTGATCATTGGTTATACTTCCCTTTTGGGTGTTTAAGATCCTACAGTTGTCCCAAATAAATCAATTTATTTTTATAGTTAAGGTCATTTGAGGATCTGTTCCTCAGGGGTCACATGGGCTTGGGAGGAGCTCCTGGAGACTTTCTTTTACCAGTTCCATCTATGTGAAGATAAGTCAAAGGTCCTGCTCGACGATGTTTGACTTCACTTGGAAGCAAGAATGGGATATTTTCTCTGAGTTGACCCTCCTCTTTGTAGACTGGACACTGATACTAGTCCATCTCGTGGGGTCTCCATGGCCTCCCTGAACAAGAGGACAGGTGACTCACCACAGTGACAGGACATTTTGAGAGATGTTGCATAGTCCCATAGAACTTAGTCAACCTTGGAGGGCAAGGGACAAAAACTGCCCTTTAAGTCCCTCTGACCACATTAGTACAGGCCTCAAAGTAAAACATCAAATACGATTAGTTCCACCAGTCTGGTACTTATCATGTGCTATGTAGATAAGGCTTGGATAAAAAAACCAAATAGTCTCAGATAAACCTTGAGTAGATATATATTTTGTTCCTTAAACTAGTTGACTATACTATGACCATAGAAAATTTAAGATTATGTCTCAT
>NW_008336851.1:1211835-1213291 GCF_000622305.1 Nannospalax galili | reverse complement strand
ACTAAACTATGACCTTAGGCTTAGGCTTTCTCATTTTTTCTGTCTATTTTGGAAAATATCTCCATTCCCATATCCTTTTAACATCTTTCACATTCTCATTTTCTATTTTCTTTAAATAATTATGAGAAATAACAGCATTAACAAAATTTTTCCATCTGTTGTGAGACTTCTTTTCCTGGGGAGGCTAAGCAATGCTTATTCCCTTTTAAGGTTCTAGTGTCACGCCAAAGTTTGATTAAAGTTTTATTGGGGAAGCAATGAATTTATTGAGCTTACTTACCGAGATAACTGAGGGTTGCTGAGGTGTATGTATGACCTGAGGGTATGCACACTGGAAAGCCTTTAACCCAGCACGGGTCATGCCTTCTCTTCCTAGCCTTCCCCAGATGGTATACTTTAGCCATACCCAAATCCAGGAGGCCATGTGTGATTAGGGCCAAATTACACACGGTTTCTGGGAAGAGTAGCTGGATAATCTGGTGAGGGACAAATGACCCTGCGTGGCCCTCCTTTAATGAAAGAGCACAACCATCAACAAGCCTAATTATGACAATGTTTAGCGATCAGGCTCAGCTGAAGTCATGATGATGGTAGTTATTCCATGCAGAATGGACTGCTGTATAACATCATCTTATTAAAAGGACCTGGAATTTAAAAGGATTTGGTGCTAGGAGCCACATATGAGGGAGAACATACGTTGTTTGTTTTTCTGACTCTGTGTTACTTCACTTAGTTTAACAGTTTCTGTATCCATCCATTTACCTGCAAATTTCATTATTTCATCTTTCTTTACTGCTGAATAGAACTCCATTGTGTAAGTGTACCATATTTTTGTTAACCACTCATCAGTTGTGGGGCACTTAGGTTGCTTCCATCTCTTAGCTATTGTAAATAGAGCAGCAACAAACATGGTTGTACAAGTGTCTCTACAATAGGATGAGTCCTTTGGGTTTATGCCAAGGAATGGTATAAAGGGGTCATATGGTAGGTTCATTTTTAGTTTTTTAAGAGTTCTCCATACTCCTCTCCATAGATGTTGCACGAGTTTGCAATCCAACCAGCAGTGAATGAGCATTCCCCTTTCTCCACATCCTCCCCCCGCATCTGGTATCATTTGTTCTCTTGATCCTACCCAGTCTGATTGGGGTAAGGTGATACCTTAGGGTGGTTTTAATTTGCATTTCCCTAATGACTAATGATGCTGAACACTTTTTGCGGTGTTTTTTCCTTTGAGAACTCTGTTTAGATCTTTACCTCATCTTTTAATTGGGTCATTTGGTTTCTCGATTCTTGTTTTTTTGAATTTTTTATGTATTCTGGATGTTAAACCTCTGTCAGATGTGTCACTGGTGAAGATTTTTTCACATTCTGTGAGTTTTCTCTTTACTCTTTTGATTTTATTTTTTATTTATTTATTTATTTATTTTGCTGTACAGAAGCTATTTAGTTTAATGAC
>NW_008336851.1:1210062-1211810 GCF_000622305.1 Nannospalax galili | reverse complement strand
TTTTCTTCTAATAGTTTCAGGGTTTCCAGTTTCACATTGAGGTCTCTGTTCCATTTGGAGTTGACTTTTGTGTAAGGTGAAAGATAAGGATCTAGTTTCATTCTTCTACAGGTGGAGATCCAGTTTTGCCAGCACCATTTGTTGAAGATGCTGTCTTTCCTCCATTGTGTGTTCTTGGCACCTTTGTCAAACATCAGGTGGCTGAAATTGCATGTACTCAGGTTTGGATCTTCAATGATGTTTCATTGATCTATGTGTCTATTTTTGTGCCAGTACCATGCTGATTCTATGACTATAGCTCTGTAGTATACTTTGAGATCCAGTAAAGTAATCCCCCGAGCATTGCTCTTTGTGCTCAGGGTTGCTTTGGCTATCTAGGGTCTTTTGTGCTTCCATATGAATTTAAGGATTTTTTTTTTCCTAATTCTGTGACGTATGTCATGGGGATTTTGATTGGGATGGCACTGAATTTATATATTGCTTGTGGTAGGATGTTCATTTTCACAATATTAATTTTTCCAATCCATGAGCATGGGAGGTCCTTCCATCACCTGGTGTCTTCCTCAATCTCTTTAACTATTTAAAATTTTCATTATAGAGATCTTTGGTGTTTTGGGGTCAGATTTATTCCAAGATTTTTTTTTTTTTTTGCAGCAATTGTGAATAGGGGCATTTCCCTGTATTCTTTCCCCAATTGCTTGTTATTGGTATATAAAAAGGCTACTGATATTGTAGATTGATAAGATGATGATATACAGCAGTCCCTTCTGCATGAAATAATTACCATTATCACGACTTCGGTTGAGCCTGGTTGCTAAACATGGGCTAAACAAGCCCAAGTCACAATTGGGCTTGTTGACGGTTGTGCTCATTCATTAAAGACATGCCAAGCAGGGTCACTGGACCCTCACCTGAATATACAGCCACTCTTCTAGCCAACTAGTCCAGCCTTGAAAGACAAAAGAAAAATGAGGAAGAACCCAATAGAAGGATGCTTTTGGAAGCCCTTGTCAAGCAACTCCAATGGACTCTCATGTGAACATTTGAATCCCTCTAGGACTTTGAACATAAATGCATGTTGAATTTTGTCAAAGGCCTTCTCTGCACCTATTTCTGCATCAATATGTGTTTTTTGTCTGAGTCCATTTATATGATTAATGATGCTTATTGACTTTTGTATTATTGAACCATCCCTGCATCTCTGGGATAAAGCATACTTGATCATGGTGAATGATCTTTTTGATGTGTGTCTGTATGCTGTTTGCAAGTATTTCATTGAGAATTTTTGCATCTATGCTCAGTAAGGATATGGGTCTATAGTTTTCTTTCTTGGTTGTATCTTTACCCAGTTTGGGGATTAGAGTGATGCTGGCTTCATAGAAGGAATTTGGGAGTTTTCCCTCTGTTTCTGTCATTTTGAATAATTTAAGTAGTACTGGTTGGAGGTCCTCTTTAAATGTCTAGTAGAATTCTGCTGTAAATCCACCTGGACCTGGGCTTTTGTTAGTTGGGAGGCTTTGTATTACTGTGTTGATTTCCTTATACATTATGGTTCTGTTTAAACTGTTGATCTCTTCTTGCTTTAACTTTGGTGGGTCCCATGATTTTAGATATCCATCCATTTCTTTTAGATTTTCAAATTTAGTAGTGTATAGGTTTTTTAAAATATTCCCTTACAATGGTATGGCTCTTTTGGGTGTCTGTTGTGATGTGTCCCAGAGGTTGTGTTGTGTTGTAGCATCCTTTCA
>NW_008336851.1:1209304-1209940 GCF_000622305.1 Nannospalax galili | reverse complement strand
TTTTGAGCTTTATTGCTTTGTGGTCCAATAGAATGCATGGAATTATTTCAATATTTTTGTATTTGTTGAGGTTTGTTTTGTGGCCAAGTATGTGGCCAGTTTTTGAAAAAGTTCCATGGGGTGTTGAGTAGAAAGTGTATTCTTTGGTGCTTGGGTGGAATATTTGAAAGATGTCTGTTAGATCCATTTGATGTATGGTCTTGTTTAACTCAGACGTCTCTCTGTTTATTCTTTGTCCTGTTGACCTGGCTAATGGAGACAGTGGGGTATTGAAGTCCCCCACTATTTATTACTGAGTTGGGGTTAATCTATGTCTTAAAGTCCTGTAGTGTTGTTTTTATAAGTTTGGGTGCACCAGAATTTGGTGCATATATGTTAAGGATTGTAATATCTTCTTGGTTAATTGTTCCTTTATCAGAATGAAGTGACCCTCCTTTCTTCTTCTATTAGTTTTACTTTTAAAAGTCTATTTTGTCAGACATTAGAATTGCAACCCTGCTTGTTTCTTAGTGCCATTTTCTTCGAATATTCTTTTCCATCCTTTCACCTTAAGGTAGCGCCTGTTCTTGAAGGTGAGATGGGTTTCTTGCAGACAGCAAAGAGATGGATTTTGTTTCTTAATCCAATTGCTTAGCC
>NW_008336851.1:1198944-1209258 GCF_000622305.1 Nannospalax galili | reverse complement strand
ATGTATTGGTTGCTGTCATTTTGATTGCTGTTTGTATTCCCTGTGTAATTTTGTGTTTCCTAGATTATACCTTTATTCATTTTCTTTTGTTGCCCCTGGGGTATAGTTGTTTCTCTCTCTGCTCTCTGTATTGCTTCAATTATTCTTTGAAGGGCTGGTTTTATGGACATGTATTCTTTCAGGCTATTTGTGTCATGGAATATTTTTCTTCCCTCCTCAACTATAATGGATATTTTTGATGCATAAAGTATTCTGGGCTGGCATCTATTGTCATGTAGAACTGGAAATACCTTGGTCCAGACTCTTCTGGCTTTCATAGTTTGCATTGATAAGTCAGCTGTAATTCTGATGGTCTTTCCTTTGTATGTGACTTATTGTTTTTCTTTTTCTGCCTTCAGTATTCTCTCTTTGTTCTGTACATTTAGTGTTTTTACTATGATATGTCGTGGGGAGTTTCTTTTCTGATCCTGTCTATTTGGTGGTCTATGTACTTCCTGTATTTGTATGGAGATGTCTTTCCTTAATTTTGGGAAATTCTCTTCAACAATCCTGTTTAAGATTTGGTCAATACCATAACCTGAAATTCTTCTCCTTCCTCTACTGCTATGATCCGTAGAGTTGGTCTTTTCATGGTGTCCCACATCTCTTGCATATTCCATTCCTGTGTTTTTCTTAAATTTTCCATAATCTTTGCTTGAGCAGTCCAATTGTTCACCTTTATCCTCCAGGGTTGATATTCTGTTTTCCATCTCATTCATTCTAGTGGTGAGGCTTTCCCCTGTTGTTTCAAGTTGGTTTACTGAGTTTTTCACTTTCTTCTTTATTTCTGCCAGAGTTTTCTTCAATATTTCTATCTCTTTTGTGAATTCATTCAGAACTTTATCCCTATCTTCTTTTAGTTCTTTGATTTGTTTTTTTTTGTTTGTTTGTTTGTTTGTTCTTTAAATTCGTTGAATTCCTTCATCATATTTATGATTGTTCTTTTAAATTCAGTGTCTTGGGTTACCTCTAGGGGGTTCTTCTTGTAGAACTCTTCTATAGGACTGGTAGAGTTTGGTGGGGACAGTGTTTTGGCTTTCCGTTTTATTAATCTTTCATTGTGGTTTTGGCATGTGAATTTCTTTTGTTGTTTATGATCGTGATATGAGAATTAAGTTGAAGTATGCTTCTGTTTGTATTATCCGGGTGCCTAGATCCTTTCTTTATTGGTTATGTAAAGCTGGTTGGTACAGGGTTCATGTTCCCTCAGGTTTAATTTGGAGGGAACTGATGCCTTCAGATCACCTAATCAGGTGTACCCACAGAAGCCCAATTCAGGTTCCAGTCAGGTACACTCAGGCTTCTTTCACCGCATGAGGGAGGCCAGAACTCAGTACTCTCTGGTGGTCTGCTGAGATCAGAGCCACTACACTGATGGAGGTTGAAACCCACCCTCTCAGGCTGTCTGCTAGGATCTCAGCCTTAGCCTACCAAAGCCAGATGTGCCCTGGGACCTGGGGAGGAGCCTCACAAAATCCCAGGTAGAGGGATGGGTATGGTGCAATTAGGGAAGCTCGCCACTACGTGGAGGCAGGATGGGGGCTCTCAGGCAGTCCCCTGTGTTCTCAGGCCCTCTTCCAGAGGGAGGTCAGAACTCGGCATTCTCTGACAGTCTGCGGAGATCAGAGCCACGACACCAATGGAGGATGAAACCCACCCTCTCAGGCTGTCTGCTAGGATCTCAGCCGTAGCCTACCCGTTGAACACATTTTCAAGTATTTCTTAGTCATTTGTGTTTCATCTTTTGAGACTGTTTAGTTTCTTGCTCCAATTTTTAATTAGGTTTTTTTTTAAATGTTTAGATTTTTGAGTTTGTTGTATATTCTAGATATTAACCTTTGGTTAGAGGTATGCCTGGTAAAGATTTTTTCCCATTCTTTAGGTTGCCTTTTCACCCCAATGATGGCGTCCCTCCCTATACAGAAGCTTTTTAGTTTCATGAGGTCCCATCTGTCAATTGTTGGACTTAACCCCTGTGCTATAGGAGTCCTGTTCAGACAGTCCTTTCCTGTGCCTATAAGTTCCAGTGTATTATCTAAATGTTGCATGTTCTCTCTCATAAGTGGAATGTAGCTTTAGATATATATGTTTTTACTGGAAAAATCCAGAGGCCAGGAAATTAGTAAGGGGCCATGGGAGGGGACTTCATGGGAGGGAAGATAGAATACAATGATATAAAGGGAGAAAGGGGAATAACAGAGTAGAAAGAGTGGGGTGGGGAATGGGAAGGCAGGGCACAAGAGGGATTAAAGGGAGGGATGACACTAAAAGCCTTTAGGAAAAGTCATATGGAAACCTACTAGTATAGAGCTACTTAAAGTATATACATTATGAAAAGAGAATAAATGGAGCTTTCTTATAATGGGGACAGTGCCCCTATCAGATACCACAGGCTAGCAAATAAAAAGCCCAATGCTAGGAATGGACTCCCTCTTTTAAAATTGTTGACTAGAGGTCCCACAGACTCTCAAACAATACTGGCCACTGCCATTGCTCTTGGTTACTACAAGATCCTGACCCTATTGCTAAAGACACTATAAATGTGAGCCACAGAACAAACAAGGAGAAATGAAGCTGTTACCCGACCTTGAAGTGTCATCTCTACTGACTTGCTTTTATAGTGCTGGAAGGTGCTATGCATGCTACTGGAAAAGTAATCACCAACCCTACCCATCTGTGAGTCCTGTGAGCTACAATAATAACTGGCCTGGCAAGATATGCCCACTGTATACCAGTAGCACAAAAATTATGTGAGTAGCCAACCACTTTCTGATTGAATTAAGGCTTGCCTCACATGATAAAGCCAGTATTTGACACTGATATCAGGCCTAAGAATCTGTGGCTAGACAGGTCATATGGGAGAACCTACTACTATTATTCTGCTAAATGGCTGTTATATCCATATATTAATGCATCTCTCAACTCTCACCAGAGCAGCTTCCTCATGCAGCAGATGGTGATTAACACAGAAACCCACAACTGGTCAATGTGTGAAGAATAAAGACTGTGGATTTCTCAGTCCTAAATGGGCTACCTATATCATACCCTCTCCTCCCAAGGCTCAGGGATCATTGCGGAAGAGAGGGCAGAAAGATTGTAAGAGCTAGAGGTGGTAGATGACTACAGGAAAACAGAAAGCTGGGCAGTTACTCGTATGAACTCAAAGTAATTATGACAGCATGCAAAATACCTACTTGAACTCAAGGTAGACAGAAATCCCAGCATGGAGTTGGGGAATTGGGTAAGAAGCCCCAGTTCTAGCTGAGGAATTCTTGGCAACTGACAGCTGATGGGAGAGGGAGAGTCAGTTTTCTTTAAGGTTGTGTTCATCCACAGAAAATAAAAATAAATTAAAAAGAAAAATCCAAACTCCTTCTCTAACTTCTACAAGAGTGTGCATGCACCCACAAATACACATGTGCACACCATACATGCACATACACCATATTCAAAAACATACATATTGGGGTAAAGTTATTAGAGTACATGAAAATACACACACAAAAAGTCTAAGGAGCAGCAGACCTTTCTGATGAGTGAGGAGTTAATTACTGATGAAAGTAGAACCATTATATTGAATCCCACTATAATTCAAACTGGAGATTTTCAAATATTGAAAGGTTTCAAAGATGTCAGTCTTAAAATATATATTTTTTTAAATTACATGATGCTGTGCAAAGGGAAAGGCATAATTTTATTACAATTTGTAACCATAATTTGTGGCTAAAGCTCACCATAAAGCAAAATGTACACACCAAAACAGAACCTACTTTTAGATTTAGAATTTCATTTCTTCTATGACTTGGTAAAATATTCCTGTCTTGGTGCTAGAGAGATGGTTCAGTGGTTTAAGGCACTGGCTGCTTTTGCAGAGGACCCAGATTCAATTCCCAGCACCAACATGATGGATAACAACTGTTTGTCTTCTGACCTCTGTGGGCATTGCACCACACGGGTGCACTTACATACATGCAGACAATACACTTATACACATAAAATAAAATAAAAAATAAATTTAAAAGTTCCTGTCTTAGACAGATATTACTTTATATATGATTAAAAACCTGTGATTAGTGTATTTTAAAATGTGTATTAGGGCTGGAGAGATGGCCCTGTAGTTAAGAGCACTTCCTGTTCTTCCAGAGAACCCAGATTCAACACCCAGTACCCACATGGTGGATAACAACCACCTGTAATTCCAGGTCCAGGGGATTTGACACCCTCTTCTGGCCTCTGTGGGCACTACAGGCATGTGGTACACTTCTATACATGCAGGTAAAACACTCATACACATAAAATAAAAATAATTAAAAAAATTAAATGTATGTTAATAGTCTACTTAAGAATTCTTCAATATATGGTACTTGCAAATGATTAAATGACATAATATGTATAAACTTTTTTTTTCTTTAGTACTGGGAATGAACCTAGGGTCTCACAAATACTAGTAGGTAAGTGCACTACCACTGAGCCATGTCTTGAGTCCTAAACCTAAGTTCTTAAGGACAGAGTATGCTGTGGCAACAGAACCTACATGTAGCAGTCTTTATCAGTAATAGCCCAGAAGACTCAGAGCACATGGAAAGTGGTACTTGAGGAATCTTAAAAAGAGAGCTGATAGGAACATTTTTGAGGGGTGGCATCACATTACTATTTCATTCTGTGGGTGTAGGCCACTATTACGCATAAAGGGAATGAAGAAAGATGGAGTCTAAGTATAATTTCTGCTGTTTTCCCAAGAAGGTTCAGAAGTTTTTTTAAAGCTTAGGAATTTTAGTGTTAGAATATTTTTAGTGTTCTCCTTTTGATGAGGTTAGGAAGTTTCTTCCTACAGTAACTCTAGACAAAAAGTTTGCTAGAATTTAGACTTGGGGATAAGTCTTGAACATAGAAATATTCCTAGAATGAGCTTAAAAACCTAAATAACAATGAATTATTTAGAATACCAATGTCTATTTTTATAGAACCTTTTTTTTAAATCTAAAAAGTATGATCAGCTGGAAATAAATGATCATCGTCTCCCAGTGGGAACACCGACATGAAGGATTGGGCCTCTGAAGACTGTACACCCTAACTTAAGGTCACCAGCATTTGTCAGGTAAGACCATAGCAATGGGTTACAAGATTCAAGGTTGATTCAAGGTTAGTTAGAAATTTAAATAATACCAAAACTTAGTTGTTTTAAGCTTCAGACTCATTTAAACCAAACCAATTTACTGGTAAAATAGTTGAAATCAATCAGTATTTAGCCTCCCCTGCTCCTGTGAGCTTACCTGCAAGATCCTTTGCAAGATTGCTGGAAGGGCAATGAACGCTGCCATGCTGTTTAGAACCTGCATGGTCAAAGATTTCAGGGCTGTTGGAACAAAATGTTAATATTGAGGTTAGTTTAAGAGTTTTTCTTGAGACAGGGTCTCCCTGTAGCCCCAGCTGGTCTGGAACTGATTATGTAGACCAGGCTGGCCTTGAACTCACAGAGATCCGCCTGCCTCTGCATCCCAAGCAAGAGTTTTTCTTTTAAGTTAGGGGAAAATAGTAGACTTACATAGATTCTTAGAGTTGACCAAGGCCAATTTGATATCTTAAAATTAATTGTTGATTAATTACAAAAACTATAAATTTTTGAGATAAATTATCTAAGGGGCACATGGCAAGAAATGGACAAGAAAAGATCAATAGTACAACAGAGTTTTATTAGGAAAATAATAAGACCATGACACTGGGAAAAGATATAATGGCAGACCCTGCAGACAGAACTGGATTGGTGGGATAGGTGGCCTAGTCAAAGTGGTTATGATGATTTACCTTCACAGTGGGGATGAGGTGCAGCTGAACTGGACAGCTTCTGTGGGGCCATCATTGCCTCCAACAATGGAAACCAGAGTGCCTATGACATCAGAGGAAACCGAAGGAAAACCAGAGGATTAGCATAGTACTTCATAAGTTGAAATACATGTGTCATGTATATTTGCTAGTAACAGTCAGACAAAGAAAAGAAGTGTGTGGCTGGGAAAAGACAATAAAAAGCAGTGACCACAGCTAGAGAAGTCATGTTTCATGGAGTCTTGGGAAACATAAGAAGATACAGAATTATCATGTTATGTATCTCTGAAAAGTGAAGGTTCAGACAGACAGAGAAAGCTTCATAGGTTCTTATCTAGTGATAAATGTGTATCACTCACAAATTCTGCATACCTTCATGTACCACAAAAGGAACACACAACCCCCATAGCTCCATTTTTATTCAATATTGTCAAGCAAGATAAATGGCTAACAGCTATCCAAAGATTTTTTCCTATATCAAGAATTTGGTTGGAGGCTGGAGAAATGGCTCCGTGGATAAGAGCACTGGCAGCTCTTCAGAAGTCCAGGGTTCAGTTCCTAGCACTGACCTACCAGTGGATGACCATGCTGCATGGTGGCTAATAGTCGTTTGTAACTCCAGTCCCAGGGGAGCTGACACCTTCTTCTGACCTCCTAGGGCACTGTATGTACCACACAGGTACACTTACATACATTCAGCCAAAACACTCATACACATAAAATAAAAATAATAAACAAAATATTTTTTTTTAAATAGGTTGTATTTCCTAAGTCATTATATATCAGGAGGCAGAGGCTGAGATGAACTAAATTCAGATTCTGGAGAGATAGCAGTTAATAGCACATACTGCTCTTGCAAAGGATCTGAGCTGGGTTCACTGTACCCATGTCAGGGGGCTCAAAACAGCCTGTAACTCCAGTTCCAGGGGATCTGTTGCCTCTGGCCTCCATGGGGCACTGCCATATTCACCGGCGTGCATGCACATGCAGACACATGCGCACACACACCCATACACAGAGTTAAAAAAAACCAATAAAAATAAATCTTCAGAAACCTACAGAGAATAAGACACTACAGATAGAGTACTCAACCCTACACACATCTATATTACACTTTTCCTCCCAGTGCTCAGGGATCGTGGAAGAAAAGGGGATGAAAAGACTGAAGACCAAGAGGTGGTGGATGACTATAATAAAATTGTTTTCCTGACATAACAGAGCAGCTGCACATATGAACACACCGTGATTATAACAGCACACACAAGAGTTGCACAAGTTCAAGTCAGACAAAATCCCACCATGGAGTGGGGAGGTGGGTAGGAAGTCCCACCTCTAGCTGAGGAGCTATTAACAATGGATGGCTGCTCAGAGAAGGAGAATCAGTTTTTTTTAATAGGGTGGCCTACCAGTGGATGACCATGCTGAAGGCTATGGACCCACACCAGAGTATTTGGGTGACACAAATTGGACTGGATGGGCATAAAGAAAAAAGAAGACACAAAGTTGGGTGGGTAGGGAGGTAGGTGTGATCTGGAAAGAGATGGGGAAGGAAGATGAATACAATCAAAACAATTGTATTAAATTCTGTTTTGATTAATAATTAATAATTAAATATTCTGGAATTATTTATTTCCTGTGATCTCTTGGATGTGATTAACCGTCTCTTTAGACTGCAGTATTCCATCCAGTGAGTATCCTCTGTAGGGCTGGCTTACTAGTCATAAATTCCTTTAATTTTATCATGGAAAGGTTTTCTTTCTCCTTTGATAACAACTGATAGTTTTGCTGGGTATAGCAGCCTTGGCTGGGACCTGTGGTCTTTAAGAATTTGGAGAACATTAGCCCAGGCCCTTCTGGCTTTCAACAACTCCACTGAAAAGTCAGGTGCTTCTTTGATGATCTGCCTTTATCTGTGATTTGGTCTGTTTTCTTACAGGTTTCCATCTTTTCTTGGTTGTATACATTTAGAGTTTTGATTATTATGTGATATGGCAATTGATTTTCTGGTCCTATTTGGTATTCTGTATACCTTTTGCACCTCCAGAGGCATTTCTTTCCTTAGATTTGGGAGGTTTCTGCTCCTTCTACACCTATGATTTGTAGGTTTGGTCTTTTTATAGTGTCCCTGTGTTCCTGCATGTTCCTTTCTTGGGTTCTTAGATTTAACAATTTCTCTGTGTGATACAATTCCACTAACTTGTCTTTAAGACTTGATATTCTCTCTTCTACTTGATCCATTCTACTGATAAGGCTTTCCACCGAGTTTTATTTCACTGACTGAGTTCCTCACTTCAAGTTTTATTTCAGTTTGGCTTTTCTTCAGAAATTGTGGTTCTTTATTAAATTCTATTTTCATGTCTTAGTTTTTTTTTCCATTCAACTGTGCTTTCATGGTCTTCATTCTGGAATTTATGCATATCCTCTTTGAGTTCTTTGACCATATGTAAATTGCTATTTTGAAATTGCTGTCTTCTAACATGCAGAGAATAAGACTTCAGAGACCTCAGTCCTAAATGGGACACCTACATTGCACCCTTCCTCCCAAGGCTCAGGAATCATTCTGGAAGAGGGGAAAGACTGTAAGAGTCAGAGGTGGTAGATGTACAAGGAAATCGTGTCTCTGGACACCACAGGGCAGTTGCACATATGAACCCACAGCACTTGTGAGAGCATGCACAAGACCCGTGTAGGTCCAAGCCAGACAAAAATCCAGCATAAATGGTAGAAGTGAGCCCCAGCCCTACTGAGGAACTATTAACAATTGATAGCTGTTGAGAGAGGAAGAGTTAACTTTCTTTAAGAGTATGACACCAGGTAAGTTGACCAAACTCCAGGGGATGGACTCACACCCAAGAGCATTTGGGGAACACAAATTAGACTGGATAGGCCTTTAGAAAAAACAATAGAAGACATGAAAGTTGGGGAAGGGGTAGAAAAGTAGGGGTAGAGATAGGGGAGAGGGTCTGAATATGATCAAAATAGTCTATAAAATTCTCAAAGAGCTCTCTCCAACCAGCAGGCTTCTCTCTCCTGGGAAAGTGGATAGAGCCCTCCAAGTCTTGACTCCCCAGCCTCACTCACCCTCCCATCTCCCCCTCCAGTCTCTCCTCCTGGCCTGGGTCCTGTCCTATTCCTTGTCTTGGCGCCCCAGACACCTGGGGAGCCATCACTGCTTCTTCCTGATCCTTTGCATCCAGAACAACTCAGTTCCTTCACAGGTCTCCAGGAGCACTGCTTCTGGGCATGGCCCCGCCCTCACCTCCTCCTGCTTCTCTGGGTCTGCATGACCCCCCAGCCTCTTTCCTGGACACCAGGGCTGACCTTTCCTCTTCCTGGTCCTTTGCATCCAGACCAACCCAGCTCCTTAGTGCAGTCCCCAGGGGCCCTTGGGGCCAGCTTCCGCCCCCATCTTCCTTTGCATCTCTGGGTGGCATGGCCAACAGCTGCCCTAGATCAGCATTTCTCCTGGGCCCAGCTCCCAGGCCAGTCCAACCCCCTAATTCCTAAGGCCAAAATCTATCCTGGAGATATCCTGACTGTAGGGGAAAGCCTGAGAGCATCTGATCCTCATCTGATTTGGGCCTCTGTGCGAACTCCTGAAGACAAAAGTAATCTGGCCACTCCAATATAAAAATCAAAAGAGAGAATAGGAACCTTAGAAGAACCGGCCTTTCATGGCCAAAAAGGAAACCATAAAGACACATAAAGTTCACAAAAAGAAGCAGACCTAAACTTGAAGGCTTGAGTCTCACACAAGAATCAGAAATTACAAAAGAAATTCACATGTCAAAAAGAAAAAATAATAACACAAAAACCAAAATAATATATCCTCACCAAGTACCAACAGTCCTCTAGAGGAGTACAATGAGAGCTCCCTAGAGATAGCACAGGACATGGAACTCAAAAGAACAATTATAAACATAATAAAAGAATTCAGTGAATTTAAAGAACACACAAAGAAGAAATCAAAGAACTGAAGGAAAATAAGGATAAACTTCTGAATGAATTCAGGAAAGAGAAATATTGGAGAATACTTGGGCATACAGGAAGGAGAAGAATCCCAAGACAATGGCAGGGACCAGATCTTCAACAGAAGATCTTGTGGAAGAAAATTTCCCAAACTTAAAGAAAGACATGCCCATACAAATACAAGAAGCATATAAAACACCAAAAGACAGGACCAGAAAAGAACCTCTCCATGGAACAACATAGTAAAAACACTAAACATACAAAATAAAGAGACAATACTGAAAGCTGCAAGAGAGAAACAACAAGTCATAAATAAAGGAAAACCAATTAGGATCACAGCTGACTTTTCAATGCAAACTATGAAAGCCAGAAGAGCCTGGACCAAAGTATTCCCAGTGCTAGATAATTATAGATGCCAACCCAGATTACTTTACCTAGCAAAACTATCTTAGTTGAAGGGGAACAGAAAAATCTTCCCTGACA
>NW_008336851.1:1197584-1198590 GCF_000622305.1 Nannospalax galili | reverse complement strand
CAAATGGTGCGAAGAAAAAATCAGGCGTTGCAATTTTAATATCTGACAAAATAGACTTTAAAACTAATCAGAAGAAATAAAGAGGCGCACTTCATTCTGATCAAAGGAAAACTAAATGAAGAAGATAGTACAATCATGAACATATATTCACCAAACTCTGGTGCACCCAACTTCAAAAAAACAATACTACAGGTCTTTAAGACACAGATTAATCCCAATTCATGAATAGCAGGGGACTTCAATACCCCACTTTCTCGATTAGATAGGTCAACAGGGCAGAGAGTTAACAGAGAGACATCTGAATTAAATAATACCATATATCAAATGGACCTAACAGACATCTATCGAGTATTCCACCCAAGCACCAAAGTACATACCCTAGTCAGCACCCCATGGAATTTTTTCAAAAATTGACCACATATTGGGCCCTTAAACAAACCTCAACAAATACAAAAAGATTGAAATAATTCCATGCATTCTATCAGACCACAATGCAGTAAAGCTTACAATCAACACCTGAAGAAGCCCTAATCACCACATGAACATATGGAGATTAAACAACACACTCCTGATTGATGAATGGGTCAAAAGAGAAATTAAGAAATAAATAAAAGTATTCCTGGAACTAATGAAAAGGACACTACAACACAACAAAACCTCTGGGACATACTGAAACCAGTCCTTAGAGGGAAGTTTATACCTCTAAATGCCTACATCAAAAAATCGGAAAGAACACAAATAAATGACTTAACGTTGCAACTCAACACACTTGAAAAGCAACAGCAAATGAAACCCAAACCCAACAGACAAGAAGAAATAACAAAAATCAGAGAAGAAATTAATGAAATTGAAACAAAGAAAACAATACAAAGAATCAACAAATCCAAGAGCTGGTTCTTTGAAAGGATAAACAAGATTGACCGACCGCTAGCCCAATTAACCAAAAGAAAGAAAGAGCACCTCCAAATCAACAAAATCAGAGATGAAAGGGGAAACATCACAACAG
>NW_008336851.1:1195439-1196841 GCF_000622305.1 Nannospalax galili | reverse complement strand
AGAAGGGTATTATTAAGGGAGAAAGGGGGGAAATGGGGGCACCTTAAGTGGGAAAACCATGATGGAGGGGTGAGACAATGCAAGAGATACATAATGCCTAGCTTTTTGAAAACCAGAGGGAACAATATTACTCCTACAACCTACTGACAAATTATATATAGCAGATCAAGAAATATATGTCTAGGTAAGGTTTATCTGAGAGCAATTGGTCTTTGCCCAAGATTTATCTACATGACACACAGTAATTCAAAGTACCAGACTGGTGGAACTAACCTTCTTGGATGTTTAACAGACGTACTTTGAGGCCTATACTAATTTGAGCAGAGGGACATAAAGGACAGTTTTTGCTCCTTGCCCTCCAAGGTTGACTAGTTTCAGGGGAGTATGAGCATCTCTCAAAATGTCCTGTAATTATGGTGGGTCACCTGTCCTCTTGATCAAGGAGACCGAGGAGACCCCACCAGACAGACTTGAACTAGTGTCCGGTCTACAAAGAGGAGGTTCAACACAGAGGAATCATTTCCTCCATGCTTCCAAGTGAAGCCAACCATGGTCGAGCAGGACCTTTGACTTATCTTCACATAGATGGAACTGGTAAAAGAAAGGAGCCAGGGGCTCCTCTCAAGCCCATGTGACCCCTGAGGAACAGATCTTCAAATGGCCTTAAGAGTAAAAATAAATTGGTTTATCTGGGCCAACTGTACGGCCTTAAACATCCAAAAAGAAAGTATAACCAAAGATTAAAGTGGTCAATATAATTTCTTAAGAGTCCATATGAATAGCTAAAGACTACATAACAAGCAACAATGTCAGACAGGAGACACCTTCTTTTGACCTGTTGGCCAGGGTGAACAAAGGGACTCCCAGACAGTAACCCAGCACAGAACTGGGAAAATGAACAGCAGACCCTAATCTTGTCTAAAGAAGTATTGACAAGTGATTGCTGCTACAAGAGGAACAGCTGACCCTCCTAAAACCAAGACCTCTAGATAGGCTGACTATATTCAACAGAAGGGCAAGTAGTAGGGATTGGCTGGGGTGCCGACAACACAGCAGACAGTAGCAGGGATATCAAAGTATAAGGGCTCTAGTGAGGGGAGGGAGGCTATGGGAGGGTGTCATCTGAGAAGTGGGTGTATACTCGAATAATATGGTTTGGGATGTTCTAAGTGATATACACACACAAAAAAAATCAACAAATTTTAAAAAATGTATATTTGAGGAGGAAGCATGGAAATTTACATCAGGCTAATTAGTAGAGGTGATAAACATTACCATTGAAATCTACCCGATGACTTCATAGACATACACAGGCACCAAGGGTCCAAGTGCAACTGATTATGACTAGTAATAATCGGATGCATACAGATTAGAGATGCATACGCCAACATCTCAGTGTTTA
>NW_008336851.1:1170106-1195211 GCF_000622305.1 Nannospalax galili | reverse complement strand
ACCACTGAAATCTACCTGATGACTTTATATCCATGCTCAGATGCCAAGGAGCTCAGAAAGTAACCGACTATCACTAGTAATAATCAGATATATGGAGATTAGAAACACACGTGCAAACATTTTAATGTCAGTTACACTGAAAATGAATTTTTCTGTATGAAACTGTGTATTTTAATAATGAAGTAGAGATCTTTTTAAAAGGTTAAAACCTCATTTAACTTTATGTCTTATAGAGTTTATACTGAGTACAATATTGTATAACTGTATTAATTCAAATGTAAACTTAAAAATTTACAGCCAATTCTGAAAAAGTTGCATCGTAGCTCAGAAAATTGTTATTGAGTATGTTAATGCTGTTGTAATGAAATACTTCTTCTACATATGTGGTTATTAAATAAATAATTAACAAATAAAAATAGCATCATGCTAACAAAAAATTCTCAAAGAATCAAAAAATATTAATAAAAAATAATCTCAAAGAATTAGTAAAAATATCTTTAAAAGTAAATATTAAAAAAGATTAATTCAATTAACATTACCAATCTCACCAAGAGATAAATAGATTTATCATTTACTTATTTACTTACTTCTGTTACGGCCTATCACATACTTACTATCAAGTAGTAACAAGTACTTGTAAGTAAAAGTACTTACAAGTACTTTTTCATTGCAATATCATTACAACCTTATGTAATAAGAACTGTCTTCACTTGAGATAAGAAATTCAGGTTCAAGGGGATCCAACACCCTCTTCTGACTCCATGGGCACTGCATGACACAGGTGCACTTACACACATGCAAGCAATACACTTCTTCTAATCATGTGGTTATTAAATTTAAAAAAAATCAAAAAATAGTTCTTCAAAGCATAAAAATTTGCTCCTTACTAATTAGTAGATGTGAAAAACATTACCACTGAAATCTACCTGATGACTTTATATCCATGCTCAGATGCCAGGGAGCTCAGAAAGTAACCATCTATATAGAGATTAGAAACGCATGTGCAAACATCTTAGTGTCAATTGCATTAAAAATGAATTTTTCTGTATGAAAATGTGTATTTTAATAATGAAATGGAGATCTTTTTTAAAGGTTAAAACCTCATTTAATTTTATGTCTTAAAGGGTTTATACTGAGTACAATATCGTATAACTGTATTAATCCAACTGTAAACCTAAAAATTTACAGCCAATCTTGAAACAGATGCATCTTACTTCTGAAGATTTTATTGAATATGTCAGTGCTGTTGTCATGAAATGCTTCTTTTAATTATATGGTTATTAAGTAAATAATTTAAAAAAATAATAAGATAAAATAATATTAAAAAAAATTAAGGTTTGGGCTGGACAGATGGCTCAGTGGTTAAGAACACTGACTATTTTGCAGAAGACCCAGGTTCAAATCCCAGCACCCACATGGCAGCTAATAACTGTCCGTAACTCCAGTTCTAGGGTATCTGAGAGCCTCTCTGTCCTCCATGGGCATTACATGACACAGGTGCACTTACCTACAGGCAGGCAATACACACATACACATAAAATAAAAATAATATAATTTACCAAAGGTCACACTGCAATAACACTGACTCCAAATTCTGTGGTGTCAGGAAAAATGTTTACTATGAAAATCAAGCTAATACATTTTAACAATTCACTGTTAGACAATAATTTATAAATACTTTAACCCAGTATCTTGGAAGAAACCAATTGTTTAAAACTTCCAGAAGACCTGTCAGTGTTAACAGAGCAGGTCAAGCATAATTTCTTATAGAAATTTCTTATTTCTTATTCTAATTTCTTATTGCAGATGAAGACACATCAATGGTTTAAGGAAGGGGGATAAGCAAAGGGTCCTGACAAAGTGTGCTGATAGGTGGCCTCACACTGAAGAGATCTAAAGGAGCCCTGTCTATTCAGCTGAGCTTAGGCCAAGATGTTATGATGCTAATTTTTCATTTTCTAAATTAAGATATTCATTAACTATGTTAGGTATTTGTAATTCCTTATTTTATTGAGGTTTTTAATTTAATCAATACTTTCATGTTTTTATCTTGTTTATAGAACCATATCACTTATTTCTGTTTATTTTATGGTACTAACCTTCTTCGATGTTTAACAGCTATACTTTGAGGCCTATACTAATCTGGTCAGAGGGACTTGAAGGACAGTTTTGCTCCCTGCCCTCCAGGTTGACTAAGTTCCAAGGGACTATGGAGCATCTCTCAAAATGTCCTGTAACTGTGGTATAACTGCCCTCTTGATCAAGGAGGCCAGGGAGACCTCACCAGATGGACTTGAACCAGTGTCCAGTCTACAAACAGGAGGGTCAACACAGAGGAAATATATCCTCCATGTTTCCAAGTGAAGCTAGCCATAGTCAAGCAGGACCTTTGACTTATCTTCACATAGATGGAACTGGTAAAAGAAAGGAGCCAAGGGCTCCTTACAAGCCCATGTGACCTCTGAGGAACAGATCCTCAAACGATCTTAAGAGTAAAAATAAATTGTTTAATCTGGGCCAACCGTATGGCCTTAAACACCCAAAAGGAAAGCGTAACCAAAGATTAGTGTGATCAGTGTAATTCTTTAAGAGCCCATGTGTATAGCTAAAGGCTACATAACAAGAAACAATGCCAGACGGGAGATACCTTCCTTTGAGTTGTTGGCCAGGGTGACCCAAGAGACTCACAGACAGTAACCCAGCACAGAACTGGGACAATGAACAGTGACCCCAATCTTATCTAAAGGAATGTTGGCAACTGACTGCTGCTTTATGAGGAACAGCTTATCTTCCTAAAACAACTCTAGATGGCTGACTAGACTCAGTGGATGGACTAGCACTGGTTAAAGGCTGGGGGCACTGATAACACAGTGGACAGTAACAGGGATGACAAGAGTATATGGGCTCCCCAGGGACAGAGCGGAGGCTATGGGAGGGTGCCATTTGGGATGTGGGTATAAAGATGAATAAGATTGTTTAGGATGTTCTGTATGAAATATAAAAAAAAAATCAATAAAGAAAAAAATGAGTTATATTTGAGAAAGAAAAAAATTAGCATTAAATCTGTATAACCATAACTTTAAGAATTCTACCCTTCCATGTTTCTCTATTAAAAAACAGACTACACCAAGATATAATCAACAAACCAAAAAATGAACAAAAACATATATTGGTTGAATATTTCCAAAAATGTATCAACCTAGGCAGACAAAAAATACCTAGAGTGATATTCACCAAATGGTAGTAACAATTATTTCTGAGTTATCAGAATATAATACAGTATAGAAAACCAAAATCTTCCTCTGTACTTCCTGTATCAGAATGGCTTTTCCCTCATTTTCTTCTTTTCATATGTGTGGTATGTGTGTGTGTCTGTCGAGGCGGGGACCATTTGAAAGTGTGTGGGGGATGTATATGTGTGAATGTATATGAGGAGGCCTGAAGTTGATGTTAGACTATTCCTTGATTATTCTTCCAGCTTGTTATTTGAGGCAGGATCTGAGAGATCCTGGTATGACTGAGTCATACCCTGAGCTTGTAGACAATGCTAGTCACCTCTTTCTTAAAAAAATATTTAATTCTTTTATCTTTATTTTATGTGTATGAGTTATTACCTACATGTGTGTAAGTGCAGCTGTGTTGTTCAATGTCTGCAGTGCTCGAAGGCTTTAGTTGTCAATTTGACAGACCTGGACAGAGAGAGCCGCAATTGGGGAATTGCTTCCATTGGACAGGCCTGTGACTATGCCTGTAGGGTATTTCCTTGATTATTGAGTGATGTGGGAAGGCTCAGCCCACTGTGGGTAGTGCCACCTCTGGGCAAGTTGTTCTGTATTATATAAGAAAGCACGCTGAGCAAGGGCCAGGGGAGCAAGCCAGTAAGCAGCATTCCTTAATGGCCTGTGCTCTAGCTCCTGCCTCCAGGTTCCTCCCCTGAGTTCCTATCTTGGGCTCCCTCAGTGATAAACTGTGACCTGGGAGATGTAAGATAAAATAAACCCTTTCCTCCCCAAGTTGGTATTGGTCAGAGTGATTTGTCACAGCAATCAAAAAGAAACTAGAACAGAAATTGGTACCAGGATTGTGGGGTATTGCTGTGACAGACCTGACCCTGGTGTTTTGGGGAGGATTGTGGAACTTTGGACTAGAAAAGCCATTGACTGTTTAAGAGTTTGCTTCTGTGGAGCTTGGAACAGTTATGCTGAAAGAATTGTAGACGATGGATGCCTGGCTTGTGAAACTTCAAAGGGAAGTGAAGGCTATCAGGGCTGTATGTGTGATATTTTGAATTGAGAATCTGTGGTTTCTGGTCAGCTGAGGATGAAGAATCAGCTGGAATTAAGAAGAGACCAGAACCACTGAAGTGAAACCTTTGCTTTACTGGGACAATTGATGCCAGTTAGCCAGGGCTGAAAAGTCAGCTGTGGGTAACAAGAGATCAGCATCATAGTTATGAAATTTTCTGGGAGGTGCTTCCTCAGGGTCAGCACACAGAAGCTGTGTTCCAGAGAGGCCCTGAGCCTCTATTTCAAGCTGGAAGCAGGAATTGGTAATGTGAAAGTGACACCTACGTGGTTCTGGTGTTGAAAGTATGAAGAGGTCACAGACAGCAGCTGAGGCTTGGCACCCTGAGAGGCCAGGAAAGGCCATTGGTGAAAGTAGAGCCTCAGTTTCAGCGGAGACCCCAGGTTTGAAGGGGTCATGGAGAGAATCTGAGGCTTTGCACCCCAAGAGGCCAGAAGAAGTCATTAGAGAAGGTGTAGCCTCAGTTTCAGTGGAGACCCCAGGTTTGAAGGGGTCCTGGAGAGAATCTGAGGCTTTGCACCCCAAGAGGCCAGAAGAAGTCATTAGAGAAGGTGTAGCCTCAGTTTCAGTGGAGACCCTAACCTTTTGGAGATGCCAGGACCATGGGACGACAACCAAAGGCAGCAGCAGGTTTGGAATGGAGCCAGTCTGGGCCTGCAAGATGAGCTGTGTGTGCTGTGGATGGCAGCGCCTGAGACGCGGAGCTGCCAAAACCCTTTGGAGCCCAGAAGATCATGAGTGAATCCCAGATGTCCCGCCTTGAGCTACTTTGTTGGACTAAGGTTTTGCTTAATTGTGCCCAATTCCTCCCTTTGAAATAAAATAGTACTAACTTGTTTTTACTTTTGCAAGAGCCCACAGTTGAGAGAACTTTAAAAGAGACTTTGAACTTTAAAACGTTTGAGTTTTTTAAGGACTCTGGAACTTTTAAAGTTGTACTGCTTTATGTTGTGATATTAACATTAACATCATACCTTGGAGATAAGAAATGGAAAGCCTGTGGTTTAATAGTGATGTGTTTGTGTGTCATGTTAACAAGGGGTCAATTATGCTGGACAGCTTTGGTTGTCAACTTGACAGACCTGGGAAGAAGAAGCCTCAATTGGGGAACTGTCTCCACTGGACTGGCATATGGCCATGTCTGTGGCGTATTTTCTTGATTGTTGAGTGATGTGGGAGGGCCCAGTACACTGTGGGTGGTTGTTCTATATTGTGTAAGAAAGCAGGCTGAATGCCAGGCATCGTGGTGCACACCTTTAGCCCCAGCACTCTGGAGGCAGAGTTCAAGGCCAGCCTGGTCTACATAGTGCGTTCCAGGCCAGTTGTGGCTATATGGAGACCTTGTTTAAAAAAAAAAAAAAAAAAAAAAAAGGACAGGGGAACGTACAGTAAGCAGCATTCCTCCATGGCCCATGTTTCAGCTTCTGCCTCCAGGTTTCTGCCCTAAGTTCCTACCTTCGGCTTGCTCAGTGATGTACTTTGAGTGGCTCTGGAGATGTAATACAAAATAAATAAAACCTTTCCTCCCCCAAGTTGATATTGGTCAGTGTTTTATCACAGCAATTGAAAAGAAACTAGAATACCTACAGAGGTCAGAAGAGGGTGTTGGATCCCCAGACCCGGTGTTATAAACAGTTGTTAGCCACCATATGGGTGCTCGGAATTGAACCTGGATCCTCTGTGAGAAGAGTCAATGTTCTTAACCACCAAGCCATCTCTCCAGCCCCCAAAAGTGCTAGTCTAACTAGCAGGTTACCACACCCAACTGAGATGTACATGGGTTCTCTGGACCTAAATTCTAGTCTTTTTGCTAAGGACTTTAACTTCTAAGCCCTTTCCCTAGGCTCCTATATTACATGATTTCTTTGTTTGTTTGTTTGTTTTACAGGGTCTCCCTATAGACCCAGCTGACCTGGAACTCACTATGTAGAGCAGGCTGGCCTTGGCCTTGAACTCACAGAGATACGCCTGCCTGAGTGCTGGGGACTAAAGGCGTAGGCCATCATGCCTGGCATTACATGACTTTTTTAAAAAAAAGAAGTATGTATCATTTCACACAAAAAAGTTTTTAATAAGGAAAAAAATCTATGTGTTTATTATGAACAATTATATTCTAAAAAATTTTCATAATCCCTGACAAAAACTTAACAGAAATGTGCCCATCCTATAAAAACAGAAAACATGCTAAGATTCATTTTTTCATTTTAACATGTACAGTTAAATATATATGAAAAATTAACTTACTTTATCAGTATGATGCCAGAATCATGATCTCTGGAGTGGCAGGCACAAAACTTTGTCCTTCCCCTGGAGACTGATCCCAGGCCCTCACATATGTTAGGCATGTCATGTCTTAAAACCACCAGAGAATTCAGCTATCAATTATATCTCATCCACAGTTTCTACTTCACTGCTTTAACTACCCCCTGAAACATTAGCATTAGACCATACTCATGGCTGGGTCTCAGCTGCAGAGACTTTCATTTAATTCTATGGGGGACAGCCTGGTCAGTGAAAATTTTCAAAACCTCTAGGTCATTCCTGTATGTAGCCAAGGCTGAGAACCACTATATTACAGCCTCTCTTGGCCCCTGAGCAGCCCTCTGTGTACCCTGGGGACTTTGCTCCAGTTCTTCATGCTCACTTTCATCCACGGGCAATAGAAGAGATGGCAAATGACCACATGTACATAGTACCACCACAGGGCATACAGGGAAATTTCAGTCCAAAGAGACCATGGGCATCTAGCAGTCATGCACCTTATGTTTTGCAGCACAGCTACATCTATGAACCTTTTGTGAAAAAAAAGAGACCAGATGCTCCTTATAATAACTTTAAAAGTCATACTCCAGGGAACAGTAAAAAGTGATTAATGCCTATTCATATTAAACTAAGGTAGCAGAGAGGGCAGTGGAAATAGAATTAATTCCTAGCTTCTGCACAGAACAAGCTTTTAAATACCTAAGTAGTCATTATCCTACCTCTCGTTGCTGCTGATTCAAATTATGTGAATTCCTCTGGCAAAGAGCAATTGTCTCTACCATAGTGTCTTCAACCTTCTTCAATGAGAAATCCTCTTTGGTATCTAGATTCAAAAAGAGTATATGATAGAACTTGTGAACTGCAGAAGCCTCATTATGGAAAGCTATAAATCCCTTAAAGTGTCTAACTGGCTGGCCCTTAATTGGCAGCCTGGCCTTGCTCAAGCCTGGCTCTGCTCACCCCTTATCAGTTGGTCACTCCCAAGCCTGAGAGAAAGTGTTTGTGGTGCCCACCTGTCTCCTCTAGGGCCATAGCTAACACTCCTGCCAGTTTCTAGGGAAATAATCTTGAGAAGGAGACCCTCAATCACTCCAAGGACACCAAGCCCGGGCACTAACTCAAATCCCCTCTAAGTGCAGCTGTGTCCCACAACCCTGATATAAAAACCCCACATTTTGTCTAGCTGTAGAAGCTTGGTTCCTGAGGACAGCCTCTACCTCTCACTGTATCTTCTTTGAATAAAGGAAGGTATATTCCTTGACTGTTGCAGGTCTGGCTCTGGCTTCTTGTCTCTATCTTTCCTTTTATTTTCCAAAAATCTAACAGTATAAACATCACTTAAAGATATATTATCTATAACCTCAGAGTTTTGTAAAAAGAACCTTTGTTTAGTTTTTCTGATGGTTCATCTTCACTGTCAACTGAATTTAGAGTCACCACAGAAATACCTTTATCTTTGAGTGTGTCTGTGATGGTGCTTCCAAACAGGTTTAACTAAGGAGAGAAGATCTACCCTCAAAGTGTGTGGCAGCATCCCACGGGCTGGAGTCCAGGGTGAAAACAAAGGAGAAAGTGAACAGAGCACCAACCACACATCTCTCTCTGCTTCCAGACTGCAGATGCAATGTGACCAGTTGTCTCACACTCCTGCTGCCATTGCTAGAGCTGCTCATGCCCTAAAGCCTTCCCCACTATGATAGACCACGTGCCGAAAGTAATAACTAAATGTTTAAATGTTGGCTTATCACTATGAAAAGTAAATAAAATATTTACTGAGGTTCCAAAAAGATTTAGTATAATAACAAGATGACCAAGATATAGTACAAACTCCATTATCTAGGACTTGGGCATCAAGAAATATGGGCAAATTACCTACGGAGAAGAAAGATAAACGTGTATTAGAGCAATGTGTGGAATAAAGGGTTCAAGAAATGCTTTATGTTAAAGAGGTGAGGTCATCTAAAATCGCCCAATAAGGAACTCCCTGACCTTCAGGAAATATATGCTAGACTGTCAAGGAAATAAAAGCAGATTCCTGACTCAAAAATGGATGAAGGAGTTGAAGAGACATTTCTCCAGAAGACAAAATACACAAATGGTCAAAATAAGCACATGAGGATCTGGAGATGGTTTAAGAGCACTGACTGCTCTTGCAGAGGACCCAGGTTCAGTTCCCAGCATCCACATGGGAACTCATAATGATATGTAACTCTAATTCCAGGGGATCCAATGCCTTTTCTGGCCTCAGCCAGGTACGCATGAGGGGCACATACATACGCAAATGCAGGCAAAACACATAAGATAATAATAATAAAAAGCATACAAAAAGATGCTCATCAAATAAAACCTCCTGACACCCATTAGGAAAGATCCTATGAAAGAAGACCAAAGGAGGGGAGTTGAAGGGAAGACAGGGAAGGAGGAGACAGAAGAGGAAAGGGCAAAAGCATCGTTATGGGTGTGGCAAAAGTGCACTCGTGTACCGGTGAGGACGTAAACGGTGCAGGTGTATGGGAAACAGACAGCAATTCCTTAGAACATTAAAAACAAGGGCTATGGGTTTGACTCAGTGTTATAGCATCTGCTTAGCATGCATGAGGCTCTGAGTTCAATTCCCAGCACAAAATGAAAAAAAAATGTAGATGACTACTTTATCTAGAAATCCTACTTCTGGTTAGATACCAAAAAGAAAGAAAGAAAGAAAGAAAGAGAGAGAGAGAGAGAGAGAGAGAGAGAAAGAAAGAAAGAAAGAAAGAAAGAAAGAAAGAAAGAAAGAAAGAAAGAAAGAAAGAAAGAAAGAAAGAAAGAAGGAAAGAGAAAGAAGCTAAAAGATTTCTGGGCACTGATGTTCACAGCAGCATTATTCACAACAGACAACAGGTGGAAGTACTCAAGGGTCTCCTAAAGGGTGAATAAACAAATGTGCTATATAGCAATATGACAGAGTAGGATTCAGCTTCAGAAAGGAAAGTTCTGACATGCTTTCCAACATTTATGAACCTTAAGACATTATACTACGTGAAAGAAAGCAATCCATGATTTCATTCATATGAGTCACTTAACCAAATTTAGAAGACGAATGCTGGCAATAGAAAGCAGAAGACAGAGGCAGAGGCAGCGTGGCAGACAAAACAATTTGCAACTAGATGGTGGTTATGGCTGAATTATATACAATATGGTCATATTTACCATCTGTCCTTTGAACTTTTTGGTAAATTTTGTAACATTTACTATAATTTAAAAAATTAAAAGGAATGCAATGAACACAATGAAATTTTTATATAACTGGGTCAAAAATCACTCAAGATTTCAAATTGTTAGTTTTTGCTGCTTTGGGTTAAAACTAATTGGAAGCTCTAATGTGCTGTTTGGGCACATTACACCAACTTTAAGCACGTGAGTTATGTACCTGCTTTATAGATAATCAAATCCTAAGTACAGAAATACAGCCGAGAAGGCAGTCGATAGCCGTGAAGAAGGTTATGCTTCCCATGCACCTAACTTCACTGACAACAACAAACCGCAGTGGTTTTCATGATTTCCTACTATGCACCCTGGAAAACTAGCTAAAGCCAGTTTACATGAAGGTTGATGAGCACTACAATGTAATTATTACTTAATGAAGATAATTTATTAAATATCAATTTTTTTCAAAACATGAGGTCCATGGAAGAAAAACATTTTAAATTTACATTTAAGACTTACTTTCACCTTTATGTGTTATCTCTTGAAGTCTGCTTTGTAGTCTCTAGGAGGTAAAAATACAAGTATGCTTTAAATTTCTACCACCACATATTTGAATTAACAAGTCTTAAAGGTAAAACCCTAAGAAATAACAAGGAGAAGAATTCATTAGGGTCAGCAAGATGGATCAGTGAGTAAAGGTAACTGCTACCAAGTCCGATCACCCCAGTTTGATCACAGGGACCCACAAGGTAGAAGAAGAGAACTGACTCCCACAAATTGATCTCTCATGCTGTGGCACGTATGTTCCCATACAGATACACGCATACACATGCAAATAAATAAATGTTAATTTTTTTTTAAAATAATGATGGGGCTGGAGAGATGGCTCAGGAGTCAAAAGCACTGGCTGCTCTTGCAGAGGACCTGGGTTAGGGTTCCCAGCACCCACATGGTGGCTCACAACTGCCTGTAACTATAGTTCCAGGGGATCCTACACCCTCTTCTGGCTTCTGCTGGCACTGTACACACAAAGCACATACATGCAGGCAAAACACACATAAACATTAAAATTTTTTTAATTTAAAAAAATGTTCTTTTACTTTCACTCAGAAATAAAAACTTGTGCCCACAGCTACAGTATGGGAAAGGCTCGGAAAGCTTGTGTCACTATTCTGCCCACATCTGCTTCCCTCGTAGCATTAAACATTCATCACTGACGGCCCTCAGGATAGTAAGGAGGATCTGGATTTATCCACAGTTTGGATAGGGTATAAAATTCATTACTGTGTCATGAGTAAAAAGGGTGAGTTGGGCAGGTACCAACAAAAGGACATGACAAGTCTACCCTTAGAGAGTGGGCCACAGTCTGAGGTGTGATTTCTCCCAAATATACAGTTGTACTGGATTCTGAATTCTTAAAACCCCTTAACTGATGTTTATGAAAGCTTCTTTAGTAGGTATTGAAGCTGATCCTAAGATAGTCCTCTACCTAAAATCTGCTCCTTTTCTTGGGGGTTCTTTATAGGCCAAACTCACAGAACTTTAAATAATAGATTTTTTTTAGCTTACGAATTATTATCAGCATTCACTCCTACTCCTCCTCCTCCTCCTCCTCCTCCTCCTCCTCACTCACCTCATATAATAGTCAAATGATGGATAAATCCCCAAATTTACCCCTCTTCTTTCCATCATCACTGCTGTTCCCATGCCAAAAGCCCTCATCGACTCAAGCTGCACCACTGTAGCAGCCTTCTAAGTGACTTCTCATTTCACTTCCTTTTCTCTTTTCTCTGCATATCACTCCCATAATTCTCTTGTGGTCACCAGAACAATCCTTATGATACAAATAAGTCAGTTCCCTGCTTTTCAACTCTTAAGCATGTCCTAAAAAATCAACTCCAATCTGTACCTACCCTCTTCAGAGCCTGTGTTGTATAGCTATACCCAGCCAAGCTTCCAGCATTTTCCTGGTAAGCCTTAGCTAAGCTGGTATTCTCCTGGTCAAAGCTGCTGACATTCTCCTGGTAAGCCTCAGCCAAGCTCCTGGCATTCTGGTAAGATATGCTTCTTTATATTAGCAAGGGTTTGCCAATTTTGATCTTGTTACCTGCTAGGATCTCTTACTTCTCCTTCCCCCATGCAGGCCAGAAATACTTTTACTTAACCTTTAATACTTTAACCTTTAATACTAGGTTTATAATACATTCAATAGATAAATTAAAAGAAAATAAAGATATATGGGTACTTTATACATTAAAAAAAAAAAAAAGATCCTACACAAAACCTCTAAAGAGTATTCTTTCTTGGCCTATTTAGAATCCTAGGGCTAGAAAGAGAATAGAAGCTAATATGGAATATTTTTAAATTATGTTTATATGTGTGTGTCTGTAAGGAGTATATGCATGTAGGTGCAGGTGCCTGCCAAGACCAGAAGATGGGTCAGATTCCATGGAGTTGGAGTTACAGAAAGTTGTGAGGTGCCTGATGTGGGTGCTGGGAACTGAACTGATCAGGCCCTCTGTAAGAGCAGTACATGCTTTTAACCACTGAGCCATATCTCTAGTCCTGGGATTTTATATACAAACAGGACATCTCTAATCTATTCCTAGCTAGCTAAAACAAACATAAAAATTGATGTGACACTTCACACCATCAGAATGGCTACTATAAAAGAAACAGACAACAGCAAGTGCTATTAAAAGCAAGGATGTAGAGAAAATAGAACCCTTGTGCATTGCTGGTAAGGATATAAAATGGAAAATAGAATGGCAGTTCCTTAGAAAATTAAAAAGGAGTTGGGTCTGGTGGCACACACCTTTAATCCTAGCACTAAAGAGGCAGAGGCAGGTGATCTCTGTGAGACTGAGGTCTGTACAGTGAGTTCCCGGCCAACTGGAACTCACTGGGGCTACAGGGAGATCCTGTCTCATAAAAGAACCACCCCAAAAGTTAAAACTATTATGACTTGGTCCAATGATTCCACTTCTGGCTATATGCCCAAAAGAAATGAAAGTAGGACTCAAAAAGTAGGAACAGTATTCACACTAGCCTTAAGATAGAAGTACACCTTAGGGACATTATGCTAAGTATAACAAGCCAGACACAAAAGAGCAAAGCATTCACAGAGTCATTAAGAATGGAAGTTTCTGGGGGTAAGCGCAGAATGTGGAGTCATTATTTAATGAGTACAAAGTTTCAAGTTGTGATATTAAAAAAATATTCTGGAGATAGATGGTGGTGGTTACATTATTGTAATCTTACTGAACTGCACATTTATTAATAAAATGGTTAAAATGGTGAATTTTATGCTATGTATACTTTGCAATCATTTTAAAATGGAAATAATGTTTTTTTTAAAATTGAAGAACACCAAATTCTAGTGAGACTGTGAAGCAACTCAAAGTCATATTATTGGTGAGACTAGAAGGTGGTGTACTAATTTGTACAAAAAGATTAGCACAAGAGTGAGGACAGCAGCTCTAGTTCATAACAGCCAAAGTCTAGAAAGATCCCAGGTATCAGTAAGTAAGAGAATGGAGGCTGTAACCATATAGCTAAGTATTAAGTATTACTCACCAGGAAATTATTGCCAAATGGAATAAGAGATTGCATCATAAGGGTTAAGGAATTACACAAAGAGGGGCTGGGTGTGGTGGCCACGCCTTTAATCCCAGCACTTGGGAGGCAGAGGCAGGCAGATCTCTGTGAGTTCAAGGCCAGTCTGGTCTACACAGCGAGTTCCAGGTCAGCTGGGACTACAGGGCGACCCTGTCTCAAAACAACCAAAAAAAAAAAAAAAAAAAAATTACACAAAAGAAAAGTTAGTGGATCTTGAAAGAAACACATAAGACATTTTCTCTGAAGGTCTAAGTGTCAAGTAAAGGGAATGATTGCTATTTTCTTAGGAACCTAATTACATAAATATGTATATGTCAAAAAATCCCTATCAAATGTTATATTGAAAACTCGTAGGTCCTCTTCCATGCATATAAATTTTACCTTTAAAAGAAAGTGTCACAAAGAAAGTGTCATCACAATATGGAGCACTACTCAATGATATGCATGCTAAAATGGTCAGGGATAAAATTTACTTTTGTCTGTAGCTTAGAAAGTGACCAAAAAGAATGACGAAGAGACATACAAATACAAATGAGGCATAGTGAATACAGTCAAGTGTTACCTCCAACAGTATTAAGAAGGCACCACGAATATCTCCTTTTTTTTCCAATAAATAAGCAGTGACCTCCTGAAGTTCATACTTTTGTGTAATCTAGGCAAAAAGAGAAGATAGACATTTTCATTTGTAATAATCAGAATAATCATCAAAAAATTCATATCTCTGTTATGCTGTTATACAGTGTAACATGCAGATATTTGACTTTCTTGTCTTAAGAGTGAACCCATTCGACAGCTCTACATAGAACAAATTTATGTATTTATAAAATTTGTTATACATCTAAATGAGGTGTCACTGGAGAGAAGTCAATACACATATATAAACAATAATTATATAAACTAGAAAATGATCAGTTATAATTCTACACAAAATATTTAGAACAAAATGACTGAAAATATTTTTGCTACATATTTAGCAAAAATTAATAAATTAAGAATATCCAAATGGGAGCTGAAGAGATGGCTCAGTGGTAAAGAGCACTGACTGCTCTTGCAGAGGACCCAGGTTTGATTCCCAGCACCCACATGGCAATTACAAACCGTCCTTAACTCCAGTTCCAGGGGATACAAAGCCCTCTTCTGACCTCCACAGCATTGCACAACACGGGTGCACTCACATACATGCAGGCAATACACAACAGCACATAAAATAAAAATAAATAAAATATTAAAAAAGAATATCTACACCATTAAGAAACATTAAGCAAGCTAAGAAAATCAAAGAAAAAAGTTCAGAAAATCAAAGAAAGAAAATAAGAGAGTTTATATAGAAGTGTCTTTGAAAATACTGACAAAATAAATAAACCATTTTACAAGAAAAGGAAAGCACAACACATTAAAGGGCTAATAGAGTGTCTTAGTTTCTATTCCTGTCTCTGTGATAAAATACCCTTTGACAAAAGCAACTCAAAGGAGGAAGGGCTCATTCTGGCTCAAAGTTTAAGGATACAGTCCATCATGGTGAGAAAGTTAAAATGGCAGGAATTTGAAATCCAAAGCAGAGAATAAACAGTGCGTGCTAATGCTAACACTTATTTTCTCTAGTTTACATAGTCTAGGATCCCTCCCCAGCCAGGGAATGATCCTGCCCACAGTTAAGATGGTTCTTCTAAAATCAATTAACCTAATAAGACAATCCCTTACTGGCAGACCCAGACAGTATTTAATCTCTCACCCTTGTGCCTAGAAGCTTATCTTTTATGTGAGTCCAGATCCTGTCAAGTTGACAACCCTAACCATCACACAATTCAAAGAAGAAAAATGTGTGAACATCTCAATAAATGTAGGAAAGCATTCAGTCAAAGCAGCATCCTTTTATGACAAAACAGAGTAACTCTTATCAGAGTGGAATTTTCTTTAGAGATGTTATCTTTGGATAGTCTACAATAAACATGATATTTACTACAAAATATCTGCCACATTCCCTTAAAATGACAAACAAGAGTAGAAGGCACACTATCACTTCTATTCAAAAGTATCCTAGAGCTCCTAGATGTCTAAGAACAAGTATAAAATTGAAATGTAAAAATTGCCAGGTTACTATTCTTTTTAGAAAGTACTACTGTCATAAAATATCTAGAAACTATTTGAACTTGAAAAGAATTTAGCTGGCTGCTAATGTAAACCAATGCCAACAATGTCTCACTTTTAAATGCCACAGCAACAAAAATAAGAATGTCCATACAGAAATGTTTTAAAGCCTAACCAAAAGACACAAAAGGTATTTTAAAAAGGCAAATATCTCTGAATGGGAAGAATCAGTATTACAGGTGTCACTTCTTTCTGAATTAACATAATCCAACATATTTTTAAGTCACACATCTAAAATCTTTTTGGAGAAATTTTATAATGTAATCCCTGCAGTGATGTGGAGGTGGTAAGAAGCTATACAAGTAACCAAAGTACTCTAAAGAAAAAGGAGAAGGAAGCCAGGCACAGTGGGGCATGCCTTTAATCTCGACACTTGGGAGGCAGGAGTATCTCTGTGAGTTCAAGTCCAGCCTGGTCTACATAGCAAGTTCCAGGCCAGCTGGGGCTACAGAGAGACCCTGTCTCAAAAAAGACCAAAGGGAAAAAAAAAAGAAAAAAGAAAAAGAAGGATGCAGGACTTTCTCCAAATAATACACCTTTCTAAAAACTGAGTAGACTATAATATGCTGTGTAGGCATAGGAACAGACAAGGAAGAGAACGCAAAACAGATGCAAGCACAATTGGGACTTTGGTACATAGCAGCATGGCATTAAAAATCAGTGAGGAGAGTCAGGGGGACGGCTCAGTGGGGAAGAGTGCTGCCTCCCAAACCTGCCGGCCTCAACTTCACCCCCAGATCCCATGGTGGAAGGAGAGAAACCAGGAATGAAAGTTGTCCTCTGGCTTCCACACATGCACTGTGGCACACATGCACAATTCCTAATCATATACAGCATACACACACACTGATAAAAATAAAAGTTTAATGATCAGCGAAGAAGAGATCATAAAATGGCAAAAAATATGGCCATTTAGTCATGAAGTAGGGAAAAAAGACACAAACTTCTCTCTTGATCAGCCTACAGATGTATATTTAAGGTGGATTAAAAGCCTAAAATATTTCCTTGGCTAAGGTTGGGGCCTGCTGCCCATTTCCCCAGTTCTATGCTGATTTTTGTCTAAGTTTGCATGGGTCTTATACATGCTGTCATCATTGCTGTAAACTCTTATGAGCAAGTTTCCAGAGGCCTGGAAGACTCTGTTTCCTTATAGTTATGCACCAACCCTGGCTCTTACAATCTTTCTACCCCCTCTTCCATAATGGTACTGAGCTCTGGGTGGGTGAGGGTTAATACTGGAATCCTATCCAGGGATACACACTCTGTAGTCTCTTATTATCTACATTTTGGCCAGCTGTGGCCTTCTGTGTTCATAACCCTCTATGGCATGAGGAAGCTTTGCTGGTAAGAGTTGAGGAATGCATTAGTATGCTCTCTACTGTCTGCTCCCCTATGTTCCATGAGCCTTAGATGTAGAGGTTCCATTGTAAATGTGTCACTTAGGACTGGGCATCTTTCAGACACTTGGGATTCTGTAACAGTCTTCATCTGTTGCAAAAAGGAGCTTTATTGATGAGTGATAAATGGTATACTTGTCTGTAGATATAAGGATCCATATTTAGCATACAGTAAGAAATTACATTTAGAGTTTTCTCTAGGATCTATGACCTCTCCAGCCATGTGTATTTGGCTATGTTTATAGTACTACACATGAATTTCCTCCCATTAAGCAGGCTTTAAGTTCAATTAGATAGCTGTTGATTACCCCCCAAAAGTGCCACTACTTCACTGCTATAGTAGTTATGCTGGTCATTGTTGTGGTTATTAAGCTTGAGGGCTGGGTTGGACCACTGATTGATTTTCTCCCTCAGCAGCTTGCATATTGTCTTCTAGAACTATGAGAGCTAGTCTTCAAGGGAGGTGGCTTCCAGGTCAGTTCCAGTTCCATTGCTCCAAGTCCTGTGTCTGAAGTATGTCCTGTCTTCAGCAATAGGGTGTTACCTTCAAGTTCTGGGAGGCAATCAAGGGCTGTGGCAATAGCCTGTGTTATTCTGGGAGTCTCTTGGACTACCCTGACCAACAACTCAGTGAGAAATTATTGTCAGCTGATTACTGCTGGGTGAGGAAGAGTTGATCTTCTTTAGGGAAATGGCTCTAAACAGACTGACTAGACACCAGTAGATGAACTTGAACCAAGGGATGTCTGGGTACACAAACTTGATTCAATAGGCCTTAACATATATGACAGAATGCATGAAATCCAGTGGTGGTAGCAGATATGGGAGGGTGTAGATAGGGGAGGGAGTCTAAATATAATTAAGATGTATTGTATGAAATGCACAAAAATTCAACAGAAATATACATTGAGAAAATAAATCCTAAGAAAGAAGAAATTAAACTGTAAAAATTATGAGAAATCCTTTGTGTCAACAAAACAGGAATGAAAATAGGATACATAAAAACTTAAACCTTAAGGGAATGACAAATTAAAACACAAGCCACTAACATGTTAAACTAACATGTTAGATACACCAAATATAATGGAAAAACATTCTTTGCAACATATAAAATCAGCAAAGAATGAGAGATGGAGAAATGAACTAGATGTGAACAAGAAGGGCAAAAATGCAGTAAGAAAATGGATCAGGATGTCCTCAAATAACATACACTCCTTCAGCGGTGGCAGGAGTATACTATCACATTGTCAAAATGAAGAAGTTTAAATGTATTAAGTAGAAATGTCTTTCACTTGGTTAAATAAAACTAGGAATCATTGAAGTTGTGGGGAAATTGCATATATCAAATACTGCTGCTTACAGTATTATAACACAGAAACACTTGGGAAATAACTGGGTGATAACAGAGCTGTGCTACTCTAGCAGGCAGAGGTGCAGAGGCTGCATACATCCTAAGACGCCTCTGAACACAGTCCAGAACATGTTTAGATGAGGTCATCTGTAATGTCAAAAGACTGGACACCCCTGGAATAATTCCCTTTTCAGTGAAAATTCATACAGGCACAAGAAAATATGTACTCATATTTGAAGTATGTCCTGTCTTCAGCAATAGGATCTTACCTTCAAATTCTTAGAGATAATCAAAGTCTGTGGCAATAGCCTGTGTTATTTTGGGAGGCTCTTGAACTACCCAGACCAACAACTCGAAAGAAGCTTCTCCTGTCTCGCACCATGCTTCTTGTTACACAGCCAGCTATACACATGCACTCACGTACAGATATTTTGTGTCATTTTCAGTAGGCTTTCAACTAATACATTTCCCTCTGGTTTTTCATACCACCTAAGCATTATTTATCTCTCATCTCTCTCTTTCCCTGTCTTGTCCTCCCTTCCCCTTTCCCAGTTAAAGTACCCCCATTTTTCCCTTAAATACCTGTCTCCTATTATCCCCTCTTTTGAGTTCTTTCTTCCCTTTTACCCCCATGGTTCCTTGTACATCCTTCCCTCTTCTTTTCCCAGTTAAATACTCCCCATTTCCCCCTTGGTAACATCTGTTTCCTACTATCCCTCTCTCTGGGGCTTTCTTTCCCTTTACCTCCATGGATCCTTTCCACCTTCCTGGCTCCTGCAGTTACATCAGGATATATACTCACATATAAGGTTTTGATGCTATGGTCCACAAATGAGAGAGAACACATGTAACTTGTTTTCCTGAGTCTGTATTAGTTCACTTAGTAAAACAGTTTCTAGTTTCATCCATTTACTTGCAAATTTCATGATTTTATCTTTCTTTACTGCTCAGTAGAAAATGTACATTTTCACTATCCATTCATCAGTTAAGGAAAAATTTTGGTTGTTTCCATTTCTTAGCTATTGTGAAAAAGGCAACAACAAACATGGTTGTACAAGCATCTTTGCAGTAGGATGAGCCCTTTGGGTAAATGCCAAGGAGTGGTATAACTGTATCATATGAAAATATTTATTTTTAGTTTTTAAAGAGTTCTCCAAATGGCTTTCCACAGTGGTTGCACAAGTTTGCAATCCCACTGGTAGTAAATGAGTATGCCCCTTTCTCCACATCCTTGCCAGAATTTGTCGTCTTGATCTTAGCCAGTCTGACTTGGGTAAGGTGAAACCCTAAAATGCTTTTGATTTATATTTCCCTGATTACTAAGGATGTTGAACACTTTTTAAGATGAATCTTAGCCATTCTTTATGCATATATATACTTATTTATTTATTTATTTATTTTTTACAGTGATATACAGTTCAAGATATTACAGGTGGAAACAGGGAACACTTTTAAAGGTCTCCCAGCAGGCTGCAAGTTTTAAAAGCAGATGGTCCAAACCTAAGAAGACAGTGTAAGAAAAATCTTCACTTGAAATCTCAAAATAGTCTTCTAGCAGCCTACAATATTTAAGAAAAAAGAAAGAATGAAAAGGAAAAAGAAAATAAAGAGGATGCGTCAAGATGTTTGTTTTGTTTTATTATTTCTTTGGGGGTGGAGAGGGTAAAAAAAGTTTGTTTCCTACCTCAAACAGCTTTCCTCAAATGTAAATTCATTTTCATTTTATTTCATGGGCAGACACTGTCATGGACAGACACTGTTTCTTCCAGCTTTCATAACAATCTGAATTCAAGATAATATGTATAATATTCACTTTTCTGAAATCCAGTGTATTCATTTCAACAAATGAGTGTTCTGTGGGTTCTTGTTCACATGTGAAAGGAACCGGAACTTAAAAGTTAAAAATAAAAAAATGCAACTTATTTTTGATTTGGGTCTAGACTAATGGTTACTAATGAACCATTCAGCAATAATGGTCTTAAACACTTAAACAGGCAATGAAACTGCAATTAATTAAGGGAGTGTTGGTTCTAAGAACTGTGGCATTCATAAAGAAGTCTGGATGTAAGTTTTGAGCAATAATTTCACATTTGTAATAGCTACAAATAAAATACACGAATCAAACAATCCTATGAATAATGCTAAATAAAAAGTACATACAGAACTCAAATATCTTTTTCAGTAATTTTGTAGCTTATTCTCATTCAATAAAGTATTCATATGGAAAATACCAGTTAAGGCAGAGGACTAGTTCTATCATTGCTGATCAGAACTTCTTAAGAGCAAAATAACATTAACTTCCCTGGTTTAAACTTAATCAATTGTCTTGAAACAGGTTATTTTGCAAGATGAATATTTGTCATGCTTTAGAAAGTCAAAGCGGAAAGCATAGAAAGCCAGAAACTTCATTGGTTCATCTAGACGGAAGTCTGCTTCTAAGTTTTGGTACCCCAAACCTTTTTGCACACACTGCACAGATGCCCTTTTCATAGGTGCAACCCTGGCAGTGATGAGAACCTGGTTGGTGCACAGAACTTTTACAGATTCTGCAAGTGGAGAACTTATTCTTTCCATATGATCAAATCTTGCTTTTTTTTTGAAGTCAAAGCTTTATTTTCATTCAGCTTTCTTCCACTACTTTCTATGGTATTCCTTGCACTATCTTTCCACGTATCTGGAGTGATAATGGTACCAAGTTTCTTTTCACATTTTTTTTGCACACCATTCTTCCAAGAACCAAATGCTCCCTTAGCTGTACAAGCAGCAGTCTCCACAAAATATCCATAACACAGCCAGAGAAGAATCCCCCTTCTGATTCTTCGCCATTTTTATTTCTTCATTTGAGAACTCTCCATTCAGATCCAAAGCTCATCTTTTAATTGGGTCATTTGTTTTCTTGCTTCTTTGTTTTTTCAGGTCTTTGTATATTCTGAATATTAATCTCCTGTCAGGCATGTAGTTGGTAAAGATTTTTTTTCCCACTGTATGGGTTTCCTCTTCATTTCCTTGGTTGTTTCTTTTGCTGTGCAACTTTTTAGTTTAATGACGTCCAACTTATCAATAGCTGACCTTAATTTTTGAGCAATTGATGTCTGATTTAGAAAGTCCTTTCCTACACCTATCTCTTATAGGGTATTGCCTATGTTTTCTTCTAACAGTTTCAGAGTTTCAGGATTCACATTGAGATCTTTGATCCATTTGGAGTTGACTTTTGTGCAAGGTGGTAAATATGAGTCTAATTTCTTTCTTTTACAGGTGGAGATCCAGTTTTGCCTACACCATTTGTTAAAGATGCTGTTTTTCCTCCAGTGCATGTTCTTAGCACATTTGCCAAATATTAGGTGGCTGAAATTTCATGTGCTTATGTTTGGGTCTACTGTCATATTCCACTGATCTACATGTCTGTTTTTGTGTCAGTACAATGCTGTTTTTATGACTAGAGCTCTGTAATGTGAGATCTATACGGTAAATTCCCACCCCCAGTATTGTTCTTTGTGCTCATCTAGAAGCCTCGTCTCTGAAGACTGGCTCACATAAGTTTTAGAAAACATTATGCAAGCTGCTAAAGGAGAAAATCTATCAATGGTCCAATCCCAACTTTAAAGTCTAATAACCATAACAACGGCCAGCACAGCAAACTATATTGGTGCAGCTGTGGCACTTTTATCTTGGGGGTAATCAGCAGCTATCTAACTGGACCCGAAGCCTGCTCAATGGGAGGGAACTCATGTGTGGCACTGTAAACATAGCCAAATACACATGGTTGGAGAGGTCATAGATCCAAGAGAAAACCCTATCTCTATCATGTTCCTAGACAAATGTAATTTCTTACTATGTGCTAAATATGTACCCCTATATTTACAGACAAGTATACCAGTCACCACTCATCAAGAAGCTTCTTTTGGCAACAGATGGGACTATTACAGAGTTCCACAACTGGTCAAACACAGAGAATAAGTGTCTCTGAGATGCCCAGCCCTAAGTGACACATCTATAATGGAACCTCTACATCTAAAGCTCATGGAACATAGCAGAACAAGAAGGAGAGAGCATACTAATGCATCCCTCAAATCTCATGAGCAAAGCTTCCTCATGCAACAGAGGGTTATGAACACAGAAGGCCACAACTGGCCAAAGTGTAGCGAATAGGAGAGTGCAGAGTTCATGTTCCTGGACAGGATTCCTACATTAAACCTCACCCACACTGGGCTCAGCACCATTGTGGAAGAGGGGGTGGGACGATTGTAACTAAATATTTTTCAACAGCGAAAGAAGCAAACTGATTCATTTGATAGACACTGTATCATTAAGATGAATTAGGTACATTTAAATGCAGAAAATTGACTAATTAAAAAGTGGAAAAAACTGTTTACAATAGCTTATGTGCTTTATGATATTGTTAATACAAATTTTAAAGCATATAAAGCTATCATGTATTTTATATACAGAAACATATATAACAAAAATAAAAATCATGGATTGAAAGGATAAATACCACACCAGCATTAGGCTGGTAGTGGCCTCAAAGGAAAGGAGAGAGAGAAAGAGACAGAAAAACAGTACTTTATTTTTAAAATAAACAAGTAAGGCAAATGTTGACCTTGAAATTCATTAGGTGAGTATAAACATAGTTCATATTCTACACATGCCTAAATACTTGAAATATTTCATAACTCAACATTTAAAAATATTTTATTTATCATTTTATCTGTATGGGTGTATTGCCTGCATGTATATAAGTGCACCCATGTCATACAATGCCTGCAGAAGTCAGAAGAAGACATTGGATTCCCCTAGAACTGGAGTTAAAAACAACTGTTAGTTACCATGTGGGTGCTGGGAATCCCACCTGGGTCTTTTGCAAGAGCAGCCAGCTCTCTAAACTACTGAGCCATCTCTCTAGCTCCAGATAATTCAACTTTAAAAGAAATAGTTTATTTATTATTTTATGTGTATGAGTGTATTGCCTGTGTGTGTGTGTGTTTGTGTGTGTGTGTGAAAGTGCACCCATGTCATGCAATGCCCCTGGAGGTCAGAAAAGGGCACCAGATCCTCTGCAACTGGAGTTATGGACAGTTGTTAGCCATCATGTGAGTTTTGGAAACCGAAACCAGGCCCTCTGCAGAAGCAGGCAGTGTTCTTTATCGCTGAGCTGTACCTCCAGCCTCAACATTTTTTAAGCATGAGGGCAATTCAGAAGGTGAGTGTAGAAAATACAGGTTAATATTTGTTGATAGCAAAAGTAAAGGCATAATGGTATATCTTAAAATAAATTACAAAAATACTGAAATAATTCCATGCATTCTATTGGACCACAAAGCAATAAGGCTCAAATATCAACACTGGATGAAGCTCTAGTCACTACATGAACTCATGGTGATTTAGTGGATCTCTGTGACTTCAAGGCCAGCCTGGGCTACATAGTGAGTTCCAGGTCAGCTGGGGCTACTGCTGTCTCAAAAAGACCACCAAAATAAATATAAATAAATAAACAAATAAATAAATAAATAAATAAATTTGAAATGGGAAATGGGAAACAGTGGTTTATAACACACATGCAGTCTCTCTCATTTTTTTTTCTCTCTCTCTTTTGGAAACAGAAGGAAATGAATATGGGAATCAAGGCATAGAATGTGCTGAAGCTACTGGATAATTATTTAGGCTCTAATAGTTCACAGCATACCACGATTATTTGATCATCACTGTTATCAACTGCTTGGGATTCCCTTTTCTAGACTTATCCTGCTGGCTAGAATTTCATAACATGGATGGATGTGCACTGTCTGATTAGCAGAATAAACAGAGAAGCAGGCTGCTACAGCGTGCCACCACTTATTAGCTACCACCTTATGCAAGGATCTTCACAGGTGGGTCTCCCTGTGTATGCCTGGCAAAGGAATGTTCAGGAAAAGTTCACTCTTGTCTTCTGTATACAGTTGGCCTTACCTGAATAGTTTCTTCCAGACGATAGCACTCAAGGACTTGCAGTGTCTCTATGACTTGGTTTGGACTGAACTGACACAGCAGTTCAATGAACTGCTCTGTAACACATGGAGATATTTGTAGTGATTCTTGATTTATATGAATACCTTCCCTGAAAACAAAGCAAGATTCCTAAATAGTAGCAGTATTAAAGTACACCTATAATTAAAGACATAAGCATATCACATTAAAATCAAAACCACCTTCTTGTAAGATAAAAATATGAATTTAGCGAGGTGTGGTGGCACACTCCTTTAATCCCAGCACTCAGGAGACAGAGGCACATGGAATTATAGCAACTCTACCTTAATAAACAACCTCAGCAAATGTCTCAACTATACTTCCCTTACAGTCCTAATCACACCATATTGAATTAACTTTCTTATCTGTCTTCTCTAAAAGACTCTGTGAGGCCAGATATCATGTGTCTCAACAAAATACTACTAAGTAAAATAAAGAGCCTGTTAACAAATGTTTTTAGCATTCAGGTGAGCCAGAAAACTTTCCAGATCTTTAAGCCAAAATTTTAAGTGTTGCCAGCATTTTATGTACATCAGCCTTTTGTCAGTATGTCTTATAAATTCAAGCTTATGATGCAAATTAAGATTAGACATACCAGACTTCCATCAGGGTAGCTGCTGGGAGCTCAGCAGACCTCCAGAGAGTGCGAGATTCTGGCCTCCCTCTGGCCTCCAACTACCAGAGGGCCTGAGAACTCCAGGGGACAGCCTAAGAGCCCCTGGATCCTGCCTCCACATGGTGGTGGGCTTCCCCTAATTGCACCATACCATCCCCCTACTTGGGATTTTGTGAGGCCCCTCCCAAGGCCCCAGGGCAGATCTGGCTTTGGTAGGCT
>NW_008336851.1:1164540-1168194 GCF_000622305.1 Nannospalax galili | reverse complement strand
GCTACAAAACAAGCCTCAACAAACAAAAAAATACTGAAATAATTCCATGCATTCTATCGGACCACAAAGCAATTAAGCTCAAAATCAACACTGGACGAGGCCCTCGTGGCAATTGAACAACACACTCCTAAACAATGAGTAGATCAAAGGAGAAATTAAAAAAGCAAAGAATTCCTGGAATTCAACAAAAAGAACAAAATACAACACAACACAACCTCTGGGACACATTAAAAGCAGTCCTAAAAGGGAAGTATATAGCTCTAAGTGCCTACATTAAAAAAATTGGACAGAGCCCAAATAAATGACCTAACACTGCAACTCAAGGCACTGGAAAGGCAAGAACAAATGAAACCTAAACCCAGCAGAAGAAAAGAAATAACAAAAATCAGAGCAGAAATTAATGAAATAGAAACAAAGAAAACAACACAAAAAATCAATGAGTTTAAGAGCTGGTTCTTGAAAAGCTAAACAAGATAGACAGAACCTTACCCCAGTTAACCAAAAGAAAGAAAGAGCAAGTTTAAACCAACAAAATTGGAGACGAAGGGGAAACATCACAACAGACACCCAAGAGATCCAGACCATTGTAAGGGAATATTTTAAAAACTTAAACGCTACTAAATTTGAAAATCTAAAAGAAATGGGTGGATATCTAAAATCGTGGGACCCACCAAAGTTAAACCAAGAAGAGATCAACAGTTTAAATAGACCTATAACGTATAAGGAAATCAATATAGTAATACAAAGCCTCCCAACTAACAAAAGCCCAGGCCCAGATGGATTTACAGCAGAATTCTACCAGACATTTAAAGAAGACCTCCAACCAATACTATTTAAATTATTCAAAATGATACAAACAGAGGGGAGAACTCCCAAATTCCTTCTATGAAGCCAGCATCACTCTGATACCCAAAGCGGGTTAAAAACACAACCAAAAAAGAAAACTATAGACCTATATCCTTAATGAACATAGATGCAAAAATTCTCAACAAAATACTTGCAAACTGCGTAGAGACACACATCAGAAAGACCATAATCAAGTAGGCTTTATCCCAGAGATACAGTACTGATTCAGTATACACAAGTCAATAAACATCATTAATCATATAAATGGACTCAAAGAAATAAAACCACATTGTCATCTCAATAGAAAAAGGCTTTTGACAAAATTCAGCATGCATTTATGTTCCAGGCCCTAGAGGGAATTGGACTGGAGGGAACATACCTCAACATAATTAAAGCCATATATAACAAACCCACAGCCAACATCATTCTAAATGGAGAAAAACTGGAAGCATTCCCATTGAATTCAGGAACAAGACAAGGAAGTCCACTATCTCCTCTCCTTTTCAACATAGTGCTTGAAATTCTTGCTAGAGCAATAAGACAGGAGAAGGAAATTAAACAGCCTAAGAGCCCCTGGATCCTGCCTCCACATGGTGGTGGGCTTCCCCTAATTGCACCATACCATCCCCCTACTTGGGATTTTGTGAGGCCCCTCCCAAGGCCCCAGGGCAGATCTGGCTTTGGTAGGCTAAGGCTGGAATCTCAGCAGACCACCAAAGAATGCCAAGTTCTGGCCCCCTTCTGGCCTCCCACTGGCATAGGGTTGACAACGCACAGAACTTCCTGAGAGACCCTGGATCCTGCCTCCACGTGGTGAAGGAAGCCTGAGTGTACCTGACTGGAACCTGAATTGGGCTTCTGTGGGTACTCCTGAATAGCTGACCTGAAGCCATCAGTTCCCTCCAAAATAAACCTGAGAGAACCTGAACCCTGTGCCAACCAGCTTTACATAACTAATAAAGAAAGGATCGAGGCAACCGGATAATACAAACAGAAGCATACTTCAACTTAATTCTCATATCACAATCATATATAACAAAAGAAATTCATATGCCAAAACCACAAAGAATGAATAATAAAATGGAAAGCCAAACCACTATGTCCCCAGCAAAACCCACCAATCCTGTAGAAGAGTTCAACAAGGAGAGCCCCTAGAGATAACCCAGCACACTGAATTTAAAAGAACAATCATAAACATGATCAAGGAATTCAGAACATAAAGTAAAGAACAAACAAGCAAACAAATCAAAGAGCTAAAAGAAGATAGGGATAAACTTCTGAATGAATTCACAAAAGAGATAGAAACATTGAAGAAAACTCTGGCAGAAATGAAGAAGAAAGTGCAAAACTCAGTAAGTCAATTTCAAACAACAGGGGAAAGCCTCACCACTAGAATGAATGAGATGGAAAACAGAATATCAACACTGGAGGATAAAGTTGAAGAATTGGACCACTCAAGCAAAGATTATGGAAAATTTAAGAAAAACACAGGAATGGAATATGCAAGAGATGTGGGACACCATGAAAGACCAAATATATGGATCATAGGAATAGAGGAAGGAGAAGAATTTCAGGTTAATGGTGTTGACCAGATCTTAAACAGGAATGTTGAAGAGAATTCCCCAAAATTAAGGAAAGACATCTCCATACAAATACAGGACACACGGAACATCAAATAGACAGGATCAGAAAAGAAACTCCCCTCAACATATCATAGTAAAAACACTAAATGTACAGAACAAAGAGAGAATACTGAAAGCTGCAAAAGAAAAACAAGTCACATACAAAGGAAATCCCATCAGAATTACAGATGACTTATCAATGCAAACTATGAAAGCCAGAAGAGCCTGGACCAAGGTATTTCCAGTTCTACATGACAATAGATGCCAGCCCAGAATACTATACAGAGAAAAAAATGTCTATTATAGTTGAGGGGGAAAGAAAAATCTAAGACACAGATAGCCTGAAAGAATACATGTCCTCAAAGCCAGCCCTCCAAAGAATAGTTGAAGTGCTACACAGAGAGCAGAGAGAAACAACTATACCCTAGGGGCAATGAAAGAATATAAAGATATAATCTAGGAAACACAAAACTACACAGAGAGCACAAACAGCAATCAAAATGACAGCAACCAATACATACCTTTCAATAATAACCTTAAATATCAATGGACTGAACTCCCCAATCAAAAGACACAGGCTAAGCAAATGGATTAAAAAACAAAATCCATCTCTCTGCTGTCTGCAAGAAACCCATCTCACCTTCAAGGACAGGAACTACCTTAAAGATAGAAGGATGGAAAAGAATATTCCAAGCAAATGGCACTAAGAAACAAGCAGGGGTTGCAATTCTAGTATCTGACAAAACAGACTTCAAAGTAAGATGAATCAGAAGTGCCCAAATGGATTTACAGCAGAATTCTACCAGACATTTAAAGAAGACCTCCAACCAGTACTACTTAAATTATTCAAAATGACAGAAACAGAGGGAAAACTCCCAAATTCCTTCTATGAAGCCAGCATCACTCTAATCCCCAAACTGGGTAAAGACACAAACAAGAAAGAAAACTATAGACCCATATCCTTACTGAGCATAGATGCAAAAGTTCTCAATGAAATACTTGCAAATAGCATACAGACACACATCAAAAAGATCATTCACCATAATCAAGTATGCTTTATCCCAGAGATAAATAATACAAAAGTCAATAAACACCCAAACACCAAAGAATACAATTTTTACTCAGCACCTCATGGAACTTTTTCAAAAAACGACCACATACTGGGCCACAAAACAAACCTTAACAC
>NW_008336851.1:1156193-1164487 GCF_000622305.1 Nannospalax galili | reverse complement strand
CTAGAGGGAATTGGACTGGAGGGAACATACCTCAACACAATTAAAGCTATATACAACAAACCCACAGCCAACATCATTCTAAATGGAGAAAAACTGGAAGCATTCCCATTAAAATCAGGAACCAGACAAGGATGTCCACTACCTCCACTCCTTTTCAACATAGTGCTTGAAACTCTTACTAGAGCAATAAGACAGGAGAAGGAAATTAAAGGAGTACTAATTGGAAAAGAAGAGGTCAAACTATCACTTTTTTTGCAGATGATATGATACGATACCTAAGAGATCCCAAAAGTTCCACCACAAAACTCCTAGAACTGATCAACACTTTCAATATAGTGGCAGGTTATAAAGTCAATCTACAAAAATCAGTAGCCTTTCTCTACACCAATAACAAGCAATTGGACAAAGAATACAGGGAAATGTTCCCATTCAGAAATTGCTGCAAAAAAATGAAAATATCTTGGAAAGAATCTGACGAAAGACACCAAAGATCTCTATAATGAAAAAATTTAAATCCTTAAAGAAAGAGATTGAGGAAGACACCAGGAGATGGAAGCACTTCCCATGTTCATGGATTGGAAGAATTAATATTGTGAAAATGACCATCGTACCAAAAGCAATATATAAGTTCAATGCAATCCCAATCAAAATCCCTGTGACATACTTCACGGAATTAGAAAAATGCATCCTTAAATTCATATGGAAGCACAAAAGACTCTGGATAGCCAAAGCAACCCTGAGCACAAAGAGCAATGCTGGGGGGATTACTATACCAGATCTCAAAGTGTACTACAGAGCCATAGTCATAAAAACAGCAGGCTACTGGTGCAGAAACAGACACATAGATCAATGGAACTCAATGAAGACCCAAACCTGAGTACACACAATTTCAGCCACCTGATATTTGACAAAAGTGCCAAGAACACACAATGGAGGAAAGACAGCATCTTCAACAAATGGTGCTGGCAAAACTGGATCTCCACCTGTAGAAGAATGAAACTAGATCCTTATCTTTCACCTTGCACAAAAGTCAACTCCAAATGGATCAAAGACCTCAATGTGAAACTGGAAACCCTGAAACTATTAGAAGAAAATATTGGCAGTAACTTCCAAAATATAGGTGTAGGAAAGAATTTTCTAAATCAGAAGTTTCTCAGGAATTAAGGTCAGCAATCAGTAAGTGGGGCCTCATTAAACTAAAAAGCTGCTGCACAGCAAAAGAAACAATCAAAAAAGTGAAGAGAAAACCCACAGAATGGGAAAAAAATCTTAACCAATGATACATTTGACAGATGTTTAATATCCAGAATATATAAAGAACTCAAAAAACAAAGAAGTGAGAAACCAAATGACCCAATTAAAAGATGGGCTAAAGATCTAAACAGAGAGTTCTCAAAGGAAGAAATAAAGATGACTAAGAAACATCTCAAAAAGTGTTCAACATCATTAGTATTTCGGGAAATGCAAATTAAAACCACCCCAAGGTATCACCTTACCCCAATCAGACTGGCTAGGATCAAGAGAACAAATGATACCAAATGCTGGCAAGGATGTGGAGAAAGGGGAATGCTACTTCACTGCTCATGGGATTGCAAACTCGTGCAGCCTCTATGGAAAACAGTGTGAAGAACTCTTAAAAAACTAAACATGAACCTACCATATGACCCGATTATACCATTCCTTGGCATAAACCCAAAGAACTCATCCTATTGTAGAGACACTTGTACAACCATGTTTGTTGCTGCTCTTTTCACAATAGCTAAGAGACAGAAGGAACCTACGTGTCCCTCAACTGATAAGTGGTTAACAAAAATATGGTATATTTACACAATGGAGTTCTATTCAGCAGTACACAAAGATGAAATAATGAAATTTGCAGGTAAATGGATGGATCTAGAAACTGTTAAACTAAGTAAAGTAACACAGACTCAGAAAAATAAATGACCATGTTCTTCCTCATATGTGACTCCTAGCACCAAATCCTTTCAAATCCAGGTCCTTTTAATAAGATGATGCTATACAGCAGTCCCTTCTGCATGAAATAACTACCATCATCACAACTTCAGCTGAGCCTGATCACTAATCATAGTCACAATTGGGCTTGTTGATGGTCGTGCTCATTCATTAAAGGAGTGCCAAGCAGGGTCACTGGACCCTCACCCTTCCACTCTTTCCAACCAACTAGTCCAGCCTTGGAAGACAAAAGAAAAATGAGGAAGAACCTAATAGAGGGATGCTTTTGGAAGCCCTTGCCAAGAAACTCCAATGGCCTCTCATATGAACATTTGAAAAGTGCCCTGTTCTGACTTTTTTCTAGTTCCCAGTCTAGAACTTGTAATGCTAATTACTCTTGCCTTTACTTTTCCTTCACATCTCCCATTCATGATTCAAGGACTTTCTTCTCACTTTAGAGAAAAAAGTTATGCAATCTGGGAGCCTTTTAGATAGACCCACTGAAGGGGTACTCCAATTGCCTCACTCTGCATCCCTGTTCAGCATGGAAGAAGCCAGAGCAGTAGGTGTCCTTATTGCCTATTGGCAATTTGGGTAACCCCTTCAGAGGATGGTGTGATAACAATAGGAGGTAGGAATTGGCTAGGCAGTTAGGGTAAAAAGATCCCAAAGAAATGTAGCCAGTTTCTTGCCTAAAAGTCTAAATGTCCTTGGATCTGTTAGCAACATAGTCTGTTCCAAGGCCAAAAATGTCAAAAGTATTTGGGAGCTTATATCTAATCCTTAAAAGATTAGCTGGGTGTGGTGGTATACTCCTTTAATCCCAGCAGAGGCAGGTGGATTGTTGTGAGTTCAAGGCCAGCCTGGTCTACATAGTGAGTTCAGGTCAGCTGGAACTACAAGGAGACCTTGTCTCAAAAAGACAAAAAAAAAAAAAAGATTTTTAGGGTTACCTCTTCAGAGGGGGAAATATTAGAGGGGAAGGAGTGGGCATGGATTTGATCAAAACACCTTAGATGCATATATGAAATTCTCAAAGTTTTTGTAAAAATTAAAAAAAAAGATTAGACATATCATCTGCCAGTGAATCACAGAACTTAATTCTCAGATAAGTTATTGACAAAACCTTTTACAAGAACTGAGGATGTAAATATGCACCAAACCCAGCACATTACCCAAACCAAAAGATCGCAATGCTGTCATTTGAGAGGGAAACAATGTATCTGATGGGAAACATCAGGCAGTATCAACACAATAGAACTCTGATAAACAATTTGCAGTATTAATGAGTTTGTATTCATTTCTGACCGCCGCTCTTCAGTCCTGTACATAAACACAAGTTGTTGTATTCATTTTCCAAAGCTATTTCTGCTTGTCTTCTCTACCTGCCTACTGTGTACACAATCACCACTACCATCAACGACTGTCAATATCACATCTTTTAGACACAAACCTTACCTATTCTTTGTAGCAAACTGATTTTCAAAAAAATATTTTATTTTTATGCATATCTATGTATTGCCTGCACGTATGTAAGTGCACATGTGTCGTGCAATGCCCACAGAGGATGGAAGTGGATCCCCTGGAACTGGAGTTATGGACAGTTGTTAGCTGCCATGTGTATGCTGAGATTTCAACCCAGGTCTTCCGCAAGAACAGCCAGTGTTCGTAACTGCTGAGCCATCTCTCCACCCCTCTATTTTTCTTTAGATAAGGTCTTACTATGTAACCTGGGCTGACCTGGAATTCTCTATGTAGACCAGACTGGTCTCAAATGTACAGAGACCTGCCTGCCTCTACTTCCCAAGTTATATGGGATAGTAAATATGCTACCTGGTAGGGAACCTTTATTTTATGACAGATCAATTATAAATATTTAAATATGTATAAAAGGGAAAATTTCATTTGGCAAACATGTTTCATCAAGTTTTAAAAGAACTGTTATGGAATTGGCAAGATGGCTCAGTGGGTAAAAGCACTTGCATCCAAGCCTGATGACCTTGAGCTCGGTCACTGGGACCCACATGTTGTCCTCTGACCTACAATTACATGCCATGACATGATATGTAAGTGCACTTGTGCACACACAAACATAAACAAAATATAATTATATATATATACATATATATATATATTTAATGTGTATGAGCATTATATAAAAGAAACTAACACATACACATGAACAGGTACAACACACAACCTCAGATACCTCAAAGTTTAGGTTGGAGAATTTACCCACTATTATTCAGGTTGTAAAGAGTCATTTTCAAGTACAACCCCGTATACTGGGCCAATTCTGAGGAAGGATAAAAATGTATATTGGTTTTGAAAAACTAACATTAAATTATATTGGTAAGCTGTCATGTGCTCATATAAGCTCATGGAGAAGCTGCCTCCTACTTCAGACCCAAGCAAGGGTCTAAATAGCAAGTGTCCTCAAAAATCCCCCATCTTGGGTCAGGCTGGTCCCCTGAGTCTCTAATAGAGCAAGGGAAAAGCAGCAAGCAGCTAAGAGCTCTAAAAACACTGTCCTTGAGAACAGCTAGAAGGAACAATTTCCAACAAAAGTCACTATTGTTTATCCCATGGTATCAAAGTGCCTGCAACAGGAAAGGGAAGCTATTTTACTTTTTGTAGCTTTCATTCAAATCTAGTTGCTTCACAAAGCCTTTTGACTGAATTTTAAGCTTTTCATTCATATTCCCCGTGAGAAATTCCACAATGAAGTCCTGTGCCAACCGAACAGTCTGCGTGAAGAAGATCTTACCCACAATTATTTTGTAGTAAAGACAATACCTATAAAATCTGTATGGAACTTCTGGGGCTGGAGAAATGGCTCAGTGGTTAAGAGCACTGGCTGCTCTTGCAGAGGACCCAGGGTTGATTCCCAGCACCCACACGCTGGCTAACAACTGTGTGTAATTCCAATTCCGGGGGAGTCCAGAACCTTCTTCTGACCTCCAGGGGCACTCCATGACATAAGTGAACTTACATACATGAGAATACACTCATACATAAAACAAAAATAATAAAACATACTTTTAAAAAAAGATCAAGAATGCACAAAACTTTATAAGCAATTGGTTAAGATGTTGTGATAGTTAACATTGTGAACTTGACAAGATCAAGAAACACCTAAGAGACAAGTCTCTAGGGATGTGTGTGAGTTAGTTTCTAGATTGGGTTAACTGAGGTGAAGGCAGACCTCAAATGTGAGCAGCACCATTTCATGGGCTGGGGTCCTGGACTGAATAAAAATGAGAAGGCAAGTGGATCACCAGCATTCACCTTTCTCTGCTTCCTGATTACAGATTCAACGTGACCAGCTACCCCAAGCTCCTTCTGCCATAACTTCCCTGCCAAGATGGACTGCATGCCAAACTGTGAGTGAAAATAAACCGTTCCTTCCTTTCTAATTTGCTTTCTATTGCTGTGATAACCATCATAACTAAAAGCAACTTAGGGAAGAAAGGGTGCATTTTGGCTTACAGTACAGTCTTTCATGGAGGGAAACCAGAGCAAGAGCTCAACTCCAGCAGGAACCTGGAGGCAGGAATTGAAGCAGAAGCAGAGACCATGGAGGAATGCTGCTTCCTGGCTTGCTTCTCTGTGTTTGCTCCACTGCTTATCTTCTACAGCCCAGACCCTTATACAGCCACCTGCCCATGGATGCCACTACCTATAATGGCTGGCCCTCCTATATCAATTACAATTAAAAAAAATGCTCCAGACATGCCCACAGGCAGTCTGATAGGGAAAATTCCTCAACTGAAGTTCCCACTTCCAAGATGATTTTAGTTTGTGTCATGTTAACAAAAACTAACTAGCACAGTTGCTTTTGTCATAACTAGAAAAGTTACTGATGTAGATGAAAATCTGTTCTCTGGCAAGGAGAAATCTAGTGGCATTGTTTGGTCCTTTGCTGTCCATAATTAAGCTATACCTGTGTATAGTTGTCAGGAGTCCCCCAAATAGTAACAGCTTTAATATCTTTTAAGTTTTTATATGGCACAGACCAAAGCAAGCAGGCACATCATGCTGCCTGACAGCCAAGATTCTGCTACACCACACTGATTTAATAGCAGATTGGCTTTAGATTTGGTCATTTTCTATTTCCTTAGTTTGACTAATCAATTGGTAAAATATTCTCCCACAAATCTTCTATTTTCTTTTGTCTGTGCAATGTGTGTGGTGTGTGTTTGCATGTGTATGAGCATTCATGTATCTTGGTGCATGTGGAGGTATGAAGTTGATCTCAAATGTCTTCCTCCATTGCTCTCCACTTTATTTACTGAAGCAGGGTCTCTTGCTGAACCTGGAGCTCAACGTTTCCATCTAGTCTACCTAGCTGGCTTGCCTTAGGATCCCGTCTCTGACTCCTGAGTGCTGGGATTACAGGTAGCTTCCACACCTGCCCAGCTTTTACTGGTTCCAGGAGCCAAACTCCACTCCTCACACTTATTGGCAATGCTTTAGCCAGGGAGCCATCTCTTTAACCCTCTTCAAATCTTAATAAAATCTTTGTTACTCCTCTGATTTTTATGAAAAAGAATGTTTTGTTTTGATTCCTCTCCTATATAGACAGGAAGAATGTGCTTTAGAAGCTATGAGAAAAAAGAGCCTAATGATTTTAGAAATGGAATCATTTAGCTCAATATAACCAAATCAAACACAGACTATCTGAACCATTCCAATGTTGTATAGACTTCATTAAAAACTGTTCAATTAGCACCAAGTCAAACAAATACAAAACACCCATAAGGTAAGTAAAACAGCTATTTCAAAATACTATTAAATATGAAGAAAATTCTGAATCATCTTCAATATGCATAGTCTTCTGAATGTAAAGCTCTGTCCTAAAATCTACTGATCATCTTCCTAGCAAGGGCTGTCTGGCTCAACTTGAAGAAAGGCTGGAAAGATGCAGTACTGGAAAGCACAGTATCTAAACTGGTACACTTCTAGGTTTGGGTGAGAAATCTGACACCATTCCCTCTCCCAAGTGACAGATGAAATGAAAGTGATGAGAGGCAGTTCATCACAGAGACATTCTTTAAACAATTTCCAGAAATGGTTGGGAACTGATGCTGGGGCAGACTCCTGCACTTCTTCCCCCTAAGCACATGAAACTGCACAAGCAGATATTTGGTTCTCAGTACGGAAGAAGCTTGGAAATCATCCTATGCTCACAAATGGAAAAAATGAAGAAACTGAAGTCAACAATTCTTGGTTCTATCCAAAAACTGAAGGCAAGGCAAACTAGAGGCAGACAGACAGATGGATACAGAGAATAGCAGACTACTGAAACATAAGAACAGGAGTAGATACCGGGTCCAAGTCAGGTAGGAAAATGTCAAACTGTAACTGATGAACTGTTGGAGGCTTACTGTGGACAAATGTGGGAATTAAAATTTCTGGGAGTCGGTCTTAGGAAGTTAGAAATTTACCTACAGGAGAGGCCCACTGGGTTCTATGAAGACTAGTAAAAAATTCTTCATGTTTCCATGAGGGTAAGGGAAAAAGGAGACACTTTGATATACACATACAGCATTTTGTTCTCAATAAGGCCTGCTGTGATGGACACAATTATGTCCTACTAATCTATTATCAAGAAGTATGAGTCCCCAATACCTCAGGCTGTGGCACTATTTGGGAAAATAGTCTTTATAAACATAATAAAATTAGAATAAGGTCATCCTGGAGTAGAGTGGACCTCTAATCTGACAGAACCATTTCTCATCAGAAGGGAAATTCTGTATACAGACATATACAGGGAGAATGCCAACTGAAAATGAAAGCTGAAATCAGTGACATTTCTAAGCCCAGGAATGCCAGTTGCAGCAATCTACCAGGAACCATGGGAAGGGTGAGAACAGATCCTCTGTTCTGCCCGAAGGAGGGACCAGCCATGCAAACAGCTTAATCCTATAGTCCCAGCCTTGAGAACTGTGAGACAGTACATTTCTGCTTGTGAACAGTGATGCGAAACTAACGTACCTTCCCTTGAGGGAAACTATTTTAACACAGCCCAACTGACTGGGTTTTCACCAGAGCTTAAACGACTGAAGAAAGCAAAACAGCCAATAGCAATCTTGCTGTTTCCTTTTTGAGGTTGGGAGTGAAAAGCTAAGAAACATTGTGAAGGAAACACCATAGGGCATGAAGTCAGTTAACTGCTAAAAGCCAACTGACAAGAGCCATAGAATACTTCCCCTGACCATACACCCTCCCATAAACAGGACTCTTGCATGAAAACAATATAACATAATGGAAAGGACTATGCGTCTCTGACTTTACTTAAGAAGCAATCTCTAAAGAAACTCAGGGGGTGAAGAGGGGAG
>NW_008336851.1:1148020-1155291 GCF_000622305.1 Nannospalax galili | reverse complement strand
AAGAGGGGAGGGAAAAACAAAGGCATGAGGAAACTCTAGCCTCAAACCTTACAGCTACAGCAGACAGTAAACACAGCCACTTAGCCAGATGAACACAAACCTCAAATGTAAAGGCCTATTTACCCCAATTGCTTTTACAATAGTACATGCCTAACTTTTATCAAAAAAAAATATAGGACATACTAAGAGACAAAGCAATGAGGTTTGAAAAGACAGAGCAAACAACAGAACCAGACTTGGAAATGGCAAAGATGTTGGAATGTGAAAGAACTAATAATTGACACAGTAAGGGCCTTGAGAGGAAAAGTAGACAACCCACAAAAACAGAATAATGCAAGCAGATGGAAAGAAATGCTAAGAAATTTTTAAAAATTCAGAAATAAAAACACAGAAATGAAGAATGCCTTTGATGCACTTAATGCCTGCCTGAACACAGCTGAGGGAAGAGTCTATGAGCATCTACTGAAGAGATATCCATAGAACATTTCAAAACTAAAGTGTTGAAAAGAAAAAGTAGAACAGAATATCCAAGGACTCTAGTACAATCCCCAAAGGTATAAACAGATGTGATGGGACAGTCAGAGGAAAAGAAAGAATATAGGAAAAGAATAACAGAAAATCTAAAGCTTAAATCATAGATCTAAGAATAGCAAGCAAAAAAAATATTAAAAAATTATGCCTAGGCATGTCATGCTCAAACTGTAGGAGAAAGACCAAAGAGAAACTCAGAGAAACTGGTGGGGAGACACATTACCCAGAGAGGAACAAAGACAAGAATTACATTAGACTTCGCTTCAAAAAATCATGCAAAGGACAGTAGGGTGCTGAAGGGAAAACAGAGCAACTGAAAATTCTGGTAATTCTTAGCAAAATTATCTCTCAAAAGTTGAAGAGGAAATACTTTCTCTGACTAAGAAAAACTGAGGGAATACATTGCTGATGCATCTTCTTTACAAGAAATGTTAAAAGTAGTTCTTCAGAAAGAAGAAAAGTGATAGGACCTTGAATCTATATAAAGAAGGGAAGAGTGTTAGAGCACAGAAAAAAAGCCCTTCATTTTTGTTATTCTTAAATGGCTGATCAGATAATACTTTGTACAAAAGTCATAGCCAGGCACGGTGGCACACCCCTTTAATCCCAGCACTCAGAAGGCAGAGGCAGGTGGATCTCTGTGAGTTCAAGGCCAGCCTGGTCTACATAGTGAGTTCCAGGCCAGTTGGTCAGTGAATGCAGCCCATGGGTAGTGAAGTTAGTAACAGTATGTAGTGCAGAGGACGGGCATACTATTTAATGGGACTCTGCTATCCACCAAGTGCTCCATTATCATTTGCAATTAGACTGGGATGGGCTGTAAATGTATCTTGCAAACTAAAGGACAACCACTAAAAAATATTTTTTTTCTCTTTAAATAATGTTTTACATTTATTTACCTAATAAGTGTATGAGGGTGGAGCACAGGTATAGAGGTCAGAGGACAACTTGTTCATGTGGGTTCTGGGGATCAAACTTAGGTGGTCAGACTTGGTGGCAATGCCTTTACTTGCTGAGTTAACTTACAAGAATCCAGAATTTCTTTTTCCTTTTTAATTTTTACTTAAAAAACATTTTTCCTCCCCCCCCCGGGGGGGGCTAGGGCTATCTATGGCTAAGGCTAGTGCTGGGGCTAGATTTAAGGTTAGGGTTAAGGTTATATCAAGGGTTAAGGCTAGGGTTAGGGTTAGTTTAGTGTTAGAGTTAGGGTTATGTTGGGAGCTATTAGTATAAGCACAGCCATTATGTACATTGAGCTGTGGCAGGCTTGCTTGTTTATGATCTTTCACCTTGACTGAAGAGTTTGTAAGCTTTGCACACAAGTACCAAATTGTTCTGCCAAGTCAGGAGGAATGTGTTGATAATTTAGGGAAGATGGTTAATTGGTGGAATTCACTACAAGTATTTGACTGTTCCTTGACCCTCAGATAAAGGTGGTAAAGGGCAAAGGGCTGTTGAAGCTAATTGAGCTAAGCAAACTGTGGCTATCTGATGTTCTGCTGTATAAGAAGGCTGAGCTAAAATATTACACTGGGGCTGCAGTCTCTACTGACAGTCCTCCAAGTATCTTTTCTCTGGTCTCTTGGTTTTCTTTCAATCCTCACTCCCCCTTTCAGGTGCTATTCATCTAAGGCCGGCTGGCACCGGCAGGGTTACACTCAGGTTTAGGTTCAGGGTTAGGTTTTAGGTTCAGTTTAGGGTTAGGATTAGGGCAGGGCTAATGTTAGGATTAGGATTAGTTAAGGACGGGGTTCCAGTTATGTCTAGCTTGTTACAGATAGAATTAGGATTTGGATTCAGGTTTACTAGTTAAAGTTATGTTTAGGGTTACCTGTTAGGGTTAGGATTAGTGTTAGGGGTTAGGTTTAATTAGGGTTAGGGTTAGGGATAGGGTTTATATAAGAGTTACGATTTATAGTTACTGTTAGGGTTAAGGCTAGGGCTAACTCTAGAGTTAGGGTTAGGGCTAGAGTTAGGTTTAAAGTTAGGGTTAGTGTTAGAGCTAGGATTAGGATTAGTGTTAGGGTTAGCATTTAGGTTTAGTGTTGGTGTTTAGGGTTAGATCTATGGTTAGTGTTCAGTTTTAGGGTTAGGGTTTGGATGAGGGTTAGGGTTAGGGCTAGGGTTTGACTATGGTTATGGTTATGTTTAGGTTTAGGGTTAAGATTAGGGTTTTGGCTAGGGTTAGAGTTAAGAATAAATTTAGGATTAGTGTTAGGGATTACTGTTATTGTAAGGTTAGAATTTTGGATTTGTGTTAGGGTTAGGGTTATGTTAGGTTTAGGGTTACAGTTAAGGTTAAGGTTAGGGTTAGGGCTAGGGCTAGGCCTAGGGCTAGGGCTAGAGCTAGTGCTAGAACAAGGACTAAGGCTAGGGTTAGTGCTAGAATTAAGGTAATGTTAGGGTTAGGGCTATCGTTAGGGCTAAGGTTAGTTAGAATTAGGGTTAGGGATAGGGTTAGGATTAAGGCTAGATCTAGGGATAGGGCAAGGGCCAGTGTTAAGGTTAAGATGAGTGTTATGGTTAGGACCAGAGTTTGTGATAGTAGAAGGGTTAGAATTAGGTATCCAATTAGGGGGTTAGTAGTAAGGGTTAGGGTTCTTGCTACAGTTAGTTTCATGGGTAAGGGGTTAGTGGTTAGGGGTTGGGGTTAAGTTTAGGGTTATGGTTAGAGTTAGGGTTAAAGGTAGGGCTAGAGCTAAAATTAGGGTTAGGGTTAGCATTACAGTTATGGTATAGTGTTAGGTTTAGGGTTAGTGTTAGGTTTTAGGATATGTGTTGGGGGTATTAGGTGTTAGGTGTTAGGGATGGGTAGTTAGGGTTAGGAGTTGGAGTTAGGGTTGGGATTAATGTTAGGGTTAGAGTTGGGGCTGGGATTATGGTGAGTGCTAGGGTTAATTTAGGAGTAGGATAGTTTTAGGGTTACAGTTTAGCACTAACAATACGTTTTGGGTTAGGTTAAGGGTTAGGGTTATAGTAATGGTTAGGGACACAGGGTAGTTTTAGGAGTAGAGTTAGGGGTTAAGGTTTTTGTTAGGGTTAGGGTTAGTGCTAGGGCTCAAGTTAAGATTAGTGTTAGACCTAGAGCTTGGTTAAAGCAAGAGTTATGGTTAGGATTAGGGTTAGGGTTAGGTTAAGGGTAAAGTTAGGTTTAGTGTTAGGGCTAAGTTTGAGATTAGGGATGGAGTTTGGGATTATGGTTTAGGTTGTGTTAGTGTTAGTGTTTGGGCTTGACCAGGGGATAGACCTAGGCCTAGGGCTTGGGTTAGGATTAAGTTTAGGTTTAGAGTTAGAACTATCATTATGGCAAGAGTTGGGGTTTGAAAAAGGCTAGGGCTAAGGCTAAGCTTAATGTTAGGGTTAGGTTTAGAGAAAGGGTTAGGGTTAAGTTTAGTGTTTGATTTAGGTTTAGGGTTAGGATTAAAGCTGTGGCTAGGCCTAGTTCTAGAGCTAGTGGTAGGGTTAGGGTAGAAAAACATAATATTAATATGTTAATTTCATTGCAAAGTAAAGAAATATAAGTATTTGGAACCTAGCGTGGTGGCGCACACCTTTAATCCCAGCACTCAGGAGGCAGAGGCAGGCAGATCTCTGTGAGTTCAAGGCCAGCCTTGTCTACATAGTGAGTTCCAGGACAGCTGGGGCTACAGAGAGACCCTGTCTCAAAAAGACCAAAAGAAAAGAAAAAAAAAAACCCAAAAATATAAGTATTTGGAAAGAGTTCCTTAAAAATAAAGCAAAGTTTATGAAACTTTTATACATAGCACTTACATGCCAGTTTTGCACTATATGAGGAAGGTGCAAAGAGCACAGCCTCCCAAGGCACTAAGAGCTGCTCTTATTTTTGTTAACTTAAATTTATGAGGGCAAAGAACATTAAGACAGCGATATCTCCACTGCGCTCCTCTGACTATTAAGTGCTGCATATTTTCCAATTTGATGTTATTTTTGCCAAGTTGGATTCAATTAAACTCACAAACTTTAGTGTTGATTTGGCCATCTTCCCTACCTCTTTTTAAAAATAGCTTTTTTATTATAAATGCTACTGTGGATATTTTGGTACTAATCATTTCTAAATTTCAGTGTATTTCCTTAAAATATATTTTCTAAAGGACAATTACTAAATCAAAGCATATGATTGTGTTATAGTTTTTAAATATATATAAGGTAAGCTGCTCTCAAGAAAATAATGTGGAAGAAAAGGGAACAGGTACATAAAGGGAGGAATGAAAATGGTGGTACACCCTCGATCAAACATTCAGTACTGTTGAGGTGTAGAGGAGGAAAGAGAAACAGGAGGAAGGAAGCTGATGAAGCTGGACAGGCAGGTCAGGTCAGATCAAGAAAGCTGTATACAGAGAAGAGTTTGATTTTTACCATCAGTGATGGGAATGTAAAGAACTCAGGGAAAAGAGAGGAGACAGTTACCATAATTTGCTTGTTGAAAGTGGAAATAAAGCCATTAAGAAAACTGGTTGAGGGCTGGAGAGATGGTTCAGTAGTTAAAAGCACTGGTTGCTCTTACAGAGGACTTGGGTTCACTTCCCAGAACCCACATGGCAGCTAACAACCATCAGTAACTCCAGTTCCAAGGGAATGTGATACCTTCTTCTGACCTTCATGGGCACTGAATGACACTGGTGCACTTATATACATGTAGGCAACACACACACACACACACACACACACAGAAGGCTGGTTGGGAAATTAATGAAAAGGACATTAAAACAACAATGTATAGAATTAATAAGTTTTTTTGTTTTTTTTTAAACAGAGGAGATGGTTCTTTGAAAAGGCAAAGCTAAATCAAACAGAGAGAGAAGACCCACATTAGAAATGAAAAGAATGATGCTACATTACACTCCAGTGAATTACAGAAGTTCTTTAGAGAATTTTTGGAAAACTTATATCCCCCAAAAACTGAAATACCTAGAAGAACTGTATTGCTTTCTAAATGCATATGATCTACCAAAATTAGAACCAGACAATATCAACAGTTTATGAAGACCCATTACAAGAGACTAGACTGAGGCGGTAATGGCAAGCTCTCCACAAAGAAAAGCCCCTCCCCCAAACATGAACACAGTAGACCATTTTCTTCCCTGATGAACATAACTGCAAAAATTCTCAACAAAATACTTGTAAACAGAATGTCAAAACTTTGAGAAAAGCATACATCATTACCTGTTGGGGACCCCTGCTGTTTAGGGTAGCAGTCTCTCCATGTCCGGATAGCCACAAGGCGGCTCGGGGCAAATGGAAGGACTCCTCTTCTCAGCCAGGCACCTTCTGCTCTCTTCCTGACTCACCTTTGAAGTAGCCGTCACAGATACATGTCCTCCGGCATGAAACTGCCAGGTTTTTCAGGCAATGTCTGACAGCCTGGCAGAAGCCCACCACCACATGTAAATGGGGCATCCTACAAAGCACCTATCAACTAAGGCTTTTGCCACTGCCTCCACACTATAAATATCCTGGTTTCCCCTTAATAAATCGGAGCTGAATCACTAAGATCTGGAGCCGAGCTGAGTCACTGAATAAAGGAGCTGTACCACTGAGTCTGACTGAGCTGAATTCTGTGTCTTACTGGCTACGATCCAGTCTCCGCGGAGCAGGCTATCCCTTCGTAAACAACCACTCTGAAGATCTTGCTTTCGCCATTCCTGCACCTCCCCTCGTGACCCGCTGGCCGACGGATCGCGTGCATAGAGGGAGTGCGCAGCTTGGAACGGGAACCCGCCCAGGCAGCTGACAGCGGCCGGCAGAGCCGCCAACTCCCGGTAGCCTCGGAGAGCCAGGGACATGCACAGCAGGGACCCGAACAGCAACTCGGTGCGAGCAACCCGCCGCACCTCAGTGGCGCGTGAGAGACCGGCGCCACACCCAGCAGCTGGCGCTCCGAGATCCGCGCCCACAATTACCATGGTGGTATCATCCCAGAGTTGTAAGCTTAGTTCAACATATCCAAATCAATAAATGTAATACACTGTGATCATCATATAAATGATCATTTTGACAAATACAGAAAAAGCATTTGATAAAATTCAAGATGCCTTCATGATAAAAGTCATGAAGAAATCAGGACTAAACAATATACTTCCACATAATGAAAGTTATATATGACAAACTTACAGCCAACATTATACTAAACAGGGAAACACTGACAGCTTCTTCCTCTACGAGGAGACAAGGATGCCTACTCTCTCCACTCTTATTCAACATAGTGCTCAAAGTTTTAGTTAGAACAGTAAGATACTGAAAGATATAAAGGGGATAAAAATGGGAAAGGATGTCAAACTAGTCATATTTGCAGATTACATAATTCTATATTTAAAAGACTCCTTCAGGACTACTATCCTCAGGCCTCTTGGAGTAAGTCTATACCGCGCCGGAACTCCCTAAGCCACATTCACCCTTCCATCCCTCGCCCCCCTCGCCGTTCTATACTCCTAGTTTGGGCCCTGCGCCATTCCTAGTCTTGGGGCCCCAGACACCTGGGGAACCAATACTATTTCCTGATCCTTCTCACCCAGAGCAACTCAGTCCCTTTCTTGGGCTCCAGGAGCACTGCTTCTGGTCCTGGCCCCGCCCTCACCTCTCTCTGCTTCCCTGGGCCTGCACCACCGGCTAACTCTCCTAGCCTGCACTACTATCCTCAAGCCTCCTGGGGTAAGTCTATAGCACAGCTCTCCGAGCCGGGACTCCCTAAGCCACATTCACCATTCCATCGCCCCCCCACT
>NW_008336851.1:1145883-1147008 GCF_000622305.1 Nannospalax galili | reverse complement strand
AAAATGAATTCACAAAAGAGAAACACTGAAGGAAACCCAAGTTAAAATGAAGATGGAATTGAAAAAAATTAGTAAGTCAATTTGAAAGGACAGGAGAATGCGTCACGAGCAAATTGAATGAAATGGAAAACAGAATAGCAAAGCTGGACAATAAAGTTGAACAAATGGACTCCTTAAGCAAAGACTATAAACAATACACAACCAGGAATGGAATATGTAGGAAATATGGGACACTGCGAAAAGACACTAAATGTACATAACAAAGAAAGGGTACTGACAGCTGCTAGAGAAAAGCAACCAATTGCATATAAAGAACAACCCATTAGGATCACAGCTGACTTTTCAATACAAACTATGAAAGCCAGAAGAGCGGGGACCAAAGTATTCCCAGTGTTAAATGACCACAGATGCCAACCCAGATAACTATATCCAGCCAATATGTCTATTATAGTTGAAGGGGAAAGAAAAATCTTCCATGACATAAATAGGCTGAAGGAATTCATGTCCACAAAGCCAGCCCTTCAGAGAGTTCTGGAAGCAATACAGAGAGCTGAAGAAAGGAATGACTATACCCAAGGGGTTGCAGAAAGAACTCCAAGGAGAGTATAACAGTGTAAAAGTACAGCTATAGCAAGAATATAAACAAAAAAAATGACAGGATTCAATACTCATCTTTCATTAATAACTTTAAACATTAATGGACTGAACTCCCCAGTCAAAAGACACAGACTATATGAATGGATTAAGAAACAAAACCCATCGTTTTGTTGTCTGCAAAAAACTCATCTCACTTTCAAGGACAGACACTATCTCAAAGTGAAAGGATGGAAAAAAATATACCGAGCAAATGGCACTAAGAAAAAAGCAGGCATTGTAATTCTAATATCAGAAAAAATAGAATTTAAACTAAATCTAATCAGAAGATACAAAGAAGGCCACTTCATTCTGATCAAAGGAACAAAAAATCAACAAGATATTACAATCATGAACATATATTCAGCAAACTCTGGTGTACCCAACATTATAAAAACAATACTACAGGACTTTAAGACCCAGAGTAATCCCAACTCATTAATAGTAGGGGACTTCAATACCCCACTATCTCCATTAGATAGGTCAACAGGC
>NW_008336851.1:1121846-1140868 GCF_000622305.1 Nannospalax galili | reverse complement strand
AAAAAAAGACTCTTTCAGGAAACTTTTAGATCTGGCAGACCATTCAGGAAACTTCCCAGATACAAAAATCAACATAAAAACCAGTACCTTTTTTACATAACAATAATGAATTTCCTGAGAAAGAAATTAAGGAAAATATCTCATCCATATTAGTGTTTAAAAAGAGATGTAGGAATAAACCTTAACAAAGTAGGTAACTTGAGATATCAAAGAAAGGAGCTGAGAAAGATAATGGGTGATAGAAAGACCTGCCATCCTCCTGAATTGACAGAATTAATACTGTGAAAATGACTGTATTAAAAAAGTACTACAAATTCAACATAATCCCCATTAAAATTCTACTGACATTCTCATAGAACTAGAAAAAAACCCCTAAAATTCATATGGAAGCACAAAGGATCCTAAAGTAATCTTAGGCAGAAAGAACACTGCTGAGGTGTCACAACACATGACCTCCAACTACACTACAGAGGCATAGTGAAAAACAGCATGGTGCTGGCACTAATACAGACTTGCTTACCAATGGAGCAAAATGGGAGAATCATAAATAAACCCACACAGAAATTCACACAAGTGTCAAAAACATACCCTGAAAATAAGACTTCTGATTCAACAAATGTTGCTGGTAAAACTGGATATTCACCTGAAGAAGATGAAATTAGATCCATATGTCTACACAAAATCGATTCAAAGGGATCAAAGAATTCCATTTAGAACCCGAAACACTGAAACTGCTACAAACAGCATTGGGAAAACACTTCAATACAGAGTACAGTCAAGAACTTTCTTAACAGAATGACAAAAGCACATGAAATAGCATTAAAAATTGACAAATGGGATCACATAAAATTACAGCTTCTGCATTGCAAAGGAAACCATCAGCAGAGTAAGGAGACAGTATACATAATGGGAGAAAATCTTTGCCAGCTACACATCAGACTGGGGGTTTAAAAACTGTAAGAATTAAATACTGAATAAATAAATGAACCAATGAACTGAATAGACAGTTGTTATAATATTTTGAGAGAGGGTCTGCCTGTAGCCCCAGTTGAGCTGGAACTCACTAAAACCAGGTTGGCCTCCCTCTCACAGAGATCTGCCTGCCTCTGCCCCCTGAGTGCTAGGATTAAAGGCATGTGCCACCACACCCAGCTTAATCTTAAAAAGTGTTCAATATCGCCAGGCATGGTGGCACACACCTTTGATCCCAGCATTTGGGAGGCAGAGGCAGGCGGATCTTTGTGAGTTCGAGGCCAGCCTGGTCTACATAGTGAGTTCCAGGACAGCTGGGGCTACAAGGAGACCATGTCTCAAAAAAGACCTTAAAAAAAAAAGTGTTTAATATCATTAGCCATAAGAGAAATGCAAATCAAAACTACTTTGAGATTGCATCTTACCCCAGTCAGAATGGCTCTCATCAAGAACAAATTACACTAAACAGGACAAGGAAGTAAGGAAAGAGGAACCCTCATTTACCACAGGTAGGAGTATAAACGGGTACAACCACTATGGAAACCAGTGTGGAGGTTTCTTACAACACTAAAAATAAGACCATTATATGACCCAGTTATACCATTCCTGGTCACATACTTAAAGGACTGTATATCCTACCACAGAGTTACTTGCACATACATGTTTATTACTATTCACAACAGCCAGGAAATACAATCAGCCTGGATGCCCATCAACAGATGAATGGATGATCAAAATGTGGTATATATACACAAAGACGTGTCATTGAGCCATAACAAAAAAACATAATCATGAAAGAAAACAATGTGGATCCTAGCTTTTAATCTTTATATAATGTGTATTTATGTGGGAATATAGGTAGAGCTCATGAAACAAAAAAAGATCCCAGGAAAGAGGAAAAGAGGCAGAAAGAGGGGAGAAAGAGGCTTTAGGATGATAGGGTCAAGAGGGTTCTAGAACACACATAACATGAAAGGGGAAAGAGGAAAACTGGGGGGCAGAAGGATATGAGTGGGTAAGGTATGCAGGGATATGGTAGAGAGGTATGGCAGGGAGGGATCAAACAAACTAAAAATGGATGAAAGTGTCATAAGAAACACTACTTTGTATGCTGTACTAGTTACTTTTCTTTTGCTGTGAAAGAAACACTGACCAAAGCAACTTATAAAAGGAAGAGTTATTTGAGCTTACAGTTCCAAGGGAATTACAGTCTGTCGTGGTGGGGAGGCATGGTGGCAAAGGTGACTGGAGCAGGAGCAGCAGAAGCTAACCTCTTACATCTTCAAGCAGGCACAGGAAATGAGAAGACTAGAGATCTGGCAAGGCTTAAGAGCTCTCTAAGCCCACCCCCAGTGTCATGCTTCCTCCAGCATAGCCACACCTTGTAAGACCTCCCAAAATAGCTCCACCAAGTGGGGACAAAGTGTCCAAATACTTGGAGCCTATGGGGGACATTCTCATTTAAACCATCACATATGCTAATTAAAAAATCATTCACCATGATCAATTTGCCTTCACTACAGAGACACAAGGATGATTGAACATACAAATCAGTAAATGTAATATGTCACAAAAATGAGCTCAAGGGTAGGGATCAGTAATAATCATCTCAATAGATACAGAAAAGATTTTTTTTGGATGAAATATAATGTCTTTCCATGATAAACGTTCTGAAAAGACTAGAAATAGAAGGAATGCACTGCAGCAAAATAAAGGCTATATATGACAAACAAGTAAGCCCACATTATACTAAGTGTAGAAAAACTGAAAGCATTTCCACTAAAATAAACATACAAGGGTGTCCACTTGCTCCATTCTTATTCAAGGTAAGGCTTGGACTCTGAGTTAGAGCAATAAGACAAGAGAGGGAAATAGATGGCTCAGCAGTTAAGAACACTGGATGTTCTTGCAGAAGACCCAGATTCAAATCCCAGCACCCACATGGCAGCTAACAACTTTAACTCCAGTTCCAGGGGATCTGACAGATTCTTCTGTCCTCCGCGGGCATTGCACGACATGGGTGCACTTACCTACATGCAGGCAATACACCACATACACATAAAATAAAATAAAACTAATAAATAAAATATTTTTTAAAATAGTAAATGAAGTCATCAAAGTATCTTTATTTGAAAATGATATGATTCTATACATAAGGGACCCTTAAAGACTCCACCAGAAAACTCTTTTAAACTTAACTTGGCTTTTTTTGGTAAATTTTTTAATGGAATTTTTGTGTATTTCATATAGAACATCTTAACCATCTTTATACCCCCTTCCCTGTTGGCACCCTCCAACAACTCCCCCACCTCCACCAACTGGAATTTATACATTCTATCATTTGTGTTAAGGCCTATCATGTCAAGTTATCAGGCATCCCTCATTGCAGGTTCATCCACTGGGGTCTAGTCAGCCTATCTAGAATCCCTCCCTTTAAGAAGACCAGCTCCTCCTCATTCAGCAGTAGTCAACTACCAATAATTCCTTGACTAAGATTGGGGCCTGCTGCCCATTTCAAAGTTCTGTGCTGGATTTTTGTCTGCTTGAGATTGCAATGGTCTTGTGCATGCTGACACCATTGCTGTAGGTTCATGAGCAAGGTCACAGGAACCTGTAGGACTTTATTTAAAGCCAAGCGCCAGGATACAAAATCAATATACAAAAATCAGTAGCATTCCTGTATTCCAACAGAAAACATGATGAAAAAAATCAGGAAAACAATTCATTCAAAACATTGGAATAAGCCTAACCAAGGAAGTAAAATAATTCAACAATGAAAAATTGAAACACTGAAGAAAGAAATCAATGGAGAGAGTGCTCATGGTCATAGAATGGAAGAATTAATATTGTGAAAATAGCCGTACTAACAAAAGCTATTTACAGCTTCAAAGCAATCCCATCATAGCTCCAACATCATTCTTCACAGTGCTAAAAAATGACCCTGGACATCCAGAGCATCTAGGGAAAAGAACAATGCTGGAGTTGGCAACATATCGGACTTCAGGCTGTACTGCCACAGTAACAAAAACAGCACGATACTGGCATGAAAACAGATGCAGAGATCAATGGAATAGAGGATCTATATATAAACTCATATAGCTACAACTGCCTGATCTTTGACAAAAACATCAAAATGTACATTGGAGAAAAGACAGCATCTTCAACAAATGATGCTGGAGAAACTGTATATCCACATGTATAATAATGAAATTAATTCCCTATGTCTCACCCTCTATGAAAGTCAACTCCAAGTGACCTTAATATAAAACCCAAATCTCTAAAATTGATGAGGAAAAGGGGAAAACATTTTAATTGTTAGCATAGACAAGCACTTTCTGAATAGGACGCTAGTCACTCAGGAACCTCAGGAACTAGCACTGACAATGAACAAAAAGGGACTTCATAAAATTAAAAAGCTTTTGTACATCAAAGGAAACTATCTAAAAAGACAATCTACAGAATGGGAGCTCTTAACTGGCTATACATTTGGCAGATGACTAATATTTAGAATATAAAAAGAACTCAAGATGAAGAAGAGCCAATAAAGATACAAGAAAAGTTTAACCTCAATAGCAGATAAATGGAAACAAAAACACTGAGATTCTATCTCATCTTGGTTAGAATGACAATCATCATAAGGCAAATAACAAATGCAGGTGAGGATGCAGATAAAAGCAAATACTTAAAAACTGCCAAAGGGAGTGTAAATTACCTCTGCCACTAGTACCTGCCACTATGAAATTAGTATGCCGTTCCTCAAAAAACTAAAGATATACCTACCATACGACCCAGCTATACCACTTCTGGGTATTTACCCCCAAAGGCTCCAAGTCAATTTATCAGATCGGTTAACATGGCACATCAAAGTTTACTGCAGTACTATTCATAACAGTTGTGTATATATACTGTACTGTATATAATGGAATTTTTCCAGTCATAAAGATGAATGAAAATGTAGTATTTACAACTGTATGTAATCATACTAAGTGAATTAAGTCAGTCTCAGAAAAACAAAAATTCCATGTTTTCTCTCATTTGTAAGTCACAGATTTAGATAAAGCATGTATGTACAAATGACATTAAAGTAGAAGCAATGTTGTCTAGGGGGAAAAGGGACAAATGAGAGGAGAGGGTAGTGGGGTTTTCGGAGTTGCATAAGAATGGTCTTCCGTAACCCAGCATAATAATAAATAAAAGAGTTACTCAGAGCACGTTACATGTCATTACACTCTACTCCCAGTGCATTCCACCTAGCTGCAATCAAGCATATGAATCTCACACGTGAACCTGCTTTGCTCAAAAATCCATTACTGATTTGATCATTTCCTGGGTTTTGTTTCATCATAATTTGATCATTTTAGAGCAGCAGTTGAAAAAACACACTTAAACTTTCCTTCCTGCACTATCAGGAAGTTAATCTAAAGTGAGGGTTAATAAATTGACAGAAATGAACTATTTACTATTTGAATGATGGGCCAGTATCTAATTTCAATTAATTTATTTTTTAACATAAGTATTATGAAAAACTAAAGCTTATGACATACCTTGGGTCAAGAAGACTCCTCAAAAATTTGAAAAGCAAAACCTGGTTCTGAATAGGGAAATAAAAAATATAATTAAATATTAGATTTCCTAAATTATGTAATGGTAAATGTTAAGGTTCAGATAGCCCCGCCCCCTCACCAACAGGGCCTCAAGGACGTTGTAAGCCCCTGAGAAAAGGGAAAAGGAGTTAATAAGCACCCTGGTCTTTGAAGTCAAGAGAAGCAGACTTTTCTCCACTGTTTGGCCAACAGAGCAGGCTTCCCCTTTGATCTCTTTAACAGTCCCGCTCTCCCACTTTCCCTGCCTAACTTTTAAAAAATATATATCTTCCCACCTTCTGCACCCCTCAGAAGCCTCCCCCTATAAAAGACCCCAGCTCACCACCCAGGGTAGACATTTTCCCTACCCCGAAGGGAATCTGTCCCACATGTTCCTTTGCTAATAAACTCTGTTGCACTGGACTGGTGCTTTCTCCCAATCAACCGGATTCATCCATTGGCTACTTCATCTATCAGATGTTCCTACCTCTGAAAATAGCATCCTATATCCAGAGAGTAAAGAACTACTCTAGACAGCCTCTTTAAAGTGCACATATTTCTGTTTCCATGAAGCCTCTATGTAGACCTATGGCATGCTGAGGAAGAACCTGGCAATCCTGCACAAAACAGCTCTAATCACCATCATATTCACTTTTGATGTTGTTTTGGGGGTGGCAGGTACAACAGGGTCTCACTGTTTAACCCTGCCTAGCCTGGAACTCACAATGTAGACTTGTCTGGCCTTGAACTCAGATCTGCCTGCCTCTGCCTCCAGAGTACTAGGATTAAAGGTGTACACCACTATGCCCAGCTCCATATTCACATTTGAGTGCAGGAACATACCCTATTATCTATGGGAGGGTGCCAGTGGGGATGGGGGTATAAAGATGATTAAGGTTGATTGAGATGTTCTGTATGAAATACACAAAAATTCAATAAAAACAAATTAAAAAATTTTAGGACAAATGCTGAAACAAATTCCTAACCAAACTGTCCCTAGCATGAGGACCTCAAGTGGCCAGTGTTTGGAGCTGTTCTGCTGACAGTGAGCTTGGGCTATATGGACAGTCTCAAGCTGCCTGACCTGTCCTCCTCCTATTGGCAAGGGCCTGCTGTGAGGCAGTTAATAGGGGGTACTGGTGGCTTAAATGAACAACTACCACTGAAACCCACTCATCATCTCTTCACTAGAATCAAAAACAACTTCAAAGCATTAGGTATCAATACGCAAGAAAGCCTGGGTTCTGTTTCTGACACTCATTAGGTATACGATTATGTGAGTCACTTAGCTTCTTAGCGTTCAGTTTCTTTATGTGGAAAAGAAAAAAACCCACCACCACTACCACCATCCCAGCTGTAACATCCCTGCCTTTGTCATAGGGTAGTAGTGAAGATTAAATTGAGATAACTCCTTATAAAAACATATAGTTTCTAAGTTCTTAGGAATCCTAAGTAAAAATTATTATTGTTTAGTTTTTCTACTTTATCTTTTTATGCATTAAAATGTCTATAAAAAGCAGAAGGTAGCTAAAGTAAAAATAATAGTATCATTCAGAATACAGTTTTTAAATATATTTATGACTAAAGATGTAGTTCAGACGTAGAGTCCTTGCCTAGCATGCAAAGGTCCAGGCTTTGATTTGGAAGAGGGGGAAGGCATGTGTCTCTCACACTCACACACAAAACATGCACACATAAACATTTATCTGAATGTATATATGTATGTATGTACAGAAATATATGTTAGTCCTTAAAAAGACAGACCCATGTATATTCATTAGTCATTATCACTCTGATAAATCTGTTCATCACTCTTTGATTTCCTGTTCTCCCTGTTGCTTAGTTTTATTTTACACAATTTTCCTCCTGGTTATAACTTAACATTCCAAGAATTTTGACAACTATTATTCAGAGGCAAACTGTTTGCCATCAAAGGTAAAGGTACTTTATAAGATCTGTATGGGTTTCCTGTACAATCAATAAAGCTTGACAATAAGATAAAATTCTTTAAAAGAACTGTATAGGACTCAATAATTAGACCACAATTAAATAGTCACCTTTTCCTTATCCATTACACTGGTGTGTGTGCGTGTGTGTGTGTGCGTGTGCGTGTGTGTGTGTGTGTGTGTGTGTGTTTGTGTGTGTGTGTGTAATATTTCCTTCACCAGGCCTGTCTCTTAATATCGTTATAGACTACAGGGGAAAAAATACTGCAATTGTTAATCTTACACCTTTAAAAGATAATACCAACAGATCGGAACAGGCAAGATTTATCAGAGCTGATTTTTAAGGAGAGAAGCCCTGGAGGGTTATGACTGGTGTAAGTGAAGTAGCTTCGAGCCCCAGGCCCCAGCCTGGATATGAACCCTTCCATGTTCTTTAGCATTATTCCAGCCAAACTATTCTGCAACTGCCCTTTGCCTTAACTGTCTTCTTCCTTGGAGGGCAAGATCACATTTAGGTTTTCCTCTTATTTCCATTTCTGTTTTCATATATTATCCTCAGTACTTAATGTTTTTGGCCACATGGCATAAATACTTACTGAATGAATGGGCGAATGCTTGAGTTAGTGAACCGAATGTTGAATAACCTGGGAACCATTTTAATATTTTCCCATCATGTTGAACTACTTTCCAAGTCCACAATGCATCAGGGACCTGTCTCCTCTACTGACACTGACTTTCTTCCGGTCATCATCTCCTTTGCTGAGACCTTTTGCCTTCCAAGTGGTTTCTGCTCCATTTGTACTTGGTCAGTCTACTCTGGACACTGCTAGCCAGAATTAGCATTCTATAAAGTGGATCTAATGATGTCATCCTTTGATTAAAACATTCTGGTAATTCTCTAATATACAGAAATATAAATTTCTTAGTATTATATATATTTCCAAGCCCGTCTCTATTTTCTAGGGTCTGTAATTTTACCTCACCACTTCTAAAATACTGCTTCTTGTTTTCTCTAAAGCCACTACCACATCACATCTACTACTTCATGTTTCATATAGATCTGACCATTCTCCAAAAACATTATGTGTAGCATAATGTCTGTAAGTCTTTACATACTCAGAGTCTTTTATCAAGAAAGCCTTCCTCACCTCTGTTTGGAAAACCGACACCTGTCATACCAGACCTAATTCAGTCAGCTCTAGGAATTCTTATCTTATTTTGTCACAGTCCATCACTCTTTTCTCTTGTTCCCACAGTCTTTTTAACTCATCTCAAGTATAGCTCTCATAGCATTATACTCTAGTTACATAAATATGTCCTCAGAACTAAGTGTGTATGACAGTACAGAGTTTGGCCACAACAAGGGTTTGAATGAATGAATTCCACAGCTTTGTCTCACATGCCTCCCAACTTACTTGCTTTTTTCGTTTCTTGCAGTTATTTCCTACAACTATTACAAAGACTCTGGGTTGTACTTCATGTCTCCGACATTGTCCTATTGGCCACCTCTTATCTTGTGGCCATAATGGAAGCAAGTCACCTCAACACTAGCACTGTTGTGTTAAGCAATAAGACAGTATGCAATACTAGGACTTAGGATTTCTAACAGAACTTCTCAGTATTCAACATGCATGTAGCTATGTGCTAGAGAAGACAGTCCATGAAAAAATTCTAAAATGTTACCACTGGCACAAATTGAGGGGACAAAATTTGGAAAGCAACATGAACCATCAATAGAATAGAGTTGGGGGTGCTTTTAAGAAAGTAAAATGGGAGGATTTTCTCTAGATTATGATTTCTAGAACAAGTGTAGGTTAGAGCTTCAAATATGTTTCTTTGATATTAATATTTGCTATACAAAAATTAACTCCCTCATTTCAACACTTGGACACTACCATACAACTACTAGCAACTATCAATTTAAGAACTTACTACAGTTAAAAGTTCTTAGGTAAAGATGCCTTTTTCCCCAGTGTATGCTTATACTTACCTGAAGTTTTTTAATGACTATTTCAATCTGTCCAGAAAAGTGGGTAGCAATGAGCTCTGCAGCTTTACAGGGCTTCAGGGACACAAGTTCCTACAGTTAAACGAAAAGACAAAGACATTTTTAATAGTACATTTAAATAGGCTATTGACAGATATGGGGCTCAATACTGTCATAAGCTTCCACAGTGAATTTCAAGAGACTTTGATGTTGGGCCTGAACTGAAGGGGCACACTGCCAGTTAGCCAAATCAGAACTGCCCCAATTCAGAATTGGGTTTTTTAAAAAGCACTTTAGAAATTTTAGAAAGTGAAAGCTTCATAAAATTATGGGTTTGGGCTGTGATATGTACAAGATGAAAAGAAGGAATAAAAGCTCCCCAAATTCCCTGTCAGTAAATTTGTACTTGGGCTTAAAAAAATGAGAAAAGAATATAGTTATAATTTCTTTAGCTAAAAATTCCAAAGCTAAACTCCAAGACTAAAACCTTAACCACTGTTTACATTGTAAATAAGATCTGTCCATCATGTCTAAGATTTCCTTATATCCTCTTTTAAACATTTCTTTGATACTTCTGGCCATGCTCTTCTAACCAAAACTCCTTCCTTGGATTCTCTTGCCTACTGTTCTGCCTGTACTGGTTAGTTTTTATTGTCAACTTGACACAAACTGAATCTCAATTGAAAATTTCCTCCATCAGGTTGGCCCATGTCTTTGGGGCCTTTTCTTGATTGTTAACTGATGTGGGAGGACCCAGCCCACTGTGGGCAATGCCATGCATAGGCAGGTTGGCCTGGACTGTATAAGAAAAGTAGCTGAAAGTGAATCTGGAAGCAAGCCAGTAAGCAGCATTCATTCCTTCAGGGTCTGATTTAGCTCCTGCCTCCAGGCTCTTGCTTTGGCCTCCCTTCAGTAATGAACTAACCTGTAAGATGAAATAAACCCTCTCCTCCCCAGGTTGCTTTTTTTCATGGTGTTTATCATAGTTTCAAAAGAAAGCAAACTAAAACACTGCCTTTCCAGTTTACCTTCCCTTGTGGGAACACTGACAACACAGAGCCATGAAACAACTAATCTCAACAATCAAATGTAGAATAACACAGTACAGTAAGTAGTAAAAGTTAGACAAGTTATTTTGACTCCAATATTCAAAATATCCATAATAGTCATTGTGTTAGGCTGCTTTTGTAGATCAATAGCTGATATTGACCTAGACAAAATAGATTAATTCCTTAAAGGTAAAATGTAATAAAGTTACTTGAAAAGGAAAACAGCATGAATTATTTTTTTAAATTATTACTGAATTTCAGATAAGTAATGAGTTTTATTATAGCAATTTCCTGCATGAGTCATTGTTCTTTGTTCCAATTCACCCCCCTCTCCTACTGTCCTCTGTGCCTGTTACGTTCCTCTGCCTAGTTCCCTTCCTCCCTCCCATGAAGACTCTCCCTTTCTATTTTCATTTCACATGTATTAAATTACCTTCTCTTTCCCCCTTTAAGATCTATCCCTTCCTCCCCCAAGGTATCCTCCCTAGTTTCATAACCCACTACACACACACACACACACACACACACACACACACACACACACGCGCGCGCGCGCAGAATTTTAAATCTATGTTCTACACGTGACAGAAAACGTGGTATTTGTCTTTCTCAGTCAACTTTATTTCACTTAATTATGATTTCCAGTTGCATCCATTTTCCTACAAATGTCATTATTTCATCTTTTTTTTACCATATTTTCTTAATCCACTCATCTTCTGATGGCCATTTGGCTGGTTCAATTTCTTAGCTATTATGAATAGAGCAGCAATGAACATGGATATGCAAGTATCTCTATGGTAAGAAATAGTCCTTTGGGTATACGCCCACAGTGGTATACGATTCAGTAGGTCAAATGGTGGCTCTATTTTCACTTTTTGAGAAACTGCCATTCTGATTCTCACAATGGTTGTCTAGGTTTACATTCTCAGAAACAGTGTATGAGGGTTGCTGTTTCCCAACATCATCACCAACATTGCTGTCTTCTGTTTTCTTGATGACAGCCACTCTGAATGAGGTAAGATGGGGTCTCAAATCATTTTTATTCGCATTTCCTTGATAGCTATAGATGTTGCACAATTTTAAAAATATTTATTGGTCATTTGTATTTCTTCCTTTGACAATTATCTATTCATTTCATTAGCCCATTTATTGAGTAGATAATGAGGTGTTTTGGCATTTAATTTTTATAGTTCTTTATGTATTTTTGATATTAATCTCCAGTCTGATGTGTAGTTAGCAATGATTTCTTTCACAATAGGTTGTCCCTTCACTTTGGTGACAGTTCTGAAATTAATTTCAACTATTAAAGAAGCTAGCAAGCTGGGGATGTGGCTCATGTGGCTCCCCAGCACCCACATAAAGGCCAAGTCCTTCAGCATACTTCTATAACCCCAGCACTGGAGTTGGAGACAGAGACAAACAGTTGACTTGCCTTTAATGCAAAAGACCCAATGGTTCAATCCCTAGGAACATACATAAAGAACTAGGCCTGGTGGTATTTCCCTGTACTTTGAGGAAGGTGGACTATCCAAATCAGAGTTCAAGGCCAGTCTGTAAAACACAGTGATATCTCTAAAAAAAACCAAACAAGCAAAAAACAAATAAAACCCCACATATTATGTAGGGCAAGGAAGGAGCAGATCTCAAAAGAAAGTCTTCAACCAAACTTCCTTCTGCAACTAACTTCAATAATCCACATCTCCCCAAAACAAGCAAATGAACCAGAAAAACAACCCAAATTCCTGTCCATCCACTTAGAGCACTGAGGCCCGGAGAACCATAGAATAATGTGAACACCCCACAGGAGCTGAGCTCAACCAAAACTCAGAGAAGCAAGCATATTCAAGCTAAGACATGGAGTGAGTGCAGGCAGCTCAAGCCCTGGTAAGATGAAAATATCCAAATACAAAAGTAAACATGAATATCTACAGGGCCACATCAGAACCCTGGACACTGAAATCCATGCAAATGGGAAAATGGGACCACCCAGAATATTCACAACACAGGATTTGGCTGGCTGTGAAGTATTTAGAAGTGACAAGCCCATGCTGAGGGCTGACCTAAGAGAGGGCTGACCACTGCTGATGCCAGCAGGGCAGAAATTCAATCCCATAAGCAACCTGTTGAAGCTCTAGAGACTCTGCATACTTGCCAATCTGGTCAAGCAGGTCTGAAATGGAGACTTTGGTGGTGAGAAATTTAGATCCATTAAGATTCAAGAAGGAAAGGATGTTGCCTAATGCCATAACAAGGAAGAAATGCTGACTGGTGACATAATATTTTTATTGTGTTTTCATTTTACATTGTTTTGAAAATATCTTCACTTTTACATAATTTTATTTTAGGTTTTACATTGTTTGATTGGATTTTATACTTATTCTGTTTCAGCATCTACTCTATTGTGTTCTCTTTGCTGTTTGTATTGCTTACTCTTTTTAAAAAAGATTTTATTTATTTTAATTTTATATGTATGAGAGTTTTGTCTGCATGTATATATATGCACCATGTGCAACCAGTGCCCAGGGAGGCCAGAAGAGGGCATCGGATTCCCTGGAACTAGAGTTGTAGACAGTTGCTAGCTGCCATGTGGGTGCTGGGACCTGAACTCTAGTTCTCTATGAGAGCAGCCAGTGATTTTAGCTGATGGCTATCTCTCCAGCTCCTAATTAAGAAATCTTTAAAGTTCCAATAATCTAAACAATACCCCCCCAAACACACTGGTCATAAACCATACTCCTGCTGACAGGCCTTATCAGAGCATTGTTAGCCCCTGTTTTGAAACTATGCCATCTCCCCCTGAACATACCACCCCTAGCCATAAAGTGATTCCTGTTCTGTAAACAGGTCCTTTTGCCCTTATCAGGCCCCAGGTTCTTTAGAAACACCAACCTTCATAACTCTATCCTCACATACTCAAACTTTCCTGCCCCTTGAATTGAAGGTTGCTGCTTCAATTCCTGCAGGTCAGCTCCCACACTAATAATTATGGTCAATCTGGATTACTAAGATTAGTTGCTTCCTTTTCCACTCCTATCTATGCCTCTTTCCACTCCTCTTCCTGATACCCCCTTCTGTTTATTTTTTCCTCCTCTATTTCTTATATTAATTCCTAGTCTTAGCTTATTTTCTTTGCATTCCTACCTTAGTAACTAATAGCTTATTATACACCACACTACCTTTGAACCTTATTCCCCTAAAGTTTTTGGAATTGAGGGGGTAATTGCTTTTAACTATTACTGTACTTTCATAGCACGTCTACCAATCAATTGTGATTGCTTCTGCAGTTAAGACTCTACTCCCAATGTGGTACTAGAGATCATGCTTGGTGCCCTGAGCATGCATCCTGAGAGGTTAACTACTGAACTAAACCCCCAGTTCAGATGCAAGGAATGACATTTCAATCCTATGACAATCTAGTCTCACTAGAATATTGTAAAAACTTCAACTACAAGAATATGAGTGATTTTCAAAAAATCTGAATGATGACATAATTACAAATATGCAAATCTCTCAATGCAGATGAACAAAAAATGTCATACAATCTCTCTGAAAATTATTGATTCCACAGTAATGGAGCCTACTGAGAGAAAATCAGATGAAATACCAAAGAATTCAAAAGAATGATCATAAGAATGTCCAATGAAATCAAAGAGGACACAGATTCCTGAATGAATTCAAAGAGAACAGATATATACACAGCCAAATGAAATAAGGAAGCCAATACAGGATATGAATGAGGAATTCATAGTGATAAGAAATACTGAAGAAAAAAAACCTAAGCAAAGTTACAGAAATGAAAAGCTCAATAAATCAAAATTTAAAACCCAGTGGAGGGCTGGAGAGATGGCTCAGTAGTTAAAAGCACTGACTGCTCTTGCTGAGAACTTAGGTTCGATTCCCAGCACCCACATGGCAGCTATGAACCATCCTTAACTCCAGTTCCAGGGGAATCCAAAGGACCACATTTTAAAATCATGGGTATAAAAGAACAAGAAACAAACTAAGGGCATAGAAAAATACATTTGGGGCTAGATAGATGGCTCAGTCGAGTGTTTGCCACATAAGGACGAGAACCTGAGTTTGGATCCCTAACACTCACATAAAGCCAAGCACAGCAGCACCCTGTATAACCTCACAACAGGGCACAGGGTGGAGTACAGAGACAGACAATTTCTTGGAGCTCACTGGCCATCGAGTCTAGCCAGTTGTTGAGCTCTATGTTCAGTAAGAGACCCTGTCTCAAAAAAATTAAGGTAGCAAGTGACTGAAGAAAACACCCAAAGTTGACCTCTGGCCTCCATACACGCATATGTGCACACATGCACACACATGAAAACATAAATACACAAACAACACACACATGCATACATGCACATAAAGAAAGAAAATATATTCAATAAACTCATAGCAGAAAATTTCTCAAATCTAGGGGCAAAGATAGTCATCCAGATATAGGAAGCATTTAGAACACCAAACAATTAAGACCAGAAAAGGACTTCATCACATCATAATAGAAGCATACCCAACAAAAACAAGTTACTTAAATTCATGGGGGTATAAAGATGATTAAGACTGTTTGAGATATTCTGTATAAAATACACAAAAATTCAATAAAAAAAATTTTTAAAAATTGCACTGCTGGTGCTGGAGAGATGGCTCAGTGGTTAAGAGCACCCACATGGTGGCTAACAGTTCATAACTCCAGTTCCAGGGGACCTGGCACCCTCTTCTTGGTACACTCATATCCATGCAGGCAAAACATATATACGCATAAAAGAAAAATAATAATACTTATTTTTATTTTTTAAATATTTAAAATATTTAAATAAATATTTATTTTAAAAATTTATTTTTATTTTATGTGTATGAGTGTATTGCCTGCATGGAGGTTTGTACAGGTCCAAAGAGGACACTGGATTCCCTGGCACTGGAATTTTATGGATGATTGTTAGCTGCCATGTGGGTGCTAGGAATCAAACCTGAGTCCTCTGCAAGAGCAGCCCTTGCTCTTAACCACTGAGTCATTTCTTCAGCCCCAGTAAATAATTAAAAATAAGTGAAGGGGCTGGAGAGATGGCTCAACTGTTAAGAATACTGACTACTCTTGTAGAGGACCCAGGTTTGATTCCCAGCACCCACATGGCAGCTATGAACCATCCTTAACTCCAGTTCCAGGGGAATCCAAAGCCCTCGTCTGACCTCCACGGCACTGCACGACACGGGTGCACTCACATACATGCAGGCAATACGCTTGTATACATAAAATAAAAATAATAAATAAAATATTAAAAAAATAAAAATAAATGAATAAAATTGCACTGCTGATAGGAGTGCAAAATGGTATAGTCACCATAGAAATCAGTGTGGCAAGTCCTCAGAAAAACTAGAAATAGACCTACCCCATGATCCGGCCATATTACTCTTGGATAAATACCCTAAGGACTCTACACCACTTTAGAGATTCCTGCTTATCCATGTTCATTGCTGCTGTATTCACAACAGCAAGAAAATGGAAACAACATAGATGTCCATCAACTGAATAATGGATAATGAAAGTATGGTACATTTACATAATGGAATATTCATCTGATAAGAAAACCAAAACTATAAAATTCACAGGTAAATGGATGGAACTGGAAACAATCACCCTGAGTGAGATGACCCCACCCCAGAAAGACAAATGTCACATGTTCTCTCTCATAAGTGGATGCCGGCCTTGAATCTCTAGAACGCCATAGAGAGCAGCAAGCTAGGAAGGGGCCATGGGGGTTAAGGAGTTTTATGGGAGGTGAAGTAAAATGCACTGATATAAAAAGGGAAAGGAGAATAATGGAATAAGAAGGGTTAAATGGGGTGGGAAATGAGAGGGCAGGGTAGAAGAGGGAGTGTGGGCTGGGATAGGTAACACCGAAGGCTTTTTGAAAAAGTTATAGGGAATCCTACCACTATAGAAGCTTCTTAAAGTATAAACATACACAACATAAAAAGAGTTTAAATGTAGTTACACTGTAACGGGGGTTCAATGGTCTTACTACATACCACAGGTTAGCAAATTAAAAGCCCAATTCCAAGAATGGACTCCCTCTTTTGGAACTGTTGACCAGTGAGGTCCCATAGACTCTGAAACAATACTGGTCATTGCCATTGCCCTTGGTTACCCACCAAAACTTGACAGTAAAACCTTATTGCTAAAGACACTACATTCATGAATCATAGAACAAATATGGAGAAATGAAGTTGTTACTGACCTTAATACTTCATCTCTACTGGAACAGAAAAGTAACCATCAAGCTTACCCATCTGTCAACCCTGCAGGCTACAATAGCAACTGGCCTAGTGAGATATTCACATTTGTGCAATAGTGGCGCAAAGGTTATGGGAGTAACTGAACACTTTCTGAGTGGATTTAAGGCCCACTTTACAAGATGGAGCTTATACCTGGCATTGTTATCAAAGCCAAGAACCTGTAGAGAACACATCACAGGTTATAGGACAGAACTTACTCCGCTAAATGGAAATAGCATTAACCCAATTCCTAATGACTTATTGTTGTACCCATAGTTTACTGCATCTCTCAACTCTCAACAGAGAAGCTTCCTGTAGCAGATGGTGATCAATACAGAGATCCACAACTGGTCAATGTGCAGAGAATAAGAGATTGCAGAATGCTAAGCTCATGGAATACAGAACAGGGGTAAAGAAGAGGATAATAATCAATCTTCCAGTTCACACTAATGAAAAGCTCCCTCATGCAGCAGAGGGCCAGGAACACAAAAGGTCACAAATGGCCAATGCATAGAGATCAAGAGTCTGCTAAATGCTGGTCCTTGGACAGGACTCCTATATTAAACTTCACTCACCCAAGGCTCAGAGACCATTGTGGAAGGCAGGCGGAAAGACTGTAAGAGCTAGGGAGGAGATGCATGACCATATGGAAACAGAGTCCTACAAGCTCCTGGGAACCTGCTCATATGACTCTATGGCAATGGTGTCAGCATACAGAAGTCTCACGCAAACTCAGGGGGACAAAAACCCAGCATAAGACTGGGAAAATGAACAGCAGATCCCAAACTTATCTGAAGAAATACTGGCAACTGATTACTGCTAGGTGAAGAAGAGCTGATCTTCCTAAAACAAGGGACTCTAGATAGGCTGACTAGACCTCAGTAGACAGACTTGCACTGGGGAACATCTGGGGACACTGACTTGACACAGTGGGCCTTAACAGGGATGACAGAGTATATAGGCTCCAGCTGGGGGACTATGGGAGGGTGCTGGTGGGGATTGGGGTACAAAGATTATTAAAATTGTTTGAGATGTTCTGTATGAAACACAAAATTCAATAAAAAACAAACAAACAAAAAATCTAACTGAAAGAAAAAGATCCAAATTAATAAGATTAAAAAATGAAAAGGAGTCATTATAACATATATCAAAGGAATACCAAAGATCATTAGGGGATGTTTTGAAAACCTATACCCCAGTAAACTGGAAAACCTAGAAGAAATGGATAAATACACATAGGACCTACCAAAATTGAAGATATAAATAAGTGAAACAGATGCATAACAAACAATGAGATTGAAGCAATAACAAGACTCCCAACCATAAAATGCACAGGCCCATATAGATTCACCACTGGATTGTACCAGATTTTAAAGAAAAATTAACATCAATGTTGTTTAAGCTATTCCATAAAGAAAAAGAGAAGGACTACTACCACATTCATTTAAGAATCAGTACCACCCAAATATTAAAATCAGATAAAGACACAATAAAAATATTAGTACAGGCCAATATACCAAATGAAGACAGATGCAAAAATTCTCAATAAAATATTGGCAAACTGAATTCAACAACACATCAAAAGAGCATTCAAGTTGGCTTCATTCCAGGGATGCAAGTATGGTCTGCCATCTGCCAATCAATGAATGCAGTACACTGCAAGAACAGACTCAAAGACAGAAACCTCAAGCTCTTATAAATAGATACAGAAAAGGCTTTATCAAAATGCAACAATATCTATTCATGATAAAAATCTTGAAGAACAAAAGGAACATATCCCTTAACATAATAAAGGTTTGCTGTATCCGCCATTAAACTACATAGAGAAAATATTAAAAGCATTTCCATTAAAATTATGAATGAGACAAAAGTCAAATTGCTCCCATTTGCCAACAATACATATATCAGAATATAGGAGAAGGGCCCAGCAATCTGTGCTTGTAAAGCCCCTTAAGTATTGCTGGTGGATGATAACTGACAGTCTCTGCTCTAGGCCATACATCGTTAACTGGGGTCTACAGATTTAAAAATGGCTTCTAAGTGTCCATGGATCTCTGAAGCTGTAAGTAAATTTATGTTTCTTTTTTATTTGTTTGTTTGTTTTGGTCTTTTTGTTGATTTTTGACCCTGTAGCCCCAGCTGACCTGGAACTCGCTATGTAGACCAGGCTGGCCTCGAACTCACAGAGATCTGCCTGCCT
>NW_008336851.1:1111778-1121626 GCF_000622305.1 Nannospalax galili | reverse complement strand
CCCAACTGGCCTTGAACTTGCTATGTAGACCAGGCTGGCTTCAATTCCATGGCGATTCGCCTGTCTCTGCCTAACAAGTGCTGGGACTAAATGCATGCACCACCACATCCAGCTTCTGTTAAGTTGTTAATCAGGCAAGGCAATAAAATTTTCTTTCTTTTTTTGACTTTTTTGTTGATTGATTTTTGACAGGGTCTCCCTAGTCACAGCCCACCTGGAAGTCACAATGTGAACCAGGGTCGTGACCTTGATCTCACAGAAATCCACCTGCCTCTACCTTCCAAGTGCTGGGATTAAAGGCGCACGCCACCACACCTGGTGTGTAAATTTATGTATCTTACATATTATAATATTAACCGGTCCAAATACTGCATTAAATTGTCATAAAAATTAATAAATAAAAGCCAAACCACCCCCAAAATGTTAGGTTTACCCTGGAGATATTGTCAGAAAACATCATTATAACTTTTTTCCTATGTATTTTTCTTAATTATGTTTCCATTGCTGAAGACATAGAGAAGTCTCTCAACAGAACTTTATACATTTATACTCATGACCTTCAGAGATATTAAAAGGTCTAAGGTACAAAAATGTGCAGATATGAGGAAAAAAGAATCAGCAGAAATAACTGTGTAGCAAAAGTACTTCCTGCTTCTCCAGCATGAGTTTTCTGCTGAGTAATTTGCTCATTTCATGTTATGCAGACAGATACAGCTTCATTTTAGGATTTCATTTTAGGATTTATGGAGTCCATGTGCTTAAAAAATACACATCGCAGAATGCAGATGAAATGAAAAATGACCCATGATATGACCATGGAGATGCAAAAAGAAAGATGAAAAAGAACAAGGGGTAAAGAAGAAAACACAAAGTAAAGAAGCTCTCACTGAGCCCCTGCACTAAGATTCATTCATCTTGTTAGCAGGAAAATGGTTATATTAGGTAACACACGTTCTCAATACCATAGATGAGCATGTGGCCATCACTGCAGAATACACACCTGAGTGGACTGTACATCTGAGTCCTCACATATCAATGATGACTACCAGCTTTCACCCTGGATGTGTCCCCTAAGAAGTTGTTCACACATATATTCTTTCTAAATATAAAAAAGATTGTAATCCTCCTGTAAATCAATGCAATCATCTATCTGCTCTGAAATAGAAGATGGGCATGAGTGGTGGTGAGGGCTACAAGACAGCTCTCATTTTATTCCTGAGAATGTACTGGTCTGTCTCTGCAGCTTGAAAAGTCTCTGACCCCAGTTTTTGTAAGCTCTCACTGTCAAAACAGCAAGATGTCTTCAGCTTGAGACAGCAGGATATTTTAACCACCAGAAATATATAACATCAATCATAAGACCTTGAACAAATCTCAAAATGGAACCACCTACTTCTAGTTCAAACCAATTCTAAAAAAATATACAGAGGGAAACATTTTTTTTTATTTTTGGTCTTTTTGAGACAGGGTCTCCCTGTAGCCCCAGCTGTCCTGGAACTCACTATGTAGACCAGGCTGGACTTTGAACTCACAGAGATCCACCTGCCTCTGCCTCCCAAATGCTGGGATTAAAGGCGTGCGCTACCACACCAGCAGAGAAGGAAACATTTTAAGCCTACTAATTAGAGAAAGGATGGTGTCAGCTAGAACAGAGGATGTGGATACAGTCTAGACCCTAGAGATGATCCCCTATTTCTCAGGGAGAGTCCACTCCAGACTTTGTGAGTGTATCTGATATTGCTTTAAAAATATTTTTGAATATGTATACTTATTCTTATAGTCAAGTACAAGTGTACCTCTTACTACCCATTAAAGAAACTTCTTTTTTCAACAGAAAGAGACTATTACAAAGTTCTACAACTGGACAAACACAGAGAATAAGTGACTGTGAGGTACCCAGCCCTTAAGTGAAACATCTACAATGCAACCTTACACCTAAGACTCAGGGAACATCATGGAAAAGGGGACAGAAAGAATGTAAGAGCCAGAGGGACAAAACACCTGCTGCTAGTTAATGCATTCTAGACATGAAAGGGAACAACATCATTGAACTCTCCACAATATGGTAAGTCTAATGAGATCTGCATAATGACAAAACCAGTTGACATGCCAAGATGGATGGGGGAAATTTCACTGGTTCCCATCTCAAAATGAAAAGCTACAGGCGATCAATGGATTCAATGGATGCTGAGTGAGGCTAGAATCGGTTTTCTGCAGGGACTAGCTCCCCTGAGAGGTCATCCAAGCCCAAGCAGACAGCCCTAATCACAGGTACACACAAGACTACTTAATGGACTCAACACATATATACACATATATATGTACATATATAAATACATTTATAGACGTATGTATATGTAACGATAATAATCAAGAAATTCAGGGGGCAGGGGAAAAGTTGGAGAGGAATTGGGAGAGATGGAAATAATGCAAATATAATACTCACGTATGAAATTCTCAAAAATAAAAATAAATATTTTTGTGTCTATATGTGTGCCATGTGTGTACACAGTGATCATTAGTGTGTGTTGGTGTGAGTACATATGCACCACAGCATGCAACAAGCACCTTATCACTGATGGCAATGTGCCACCTCCCTAGTTAGCCCTGCCTTTGCTTTTAACAAAGCTTAAATTTCTGTCTTGCTGAATTATTTTCACCAAGAGTACAAGAACTGGGGAAAACCAGAACATCTGCCATTGATTAGTTAGCAAAGTTAACATGGAAAACATCCATTCAAATGAGAAAGCTTAAAAAGACTTGGGGGACCCCAGCTCTGGTTGCCATTTGAGGTAGGGAATATGACCATACTTCAGCCCCAGCTCTGGTTCACCTTTGGAAATTAGCACTTTGCCCATCTTTCTTCAGAGAATCTTCTGACTGCGGCAGGCAGTAGTTAATGCAGAAATCCATACTGGCCAAAGTGCTGAGAAGTGCTCAGTCCTACATGGGACAGCATGTCCCCACCTCCAAGGCTCAGGGAACATCACAGAAGAGTAGGTGGAAAGAATGTATGAGCCAGAGGATGGGGAAATGTACAGCAAAGAACAACCCCTGGGCATGACATGGCTGCTATACTCACAAACTCACTGCAGCTCTGGATATCTGCACAAGACCTGCACAAAAATGGTCCCATCATGCTTAACTCTTCCTGAGGGACTACTGGTAATTAATGGTAGCTAGGGAAGGGGTGTTATTTTCCTCAGCGGTATAACCATTAATTTCCCCTTGTTCCAGTAAACAACCTCTCATCCATACTTGGGCAAGAAACACTAACCTAGTGGGTCCCCCACAAAAAGATGTGAAAGTAGAAGGGGACTTGTTGAGAATAAAGGTTCCAAAGGACGAGGGAGGGGGTGAGAGAGGAGAATGAGCCATGAAAATGGCTCAAGCCTGAAACTATCAAACGATAAAATTTTTTTAGGCTTTGGAATCAGTACCTCAATATGATCCATTGTTTTCTGCCATACAGACTGTTTCTCCTCCGCACTGTGGCCAGGAATAGATAAGATGTTGTGGATATAGTTGAAGACTTCCTCCTGAAGAGCACAAGGTAATACATTCATTTCTTCACTTGACAATGTCCAGTGACTCCCCCCTATCTGCACCAATCTTGGTAAGAGTCTATTATTTGGAGATGAAAAGCCATTTGGAAATAGTTATAGAAATTACTTAAAATATAGGATAGACTCAGAACTTATAAATCTGTTCCAATTAAATTTGCTCCCAATTGATTACCTTCAGTGACCTAACTGAATATTATACTTTTGTTTTTTGGTAGTCTTGTCCACACTCCTAGTTTCACTCAAATCTCTTGCCCTTGTCAAATATGGTCATTTATGCTGACCCTCATTTCATCTATATGATCTCCATTCAGTTCCTTGAAGATGTTTGACCCCACTTTGAACACATTGTTCCCTATCATGAACATTCATCCTTTGAAGCTTTGCTTGGGTGGCTTCTCAAATGCCAACACTCATGAGAGTTCTTCATTGGCAGCTGGGTATAAGTTAGTCCCTCATTATTTTCCGAAGTTGTACCCCATCCATTTTGCCTAGCACTTACCAGAATCTTTAATTATACATTTCATTTACTGTCAGTTTGACCTATGAATTATATATCCCCAAACTTCAGGAACTTTGTTATAATTAGCAAAACAGACGTTTCTTATAGTAAGTACTCAATAAAAACCTAGTTAAGTCTGAGACAGGAAGGAAGGGAGGGGAGGGAGAGGAAAGAGGGAAAGCAAGAGAGTGGGAAAGAAGGAAGAAGAGAGAAAGAGAAAGACTGGCTTAAAGGGGTAAAACAGTCTTTGAACTTACCTCTCTCAGTGGGTCATGCAAGTAGCAATCAATAATTTTGTCATACTGGTGTTCTCGTTCATACATAAATTCACAAATTTGATAGCTACAATGTGAAAGGAGAAAGTTCAACATGCCAAATAGGGAGGTGGTTATGAGTTTATTACTTTCAGAAGTTTACTCAAGCATATGGAAAAATGAATACTTTTATTTCTTGTTCCAAAAATTTTGAATTCTGGAGAGATTCAGCATTTGGAATCTGATTCCAAGTATTTCAGATAAGGGATACTTAGCCTGTACTGTGTATCTAAGAGAGAGAAGTGCCTGCCTGTCTCCTAGCTACAGATTCAAGATGCTGCTGAAAGCTTTGTTTATAAGTTTCTAGAAATATCAGACATTAAGTTTTTTTAATTTTGTTTTTTACTTCATTTTTTTTTTAATCTAGAGCTGGGCACTTGGAAGGTAGAGACAGGAACAAGTCCTACAAAGTACATTCCAGGACAGGTGAGCTACATAGTGAGACCCGGTCTTAAAAGCCAAAAATAAGTAACATAAATGAATAAATACATGTATATGTAAAATGAAACATCAAAAGACTATGATTTCATTTTCATATTAAAATATACATTTTATATTTATTCTATAAATTTCTGTAAATTTTACTAATTTTTAGACTATAAAAGGCAAAAGCTTTCATGTTTGTGTTTGTTACTGAGGCTGCTATCTGTGTAACAATCGATTTAGAAAGCAGAAAAGCAAAAACAGATTGTGTTTCAACTCAGAGAAATATAACAGTCCCATGGAAATTAATACATAGCTTCAAAGCAACTTACAATTCAGCTTTTTCTGCCATACGGATGAGCCGACCCTCTTCAAACTGGACTAGGCCTCCAGCCTGCAGCAATTCTAAGAGGACCTGAACATTTAAAGTGCAGTAAAACACTTTGGAGCTTGTTTTTATCCACTCAGCCATGCTTTTATTCACCAGCTCTCTAAGGTCCACTCAGCCATGCAGACCAAAACTTTTTCTTGTATATTACAGGATAATATTTTGTGTGCATTCATTTATACAGGAAGTTAGTCAGTCATGTGATGGCTCTGCTTTTCAAGCAAAGAAGGAATAGCACAGTCTTTGCAGGTACTAGATTCCACACCCCATCCCCCCTCAACACACACTCAAAATGTCTGTATATGTCTTTTGAAGAAGTTAGTTTTTATCTGGCACTTTTATATCTTATAGCAATTTTAAATTTTATTTTATTTTTATTTTACATTTAATAGTGTTATGCCTCTTTGTAAGCACATGCAGGTCATGCAGTTCCAGCAGAGGTCAGAGGAGAGCACTAGATGCCCTAGAACTGAAGTTATGGATGTTGGCTACTAGCCACATGTAGGTGGGGTGATTCGAACCGAGGTTTTCTGCAAAAACAGTCAGTGCTCTTAATTGCTGAGTCATCTCTCCACTCCCTGTCTTGTAGCTTGGTTTATACATATATATTTTTTTCTACAATTTACTTAATAGCCACGTGATTAGAAGAAGCATTTCATTACAGCATTAACATATTCAATAACATTTCCAGAGCAAAGATGCATCTCTTTCAAAATTGGCTGTAATTTTTAGGTTCACAGATGATTTAACACAGTTATACAATACTGCACTCAGTATAAACGCTATAAGACATAAAATTGAATGAGGTTTTAACCTTTAAAAAAGATCTCCATGTCATTTTAAAATATACTGTTTCATACAGAAAAACTCATTTTTAATACTCCTAACACTTAGATGTTTGCATATTTGTCTCTACTCTCTATGTATCTGATTATTACTAGTCACAGTCACTTTCTGAGATCCTTGGCACCTAAGTATGGATATAAAGTCATCAGGTAGATTTCAATGGTAATGTTTGTCACCTATACTAATTAAGATGAAGCAAATATTTGCTTCTTCCTCAAATGTAACTCCGTGTTTTTAAGTTGATTTTTTGTGTGTATTTCATACAGAATATCCCAAACAATCTTATTCATCTATATACCCACGTCCTAAATGGCACTCTCCCATAGCCTCCCCCACCCCCGCTGGAGCCCATATACTCTGTCATCCCTGTTCCTGTACACTGTGTTGTCAGTGCCCCCAGCCATTCCCCAGTGCAAGTCCATCCACTGAATCTAGTCAGCCTATCTAGGGTCCCTTGTTTTAGGAAGATTAGTTCTTCCTCATCTAACAGCAATCAATTGCCAATATTCCTTTAAGTAAGACTGGGTCTGCTGTTCATTTACCCAGTTCTATGCTGGATTACTGCTGGGGAGGTCTCTTGGGCCATCCTGGCCAACAACTCAAAGGAAGGTATCTCCTATCTGGCATTGTTTCTTGTTATGTAGCCTTTAGCTATACACATAGACTCATAAAGAATTATATTGATCCCTTTAATCTTTGGTTATACTTTCCTTTTGGGTGTTTAAGGCCATACAGTTGGCCCAGATAAACCAATTTACTTTTACTCTTAAGGTCGTTTGAGGATCTATTCCTCAGGGGCTTGGGAGGAGCCCTGGCTCCTTTCTTTTACCAGTTCCATCTATGTGAAGATAAGTCAAAGGTCCTGCTTGACCATGGCTGGCTTCACCTGGAAGCTTGGAGGAAATGTTTCCTCTGTGTTGACCCTCCTGTTTGTAGAATGGACACCCTTTCAAGTCCATTTGGTGGGGTTTCTATGACCTCCTTGATCAAGTAGACAGGTGACTTATCACAGGTACAGGACATTTTGAGAGATGCTCACAGTCCCCTAAAACTCAGTTGACCTAAGAGGGAAAGGAGCAAAAACTGTCCCTCTGACCAAATTAGGATAGGCCTCAAAGTATGGCTGATAAACATCCAAGAAGGTTAGGTCCACCAGTTTGGTACTTTTAATTAACATGTGCTATGTAGATAAAGCTTGGGCAAATACCAAACATTGTCAGATAAACCTTGCCTAGACACGTTCCTTAAGCTAGATGTATGTATAATTTGTCAGTAGGTTCCCTCTGGGTTTTTTTAAATTAGCTAGCCATTATTGATCTCTCGCACTGTCTGACTCTTCCACCATGGTTTCCCCATTTAAGGTGCCCCATTTCTCCCATTTCTCCCTTAACAATACCTTTCTCACATGGTCCCACCTCTCTTGAGTTCCTTCTTTCCCTTTATCCCCAAGTTTCCTTGTATAACCCTCCCTTTCCCTCCCCTTAAAATAACCCCATTTTTATCTATATCTCCCTTATTAAGGCCTGTTTCCTACTGTTCTTCTCTTTCAGGTTCTTTCTTTTCCTTTACCTCCCTGTTTCCTTTCCATTATCCTGGTTCCTATAGTTATGTCTGGATATACACTTACTTACAAGGATTTGGTGCTAGGATCCGCATATGAGAGAGAACATGTGTTATTTTGTTGCTGGGTTTTATTTTTCTGAGTCTGTGTTACTTCACTTAGTTTAAGTTTCTAGTTCCATCCATTTACATGCAAATTTCATGATTTCATCCTTCTTTACTGCTGAGTAAAACTCCATCATATAAATGAACCACATTTTCATTATCCACTCATCAGTTGAGGGACACTTAGGTTGCATCCCTCTCTTAGCTATTGTGAAAAGAGCAGCAACAAACATGGATATACAACTGTCTCTGCAATAGGATGAGTTCTTTGGGAGTATGGCAAGCAGTGGTATAACTGGGTCAAATGGCAGGTTCATTGGAAGTTTTTTTAAGTTCTCCATACTGGTTACCATAGGAGTTGAAAAAGTTTGCAGTCCCACAAGCAGTGGATGAGTGTCCCCCTTTCCCCACATCCTCTCTAACATTTGGTATCATTTGTTCTCTTGATCTTAGCCAGTCTGACTGGGGTAAGACAAAATCTTAAAGTGGTTTTAATTTCCATTTCCCTAATTACTAGTGACATTGAACACTTTTTAAGATGCTTTGTAGCCATTTTTATTTCTTCTTTTAAGAACTCTCAGTTCAGTTCCTTAGCCCATCTTTTAATTAGGTTACCTCCTTTCTTGATTGTTTTTTGAGTTCATTATATATTCTGGATGTTAAGCCTCTGTCAGATGTGTTGCTGGTGAAGATTTTCTCCCATTCTGTGGGTTTTCTCTTCACTTCCTTGGTTGCTTCTTTTGATGTACAGAAGCTTTTAGTTTAATGAGGTCCCATTTGTTGATTATTGACCTTGTTTCCTGAGCAACTGATGTCCGGTTTAGAAAATCCTTCCCTAAACCTTTTGCATGCAGGTTATTGCCAATGTTTTCTTCTAACAGTTTCAGAGTTTCAGGCTTCACATTGAGGTCTTGGATCCACTTGGAGTTGACTTTTGGGCAAGGTGAAAGATAAGGGTTTAGTTTCATTCTTCTACAGGTAGAGATCCAGTTTTGCCAGCATCACTTGCTGACCATGCTGTTTTTCCTCCAGTTAATGTTCTTGGCCCTTTTGTCAAATATCAGGTGGCTTGGCTGAAATTGCATGTCTATTTTATGACAATAGCTCTGTAATACAGTTTAAAGTCTTGTGTAGTAATCCCACCAGCATTGCTCCTAGTGCTCAGTGTTGCTTTGTCTAGCTGAGGTCATTGTGCTTCAATATGAATCTTAGAATGTTTTTTTTCTAACTCTATGAAGAATGTCATGAGGATTTTTATTGGCATTGCATTGAATCTATAAATGGCTTTTGGTAGGATGGTCATTTTCGCAATATTAATTCTTCCAATCCATGACCATGGGAGGTCCTTCTATCTTCTGATGTCTTCCTCAATCTCTTTCGTTAAGTTAAATTTTCATTGTAGAGGTCTTTAGCATCTTTGGTCAGGTTTATTCTGAGATATTTTATTTTATTTTATTATTGGCATTGCATTGAATCTATATATGACTCTTGGTAGGATGGTCATTTTCACAATATTAATTCTTCCAATCCATGCACATGGGAGGTCTATAGAAAGGCTACAGACTTTTGTAGATTAATTTTGTAACCTGCCACTATACTGAAAGTGTTAATCATTTCTAGGAGATTTCTGGTAGAATGTTTGGCATCTCTTAGATATAGTATCATATCGTCTGCAAAAAGGAATAATTTGATCTCTTCTTTTCCAATTACTCCTTTAATTTCCTTCTCTTGTCTTATTGCTCTTGCAAGAGTTTCAAGCACTATGTTAAAAAAGGAGTGGAGATAGTGGACAGCCTTGTCTGGTTCCTGATTTCAATGGGAATGCTTCCAGTTTTTCTCCATTTAGAATGATGTTGGCTGTGGGTTTGGTGCATATGGCTTTAATTATGTTGAGGTATGCCCCCTGAAGTCCAATTCCCTCTAGGAATTTGAAAATAAATGCATGTTGAATTTTGTCAAAGGCCTTCTCTGCATCTATTGAGATGACCATGTGGTTCTTGTCTTTGAGCCCATTTATATGATTTATGACATTTATTGAATTACGTATATTGAACCATCCTTGCATCTCTGGGATAAAGCCAACTTGATCATGGTGGATGATCCTTTTGATGTGTCTGTATGCGGTTTGCAAGTATTTCATTGAGAAT
>NW_008336851.1:1088707-1111749 GCF_000622305.1 Nannospalax galili | reverse complement strand
TATAGTTTTCTTTTTTGGTTGTATCTTTATCTGGCTTTGGTATTAGAGTGACACTGGTTTCATAGAAGGAATTTGGAAGTTCTCCCTCTATTTCTATCTTTTTGAATGAATTAAGTAGTATTGATGTAGATCTTCTTTAAATGTCTGGTAGAATTGTGCTGTAAAACCATCTGGTCCTGGGCTTTTCTCAGTCAGGAGGTTTTGTATTACTGTTTCAATTTCCTTATGTGTTATGAGTCTGTTTAAGCTGTTAATCTCTTCTTGGTTTAGTTTTGGTGGTTCCTATGCTTTTAGACACCCGCCCATTTCTTTTATGTTTGCAAATTTAGTAGCATATAGGTTTTAAAAGTATTCCCTTATAATGTTCTCGATCTTTTTGGTATCTGTTGTGATGTTTCCCCATTTATCTCTGATTTTGTTCATTTGTAGGTGCTCTTTCTTTCTTTTGGTTAACTGGCTAGTGGTCTGCCAATCTTGTTTATCTTTTCAAAGAACCAGCACTGATTCATTGATTCTTTGTATTGTTTTGTTTCTAGTTCATTAATCTCTGCTCTGATTTTTGTTATTTTTTCTTGTCTGTGGGGGTTTGGGTTTCATTTGTTGTTGCTTTTCAAGTGTTTTGAGTTGCAATGTTAAGTCATTTATTTGTGTTCTTTCTGATTTTTTGATGTAGGCACTTAGAGCTATAAACTTTCAGTGTCCCAGAGGTTTTGTTGAGTTGTACTGTCTTTTTCATTTACTTCCAGGAATACTTTTATTTCTTTCTTTATTTCTCCTTTGACCCATTCATCATTCAGGAGTGTGTTGTTTAATCTTCATGTGTTTGTGTAGTTACTAGAGTGTCTTCCAGTACTGATTTTAAGCTTTATTACACTGTGATCTGATACAATGCATGGAATTTTTTAATCTCTTTGTATTTGTTGAGGTTTGTTTTGTGCCCCAGTATATGGTCGATTTTGGAGAAGGCTCCATTGGGGGCTGAATAGAAAGTATATTCTTTGGTGCTTGGGTGGGATATTTGGTAGATGTCTGTTAGGTCCATTTGATGTATGGTATTGTTTAATTCAGATGTCTCTCTGTTAATTCTTTGTCCTGTTGACCTATCTAATGGAGACAATGGGGTATTGAAGTCCCCTACTATTAATAAGTTGGGATTGATCTGGGTCTTAAAGTCCTATAGTATTGTTTTTATGAAGATGGGTGCACCAGAGTTTGGTGAATATATGTTTATGATTGTAATATCTTCTTGATCTATTGTTCCTTTGATCAGAATAAAGTGGCCCTCTTTATCGCTTCTGATTAGTTTTAATTTAAAGTCTATTTTATCAGATACTAGAATTGCAATGCCTGCTTTTTTTCTTGTACCATTTGCTTGGTATATATTTTTTTTTCCATCCTTTCACCTTAGTAATGCCTATCCTTGAAAGTGAGATGAGTTTCTTGCAGACAACAAAAAGATGGGATTTGTTTTTTTTAATCCATTCAACTAGTCTGTGTCTTTTGACTGGGGAGTTCAGTCCATTGATATTAAAGTTATTGATGAAAGATGTGCATTGAATCCTGTTATTTCTATTTCTTTTCACATTCTTGGTATAGCTGTGCATTTCCACAGTTATACCTTCATTAAATTTCTTTCTGCAATCCCTTGGGTATAGTCATTCCTTTCTTCAGCTCTTTGTTGCTTCCAGAACTCTCTGAAGGGCTGGTTTTGTGGACATGAACTCTTTCAGCCTATTTATGTCATGGAAGATTTTTCTTTCCCCCTCTGACTATAATAGACATTTTGGCTGGATAAAGTAATCTGGGTTGGCATCTGTGGTCATTTAGAAGTGGGAATACTTTGGTCCAGGCTCTTCTGGCTTTCATAGTTTGCACTGAAAAGTCAGCTGTAATTCTGATGGGTTTTCCTTTATATGTGACATGTTGTTCTTTTGCAGCTTTCAGTATTGTCTCTTTGTTCTGTACGTTTATACTTTGATGTGCCATGGAGTCTTTCTTTTCTGGTCCTGTCTGTTTGGTGTTCTATATGCTTCTTGTATTTGTATAGGAGTGTCTTCCTTTAATTTTGGGAAATTTTCTTCTACAGTCTTCTTGAAGATGTCTGGTCTGTGCCATTGTCTTGGGATTCTTCTCCTTCCTGTATTCCTATGATTCGTAAGTTTGGTCTTTTTATGGTGTCACACAGTTCCTGCATATTCCATTCTTGTGATTTCTTAAATTTTTCATAATCTTTGCTTGAGTGGTGAGTTCATCCACTTTATCTTCCAGTCTTGATACTCTTTTCCATTTCACCCATCTGATTGGTGAGGCTTTCTCCTGTCGTTTCTAATTGGCTTACTGAGTGTTTCACTTCCTTCTTCATTTCAGCCTGAAAATTCTTCAATATTTCTAATTCTTTTCTGAATTCATTCAGAAGTTTATCACTATCTTCTTTCAGTTCTTTGCTCTTAATTGCTTAGTCTTCTCTCCAGTCCTTTGTCTTGTAGTTTGGTTTTTTTTTTTTATTTTAACTATTGTCCACAGGTATTATCTAGGTTTCCATGCTAATTTTAATAAATTAAACACTGGCAAATTTTTTTATAGCAGCCAATTCTCAAAACATACAAAAGGTAGAAACAATCCAAATTTCTATCAAGGGATGAATGAGCAAACAGTGTAACACACACACACACACACACACACACACACACGAAGGAAGGGACGAGGGGGAAGGAGGGAGGGAGAGCAGGGAGAAATATTATTTGGCTTTTTAAAAGGAAGAAATGTTGAATACATGCTGCAACATGGATGAACCTTAAAGACACTATGCTAACGAAATCAAGTCAAAGACAAATGGACACATGCTGCATGAATGAACTTACAGAACAGGAAATTGAGTTACAAGGCAGTATGATGGTTGCCAGGTGCTAGGGAATATGAAGCTAACATTTGGTGTGAAAGTGGTTGAGTCTGGGAAGGTAATCTGTAGATGACAGTAATGATGATCATATGGTAATGTAGACACAGATCATGCCATTGGGCTACATACTTTAAAATGGCATATTTGGGGGCTAGGGATGTAGCTTACTTGGCTTGTCTAACATGCATGAAACACTGGGTTTCATTTCCAGCATTGCATAAAACTGCGCATGGTGGCACATGCCTACAGTTGCATCACACAGGAAGATCAGGAATTCAAGGTCATTCTCAGCTACATAACAAGATCGAGATCAATCTGGGTTACATGAGACTTACCTCAACAAAATAAAAAATGTATTTTTTAAATATCTTATAGGGTTTATATGGAGTACAATATTGTATAGCTGTATTAATTCAACTGTAAACCTAATAATTTACAGCCAATTTTGAAAGAGAAGCATCTTAGCTCTGGAAATTGTTATTGAATATGTCAATGCTGTTGTAATGAAATGCCTCTTCTAATCATTTGGTTATGAAATAATTTTAAAAAAATAATAATTAGTAGATGTGAAAAACATTACCATTAAAATATACCTGATGACTTTATATCCATGCTCAGATGCCAAAGAGCTCAGAAATTAACCGACTGTGACTAGTAATAATCAGATATATAGAGATAAGAAACGAATGTGCATGTTAGTGTCAATTGTATTAAAAATGAATTTTTCTGTATGAAACTGTGTATTTTAATAATGAAATGGAGATCTTTTTAAAGATTAAGACATCATTTAATTTATGTCTTATAGGGTTTATACTGAGTACAATATTGTATAACTGTAACAATTCAACTGTAAACCTAAAAATTTATAGCCAATTCTGAAAAAGATGCATCTTAGCTCAGAAAATTGTTATTGAATATGTCAATGCTGTTGTAATGAAATGCTTCTTCTAAATATGTGGTTATTAAATAAATAATAAACTGGGGGGGAAAAGTGGCACTTTAACCCAGGCACTGTGGTGCACACAATGCCTCAAGAGAATGAGGCAGAAGGAACAGAAATTCTAGGCCAGCCTAGGCAAAACAGCAACACTCCATCTTAAAAAACCAAAGACAAGCTGGGCACGGTCACCCACACCTTTATTCTCAGTACTTGTGAGTGAGAGGCATGTGGGTCTCTGTGAGTTCAAAGCCAGTCTGTTCTATACAGCAAGTGGCAGGCCTGCTGGGGCTACAGAGAGATCCTGTCTCCAAAAAACGGGGAAAAAACAGTATGTCTGGTTCAGCAAGATGGCTCCATGAGTAAAGGCCCCTGCCACCATGCCTGACAACCTGAATTCAATCTTTGAGACCCACATGGTAGGAGAGAACAAAATCTGTTAAACTGTCCTCTATCCTCCACATACGTGTTATCGTACATGCTTTTATACACACGAAATAAATAAGTGTGCATGTCTGCAGGCATTACATTGTGAAGTGGGAAAAAATGAGCAGTTATTTTCCACTATTTAAAACTGTTATCTGTGAAGAGTGACTAGAGAATGTAATGAATATATGTGTGGATGTGTGTGTGCCTGCAGAGTACAATGTGTGAGAATGTCATAATTAAACCTAGTATCTTCTACTCTAACTATAAACAATCTGATTCAGCAAAGAAGTCACTTCACTGATGGAAGAGTAAAGTTCTGGCATGTTCTACTGTTATATCTTATTCATTTACATACATGAAAATGGCCAACATTCATATCAGAACTACATTTGGGGAGCCAATTATACCATCAGCATGCCACTGGAAAGTACTAAGATACTGTGTAAACAGATTTTGATGTACAGCAACTAGTAGAATGAGCTCTGTGTTATCAGGGAAAGAGCCAGGTCCTAACCTGAACTGTGTCCCTAAACTTATTTCATTGATTTTTGATATTTCAAAATTGAAAGAGGATACCTTTCATAATAAATATAAGTAATATACTCTGGTTACTTTTCAAGTTTGGCTATAATGTTTAGTCTTGTTAAAGTAGCTGTTTATATTAAAAGGGTATATGGATACACCATGCACACCATAATCCATCCTCACTGCTGTAGAGAACAGGGTTAAAATAAAAGTGCCTCACTAGTATTTGTATTTTGCTGTATCTTAATAGCTAACCCAAACGAGTACCGTTCTAAGACAGTCACCGCAGCGGCTGGGACACTGCTGTACAGATAAGGAGGGTCCCTGCTGCTGCTCTATGCTTTTCATCGGAGTCTCAACTTTTGTGCTCCACCTAAACTCCTGATGTACCACCAGGAAAAGTCAGCACAGCTCTGAGAATTCTTACTTTTTGTAGCTCAATTACATGATAGAGTTTAGCTATCAATATTAAGTGGGCTGACTTAGTACTTAGTTACAGTGCATGATCCTTTAAAGAGTCCCTCAACAAAGTTACATAAATTGAGGAAGTGGTAGCCAATTACTACCTCCCAGTGATTAACGGAGGGGCCGATAGAGTCTAGTCTCCAGAACAGAGCTCTTAATGCAGTGGAGCCTTTGAATAGTCTCCAAAATAGAATGTGCCAACACTCAGGCTCCTGTAGCCTTTCTAGTTCAGGGCCACAACAGGGAGCTGAAGTGGTACAGGAGATTGGAACTACTGCTGCATAATGAGGATGAAGTGTTCTCTTTGGAACACAGTGAATGTAGACAACTCCACTGTGACTGGGAATTTATTTTTTACCAAGCTCTGTATACATGTTCCTCTACCCACACTATTTTCTGGTGGCCACTATCTTTAGTTTAGAGTAAAAGTTTGTCTGGGTAATTTTCCTGTACATGTAGGGAGCACTAGCACAGACAAGTTCCTTCAGGCTTATTCTGAATTTGAGTGATGGGTAGTATGGCTTGTCAACAGGTCAGGATCTGGAGTCACCTAGGAAGCAAGCCCCCAGGCACATCTGTGAGGGATTATCTTGATTAGGCTAACTGAGGTATAGGAGAGAAGCACCATCTCTGGGCTTGGGTCCTGAAGGCATAAAAAGGACACAGCTAGCTGAGCACTAGCATTTGTCAGTCTCTGCTCTCGAGCTCTGTGGACAAGTCTTCCCTGCCAGGATGGACTGCATCCTGGAACTGTGAGCCAAAATAAACACATTCTCCTTTAAGGTTAGGATATTTTATCACAGCAACAGCAAAAGCAACTAAAACAAACTTCCCAGTCTTTATCAGAGTTATAGTAGTTCATACCTGCTGTCTTTCAGAGTGGCGGGAGTCATCATCAGGGCTACAGAGGAACTCAAGGACCTGGCCAGAGGAAACAGCTGTGACTATTCCAATGTCACCAATACCACCGTGTATGGTATCGTCCAAATAGATGGTCTAGTACATGAAATATCAGGCTCCAAGTATGCTAACAATTCAGCATGTGTCCTATATACATATTTTTTTCACTGTGCAGAAACATTAACTGGAAGGAACTTAACTTTGAATTCCTTAATGTCATAGATTGGGAAGCATGGACTTCAGAATCAGGGCACTTAATTCTTCAACATAATAATAATATTCTTGCTAAAAAATAACACTAAGTACAGCTTTGGATGCATTATTTAATATTTTGGGGCTTTATCTGCAAAATGAGGATGAATAAATCAATTTCAAAGCTGCTAGAGAACTAAGTTCGTACATATAAGGCTTTGCAACAACACCTGACACTGTGAAGTGCTCAGTAAATGCTAGTTATTATTACCTACCCACTCCAGACAAAAGGCGTTTTCACGCTGCCTATGAAGAGGGGGAAGGTTTTCAACTATGACTAAGAGATACCTGGAGGGTCAAAGTCATTTATAAGTAAATTCAGATTTCCCAAAAGTAATCTCTTCTCCAGATGATCATCAAGATCTTACTACCAGTGATAGAGAATAGTTCTTTCATTTGTTTTTGAAACAGGGTCTCCCTCTAGTTCCAGCTGGCCTGGAACTCACTATACAAACCAGGCTGGCCTCGATCTCACAAAGATCTGCCTGTCTCTGCCTCCCAAGTGCTGGATTAAAGGTGTGTGACACCAGGCATGGCGGAAAGAATACTTCTTAAGTTAGCAAGTTCATGAGCAAGAAATTCTAGGCAATTTAAAGTAATCAAGTAACTGCTATAATAGAATCTCTCTAAACTATGCTCCTATGATCCTAGGCCATCAGGCAAAAATCATACTACCCAGAATACATCATTACAACACATATCCCTAATTCAGATTCAAAATTTGAACAGGTTTTTCCTTGATAAGACACTTACCAATCTTCTGTCATATTAACAAACAGGATAATTTCATGGACTTATTTATAAATATTGAACAGAGGAAAGCCAGCTCCAGTTCTCACTGTTAAAGGCACTTACCTGATCAAAGAGAGTTCTGTTCACAAACAAGGTATTGTCAGGCTTTGCAAGCTGCCGAGCAAGGAAGGTAAAGAGACACCCTACTTGTGAGGGAGTAAAATCTGAATTTTCCACCATAACCTGGTGAGTAAAAGGGACCATTTATTCAATATACCAATATACCATGTGGTTTGATGCACACACACACACACACACACACACGTACAGTACCTCATTAGTGAAGACTCACAAAAAGATTCTTTTATGGACTATACAAAAACTGACTCCAGTACCATCTTGAGAAAGAACACAACCACTTGTATATTCAAAAGAGAGAGATGGGTGCCGGGCCAGTCCTAGACTGAGAGCTATTGGAGGCTGGTTGCTGTTGGGTAGGAGAGAGTATGCCTTGTACATGATCTCTAGATGGACTGACTAGGCTCTAGTGGATGAATTTGCACTGAAGGGCATCTGGGTACAAATGCTTGACTGGATAGGACTTACCATATATGGTGGAATATATAGGGTCTGGTGAGGGGATGGGGATGGGAGAGGTATGGATGGGGGAGGGGGTCTGGGTTTGATTGAGAACTGTTGTATGAGAATACAGAAGTTCAATTTAAAAAATTTAAAAAAAAACATTGCCATGATTTTTGTCAGATGATGAGAATTGAATTTGTAGGTGGGGTATAAGATTTTAAATAACAATAACCATGTTTTTCTCTGGCATTCTTAGAGAATATTATTAAAATAATCTTATTTTAGTCCATTTTCATTAAGGTCTACCTATCAACAAAGAAAAAGAAGAGCTGCTTTGGGGTTTAAAAGTAAAATAACCTTATAGTGAGAGAATACCAGAAAAGAAGTCAGTTACAGCTGCCTTAATGAAGTGACTGGTTTCTGCCTTATCTGCAAGCAGTTCTGTGGCTGGTGGTTAGTGTAATGGACTTCTTAAGACCATACATAATAGGTTGCAGCCATTCCTCTGGTTTAATTTGGCTCTCATGTCCTGGGTCCCTACCATGTATAAAGTGCTATGGCAGGTGCCTTTTAGGGAGTTGTGATGGTGAAGTATTGATTGTCAACTTGACAGAACCTAGAATCAGCTGGGAGATGGGTCTCTGGGCATGCCATGGGTGTGGGGGGGGGGGCTGTCTTGATTCATCAACTGTGGTGGAAGACCTGCCCACTGTAGGTGGCACCATTCCCTGGCTTAGATTTTACCATTATAATGGTGCAAATAATTATGTAAGCCCAGTGTCAAAAAAAAATTAACAGAGAAGGACTCTGTAAGGAAATAAGAAAACCAGCTTTTAAGTTAAAACTTTGAAGTCTGTGTAGAATACTTGTCAGAGAAAATGTCATCAGAGAGAAAAGTGCACAAAGTGTGAATGGACAGCAAAGATGGAGTCTGTCAGGAGAAGTCGTAAGTTCTGCTAGGATGCAGCAATAGAGTAGGAAGGAGAAATCAGACTGAAAGAGACCACGCCTTAAATGGCAGCCTAAGGAATCTGGAATATATTATATAGGAAACTGTGAGGCTACTAGAGACACTCATCCAAAAGAGGTGACTGTGATCAGGACTGTCTGCATGTATGGGATGAGTAGGAAGGAAGAGAAGACAGAGACCAGCATGCAAGACTGCACAGGCCCAAGGGAGAGACAAAGGAGTCCCACAGCTGAGCAGGATAATGAAAATGGAAGCACAGATAGCGAGATCCAAGGAGCCAGGACAAGCATCCCTATGTATGGAAAAATGTAAAAATGACTTTAAATCCGTGGCTTTAAACCCTCAGTCATCGCCTGCTCAGTGTGCAGGTTCCTTTTCTAGAGTTCTACTCTGGGGACCCAACTATGGTTCCTTTTGCCTTTAGCTCTTCCTTTTGATCTGTAAACCCCTCAACTGTCTGACTTTACACACATCTTTTAGAAAAACAACTTCAATACATATCCAACTCCTTTGCCAACTCAGCAAATATCTGATTGCCATTCTATGATTTCTCCATTTTTATTTCTGAACTATTTTGAAGACTATGGTATTACTTAAATTTCCTAGGTATCACTTAAAGTAACAAATTTCATTTCTTCCCTTCATGTGTGCAGCTAGTCAGTACATAACAAGCCCATCTGCCTATCCTTTGCCGTTTGCTTATTCTCCTATTCTATCTCCTTTCAACATAGTAATACAACCCTGTCACCAGAAATAAGTCAGCTCTAAGTTCATTCTTCCCTGACTGAAGGTAAATATTATCGAGACAGCATGCAAGAACAGCAAGTCGCTAACAGTCACAGGGAGTTACAGAGCTTCATTTCAGTCTCTGCATTTGGCTCAGCCTTCCAGTTTAGTACAGTTTTCAATTCAAATTCCCACTTGACTAGCAAACATCTACTAGGTTCCAGGCACTGTACTACACATACTCTAGGCATGCTACAACAATGGCTCCCAATTAGTATAATAAATACAGTATAATAATATAATATAATCACTAATAATAATCCTAGGTTTGTACCTTTAGAAAGTTCAAGTTGAGAGAGGAAAATCTGTAAACAATTGTAATACAATGTGTAAGTGTGGTATAAAGTGTTTTGTAGACACAGAGGACCACTAGCCAACTACAAGTGTATGGGAAGGTGCAAAAGAGTTTTTCATGGATGATACTGGAATTAAGTCTTAGAAAATGTCAGGAATCTATCAGAGAAAGGGAAGGAAAAGGCATGAGAGACTGAAAGAAAACCCATGCAACGAACATAAACCACAAGGATGACACAGAAAGCTTAGTAAATTCTAGTAATTTAATATGGTGAAGAGTATATAGCAGAGGGTGTATGTGTGGAGGTGCAAAGGCTGATGGGAGAGGGAGCAGTTATAGATTACTCAAGGAGCAGAAAATATAGAGGATCTAAGTGTCATGCTTAACAATTTTGATGGGTAGGGCAGAAATTACCACTTATATTAGATCATGGTTTAGATATGGTTTATTCCCCCAAAGGTCTGTGTGCTGAAAGCTTGGTCCCATTTGTGGAAATGATTAGAACTTTTAATAGGTAGGATCTAGGGGGTCACTGCAGACATTGCTCTGAGAAGAGGTTAATGCTGGGTTGTCATAAAAAAAAATGAGCCTGATACCCAAATCTCTCTGGCTTCTCTCTTGGCTCCCCACATGATCCCTTTCTCTCACACTCACTCACACCATGACACCATTCACCATGTTGTGACAAAGCCAAGGGGACCCTTACTAGAAGCCAAACAGATGAGGGTACCCAGTTTTGAACTTTCAACCTTCAAAACTGGTAACAGAAATACATTAATTGATACTCGAATATCTATTCTTCCCTCCTAAAGTATAAACACAACTCCTAGTTTTTAGCTGAGCATATGGCAAACCAGAATGTTTCAAACTCTCTCAGTAGCAAAGTTCTATCTATCAAAGTTCTGGAAAATCTGATATATGCAGATTTATAGCATACAACTTAGAAAAAGTTTCCTCAAAGAGAAAAAACATTTTCTCTGTATCATTCTGAATACAGGCTAGCTAGATGTAGAGTTGGTGCCTGAGCAGTCACACTGAACAAAAAGACAGAAATCATGCACTAAGCATAATAGCAACAGAAAGACAAATTAAATTCCTGATAAAGTGTTTTGAAGCCTCTCTACTAGATGAGGTTGCCTACCTCCAGGTTTAAATAAGAAAAGCAAATTTCTGTCACAATTAAACTACTGTCATTTTGAGTTTTCTCTCACAAAATAATTGAATTTCAGCTGATCTAATAGAGAAGAACTATAAGAAAAATATCAGATAGGAAAAAGGCAAAATCACACACAGGTAGACTATTTAGGGATCTAGATGAAAATTCTTTACACTAACCACATGGATTAAACTGGCTTTATTTGAGAACTTAGAAATCTATTATTTTACTGCTTATCTTACAAGGTGCATATACTATGGGGCATGCTCTGAAAATTACCATGAATTACTGCAAATGTAATATGTTGATGTTATACATAACTAATGGATATTTTAATTCTGGCATCTTGTCCAAAGTAATCTAAAAGTCATTAATCTAAAAGTCATTAAAAGGAAGAAATTTCCATTTTACAGCCAGATGAACAGAATGACAACTCTAAGACTATGAAAAGCTGTGCTGACACAGAGGACAGGAGTCTGTCTCTGCATGCATCCATAGCAACAGCATGGATCCTAAAATAGTCTACTGACTCTAGTCAGAGTTAGATTAGGATAGATCTCAAATCATTTTTAAGTGCCACCCATCATATGAATGCCAGGGCAAAACTTGGCACTACCATAGTAACCAACTAAGGCTGGGAAGTGACAGAAGATGGCTGGCATTAATTATTTCCTTAAAGTTATATCTATTATTACAATCATACTAATAAAGTAATTACCACAATAAGCATTTCTCAAGAATTGAATCCTGTATCCCAGGATCTAGTCTAAGGCTATGATACAGTAACTTTTTTCAAAGAATGATTAACATTTTGTTCGCTTCTTGGGAACAAAAACACTACAATATAATTCTAAGACAGGATTATAACAAATGGCTCCACTGAATGGAATATTTTAAATTCTGCTATACAAAATTCAATTAGCTGGGGCTGGAGAAACAGCTCAGTGGTTAAGAGCACTGCGGAGGACCTGGGTTCAGTTCCCAACACCCACATGGCAGCTAACAACCATCTGTTATTCTAGTTTCAGGGGATCTAGCATCCTTTTCTGGTCTCTATGGCCATTGCATGCACATGGTACACTTATATGCATGTAAGCAAAGCACTTATACACATAAAATAAAAATAAACCAAAAAAGCTTTTTAATTAATTAATATTAAGTATCAACAGAACACATATAATCTTTGCTTACTTTCAATAAAATATCCACAATTCGCTGTTGATATTCCACGGCTTGCTTGTCATTTTTAAAATCTTCAAACGTCTAAAAGAGAGAGAAAAAAATTTAAAGTAATTGTTATTTGCAAATTTTAGAAGAAAACAAATTACTAAATTCTTGTTGAATCCATTAAATTATCAAATAAAATAACCACTCCTCATAAAGTTATTTCTTTATTTTTTAAGATTTATTTTTATTTTATGTGTATGAATGGTTTGCCTGCATGTATGTATGTGTGCCCAGGGAGGTCCCAGAAGAGGTCATCAGAGCCCCTGGAACTGAAGTTACAGATAGGCGTGAGCTACCGTATGGGTACTGGGAAATGAATCTGGGTCCTCTGCAAGAGCAGCCAGTATTCTTAACCACTGGGCAGGTTATTTCATATATTTAATGATAAAGTATTTTTATGGAGCTAAGTAGAAAGCTATAGCATTTAATATCTCATGACATGCTGAGGTCTTAAAAATTAATAGCAAGTATAAAAATATCGGGTTATTACACAACCATAAAAGTGTTTGAGGAAGGAAGTGAGGCAAAGTTCCAAAAGAACAAACATCAGTGGTGAGAGGTGATCTGGGAGCAAAGGTCTGAGGACAGAAGGATAAGGTGCCACAGGCTCAGTCACCTTCAGGCAGCTGCTTGGAAATAACCAAAATGCAGCTTATTAGCTGTCATGAAAAATTTGATTTCTACAATCAAAAGCAAGTTTTTTCAAAGACAGACATATAAAAAATAATTATGGTTTACAGCTGCTATACTATTCACAATAGCTAGGAAATGGAACCAAGCTAAACACCCAAACAGATGAATAAAGAAAATGTGGCACATATAAACAGTACAGTCTCATGATCTATAAAGGAAAACAAAATTATGAAATGTATAGGAAAATGAATGCAACTGGAAATCATTATATTTAGGGAATAAGCCAGACTCAGAAGGACAAATACTCGTGTTTTCTTCCATACATAGAACCTAGTTTTAAAATGGTGTGTGTGTGCTTCTATATGTGTTTTTGTGGGTCAGGAAACTAGAAAGGGGATCATGGAAAGGTAGAAGAGATCTTAAAGGAGATGGAATACAGAGAAGTAATGGAATACATGTATGGGGGGAATTTACTGGGGAAAGGAAGGAAATTAGCTAGACGGTGGGAAATGGAGGGGAATGGGCGAGAGGAATTAATGCAAACAAAGTAGAATAACACATATGAAACCCATTATTTTACATGCTAAACAAAAGTTAATAAAAACGTATTTTTGCTAATAGAAAAAAGTAAAAATAAAGAAATAAAAATAATTATGGTAAAGTTACTGAAAGATCAAAAATCTGAAGCCTAATTACAAGCATTAATTATCTTCAAAACACTACCAAGCACAGCAATTTGAAATTGTATATTCTTCCTTAATGTGTTCTGTTTCTGTTTTTCTGGGGTTTTATATATTTTTTAATATTTTACTTATTATTTTTATTTTGAGTGCACACATGTTGTGCAGTGTGTAAGCATACCTGTGCCGTGCACTGGATCCCCTGGAAATGGAGTTACAGATAATTGTTAGCTGTCATGTGGGTACTGGGAATCGAACCTGGGTCCTCTGCAAGAGCAGTCAGTGCTCTTAACTGCTGAGCCTTCTCTCCAGTCCCTTTTCTGGTTTTTTGAGACAAGGTCTCCCTGTAGCTCCTGCTAGCCTGGACCTCACTATATAGACCAGGCTGGATCTCAGAGATCCACCTGCCTCTTCCTCCTAAGTATGGGGATTAAACTTGTGTGCACCATACTTGGCTATTGATTTTTTGTTTGGGTTTTTTTATTTGGTTTTCGCTTGATGTATTCTGAATATAACATACATCAAAGCAGACAATAAAGCTGGATTCTGGTTGGCAGAATATGATAGCAGCATGACACAAAAGCACCTAAGTACACAAAGGACTCACATATGAAGAAGAAAAACCGTATTCATCATCAAACGACTGAAATGCTGAATGATAAGACTGATGAAGGCTTGAAGATTGTTCTTATGGTTTTCACTTAGCACCTTTGGTTCTGAGGAGTGTTTAAATTAACATAGCTATTTTCTGTTGCTATATTCTTGATCAAGAGAATAGACTAGGGACTGGAGAGATGGCTCAGCAGTTAAGAGCACTGGCTACTTTTGCAGAGGACCTGGGTTCAGTTACCAGCACTTCCATGGGAGCTAACAACTGTCTATAACTCCAGTTCCAGGGGAGTCAATGCTCTCTTATGGCTTCTGTGGGCATTCATGCACATGGTGCTCTTAAATAGATGCAGGCAATATACTCATACACATAAAATAAAAATAAATTAAAATTTTTTAAAAACAAAATGAACTATATATTGTCCCAATAGATTTTTTTTAAAGGAACTGCATAGCCATGGGCTTTCAAGATTACATCATTACTTTTCAAACCAGAATACTTTCTATTCTTTAAATTAGGCACAAATTTACCCCCTACTTCTCTTTGGTCTTATTAGCAAGCCCTTCCTATTTTTGGCTGGTACACAATAGGTGCTTTAAAAACAACTGTCAAATTACTTAGTTAATTTTTTTATAAAAAAATAAATTAATTAAACTTTTTCTGACTGGTGTACTTTAGAGCCAGTTACTTAAGAGCTGAAATGAGTTGTCAAGGAGATCGAAAGCTTAGTAATCTGGAAGCTCAACCAGAAGATATATTTAGGTGGGTTAAATATGACCCTGCCTGAAGACAGGAAGACAGATAACAAAATATCTCAGCTCTATCTTCTGATTCATATACATACTGTCTCCCTCATCCCAGGCTAGTAAAGTGAGATATCACTACAAACACATTTGCTATGTAAGTGCCATCAACTAAAATCTAAAACCATGGAGAGTTCTCTGTACTAAACTATACCAAAAATTACAGCAGTGACAACAAGTGAAAAAGAATTTGCTTAGCCATTTTCCTTCTGGCAGCAGGTAGTCACTGCTTAGACACATACATTAAAAGTTTGTTTCTATAAATACAATTAAGTGGTGACATACTAAAGTGTGACCTGGGTTCAGTTACCAGCACCTACATGGCAGCTAACAACTGTCTATAACTCCAGTTCCAGGGGATCCAATGCTCTCTTAAGTTATGATACATATAATGGCATATTTTGGTGGTAGTTAACACCTGCCAAAATGACACATCACTGCTAGAATATCATTCCACAAAGATGTTTCTAATATCCAGTTGCTAGAGGAATAAAATATAAAGATGCCTTAGTAGAGGATTGCTGTTTATGGTGTACAAATGTAGATCTGAAACACAAGTTCAAAGTCATCTGTGAATTTGGGCCTGAAAAGTTTAGTCCCTTAAAGATTATTATGAGGTTCTGGATGAAAATGATGACAAGGTAAGCCCTCACCCAAGATCAATTAACATGCTGTGTAGAAAGGGCCTGTTAGTGAATATTCCAAGCTTTGTGGGCTACATGTGGTCTATGTCACATATTCTTCCTTTACTTCCTGTTTTTTTTTTGTTTTTTTTTTTCGGTCTTTTGAGACAGGGTCTCCCCGTAGCCCCAGCTGTCCTAGACACCAGGCTGGCCTCGAACTCACAGAGATCCGGCCTCAAACTCACAGAGATCCACCTGCCTCTGCCTCCCAAGTGCTGGGATTACTTCCTTTTTATAACCCTGAAAATGTGAACATTCTTAGCTTATACAATAGGTTCTTGGCCATAGGGCTGGATTTAGTCACTAGACTATTGTTTGCAGGACCCTGTCCTGATCTCCTCATACAAGCCTCTAAAGATCCTTGTATAATAAAATTAAGAATCATTCACAGTGCCATGTTAAAAGGCAAAATTAGAATGAAAACAAATATCACATATTTCAAATTACATATAAATGGGAAAATAATTATCCCAAATTAGCAGAGTTAGTTCAAAAGAACACCGTAAAGAAGTCAGGATAGGGCTATTTCTAAGACAAAAGATTATGCCAAGGCTCTAGTGGTTGCAGATCTATGATATCACATAGAATTCACTTCCAGATATCGAAGTTCATCCTGAGTTAGGAAATAAGGAGCTAAGGTAGGGATCAAGGAAGTATGGATCAGAAGTCCTGGTCAGACAGGATTTTGGAAAAGAACAAAATACTTGAGAAAGGGGAATGCTCCTTTACAGCTCAGTGGGCAAGGCTTAGCAAGGATTAACAAGATGATGCCGAAATAAGTTAAAGTAAGAAAGTCAAAATAGCAGAGTACCATCAAAAAATGCTATCTATTTTAGAAACCACTTCATTTCATGTGTGGACCTATTTTATTTTGAATTAATACCTAAGAATGGAATTGCTGAGTTATTTACTAAAATCATCACTTAACTTCATAAGAAACACAAACTGTTTTCTAATGTTCCTATTGTGGTATATAAGAATTCAGTTCTTTGACCAAAATAAACCACTATAATTCTAGTTCATCAGGCCAAAACTTTCCAACAAGTAGAAGTCTAGGAATCTGTAAAGACATCTTATCTTTCATAGACAGTAAGTCCTACATTTTAGGAGACTGACTTCCTTTCTAAAGCATCTTTCTAATCCTTGTGGTTCCCACAGTGTCACTGTCCTAATTCAAGCCATCATTATCTCCTGGCAAATGTTCATAGTAATTTGATAATAGAGCTCTCTTTCAATCTCACCTCATTTCAATCTATTTCCCATATGCTATGGTGAAAATGTTTGTAGTCCCCAAAAATCATCAATGTGATAGTGTTAGGAGGCGGGGCCTCTGGGATGTGATTAGGTCAGGAACAGAGGCCTTGTGAAAGGGACTAGAATTCTTACCACAGACTGGCCAGTGAGGACACAGAAAGGAAGCACGAGCTTTGAATCAGGACAGTACCCTCTGCTCTGCTCTGATTTTGGACTTCCCAGTCTCCAAAGTATGAAAAATAATTTTTTATTGTTTATAAGCCAATCAGTCTACAGTATTTTGCAACTGCAGCCCAAACTGACCAAGACACAAGAGTTGAAAGGGATTTTTTTCGAAGTACAAATCCTAACATTTCTCTTTCTAAAAGGCTAACTGCTATTGTAGTATGAAACCCAAATTTCTTACCTTAGAATATAAGACTCAGAGTCTGCCTATATCTCTGCATTCATTTCTCTCTGTATTTTTCTTGTATTTAAAGAACCAGATATATACTGAATGTTTCTTCAGCTACTTTAATATTGCACTGATCTTAACATAATTTAACAGATTATATTACCTAACTTATAAAAGTAGTGTGTGCACACAAGAAAATATGCACATTCTCAGAGTTAACCACTGTTAACACAAGTATATCTTTTTGTCTCATTTCTCCAGATATTGTATGTAAATTTGCATTTTACATAATTATCATTTTGATGGTTTCACTAAACACAACTGCACTAGCATTTTCTATTTTCCCAAAAGCTTTTTAAAAACCTATAGCACAAAGCTGGGCGTGGTGGTGCTCATCTTTAATCCCAGCACTTGGGAGGCAGAGGCAGCTGGATCTCTATGAGCTGAAGGCCAGCCTGGTCTACAAAGTGAGTTCCAGGCCAGCTGGGCTACATAGAGACCCTGTCAAAAAGACCCCTCCCCCCAAAAAAAACTAACAAAAACCTACAGCGCAATACTATTTAATTGGGAAGATTCACTGTATCTTATATAATAATCCCCCTAGGGACAGAAAACCCAGTTCATCCAATTTCACCTCTAATTAAACACACTTTAGGCTGTTTTTCAGCAGGACGTTTCCACAGTTCACTTCAACTTCAGCTATTTCCATTATTATTATGTCTTCCTTAGAGTCTCATCCATATTGAGTAAGTTGGGAAATTTATGAAATCAGAGATTGCATCACATCTAATCAAAAGCTTTAAAAAACTTCAACTTTCTGAGGAGAGACACAGAGAGAGATAGATAGAAAGGGGAGCAAAGAGCTACAAACAGGGACACTAAGAGGCTTAACAATCTGAAACAATGGAAATCTTAACTTACTTGCTCAAGTATCATTAGGGGTTCTTTTTTTCCTCCTACTTAAACAAAATAAAGATCACTTTGACGCCTTTGAAAATACCTTAAAATCACACTATCCCTTACCAGTGCCAATACATTTAGAAATTCTCTTGTGTCAAAATGTAGCAAAGTTCGAACATAAGGATAGACTTCTTCCTCAGGGGGAGCTTCGACAGAATGCAGCCGAATCAGAAATTCAAACACCTGCAGGTTAAAAAGGCAACTGTTCATTACTGTCTATCATTTCAATGCATCCTGCTGAGGCAATGATTGCCATTTGGAAAAAACAAAGGCTGGCTGAATTCATTTTAAACTGCTACTGGGTTACACAAAGCCTCTCTTAAATCCTCTCCTAACTAAAATGATGACTTCAGTGACACGGTTGGCTCCCTTCCTCATGAATAGTTAGTTCCTAAGCTACAGGTAATGTTCAACTGCTATTTGTCTTCAGTCATCTTAAAAGATGTAGACAGTGAAAACAATACTAACCTGGTTTTTAACCAAGGGAACAAGATCTTCAGGGATGTCATCAAGTGGATAGGCACGGCCTGCCAGGCAACAGCTAGAAAAAAAAAATGAGAGCAGATCTGATGACTTACAAGGGTATCACTTCAAGTAGTATCTCTTCAAACTGGAGATACTACTTTGATCTTGAAGCAGACTCTGCTTTTCTCGGGTCAGGTTCAAAAGCAGATCACTGCTATTGTACAGATGGGTGACTAACAGAGGATAGTTGTGCTGGATAGCTTTAGTGTCAACTTGACACACCTGGGTTGAGGGAGCCTCAATTGGGGAATTTCCTCTATTGGACTGGCCTGTGGCCATGTCTGAGGGGCATCTTCTTGATGAGTGATGTGGGAGGGCCCAGCCCACTGTGGGTGCTACCACTCCTGGGCAGGTGGGCCTGTGTTGCATAAGAAAGCAGGAGGGGCCAGGGGAGCAAGCCAGGAACCAGCATTCCTCCATGGCCTGCACTCCAGCTCCTGCTTCCAGGTTCCTGCCCTGAGTTCCTACCTTGGGCTCCCTGATGAACTGCAACCTAGGAGATGTAAGATAAATAAACCCTTTCCTCCCCAAGTTGGTATTGGTCAGAGTGTTTTGTCACAGCAATGAAGAAACAAACTAAGACAATAGTGTAGTGTATATTTTAAAAGACTAGAAGAAAGATGTTTTAAAAACATGAGAAAAAGGCTACAGCAGTCATTCTGCAAAAGAAACTGACCCAGAAATTCCCTTCAGGACTAAGGTTTATTACTATGAAAGGGCCTCAAGACCACAACTGGGCTGGAGGTACAAGTAAGCGCATTAGACAGAAATAATACACTATAAGAGATATCTAAAAATGATGGGCCTTTGAAGGGAAGGAGAGCCTCTCTTTCCCTTTAAAGACTAGAAAGATGATTCATTAAGAGTGAAAATGAGGAGCTGGAGAGAAGGCTCAGTGGTTAAGAGCACTGGCTACTCTTGCAGAAGACCTGGGTTTGAATCCCAGCACCCACATGGCAGCTAACAACCATCTGTAATTCCAGTTCCAGGGGATCTGATGCCCTCTTCTGTCCTTTGTGGGCATTGCACAACATGGTACATGTACATACATGCGGTAATACTCAAAGTAGAAATAAATTTTTTTAAAAAGAGAGAGAATGAATGAGAATGAGAATGAGAATGAGACAGAGAGAAACAGAGAAAAAGACCATGAGAGGGGTGGTGGGAAAAGGGGGCACCTCTTCAAAAAGCAGCCTTCATCTCCAGACCAAATCCCAGAGCAGTCTCCATGAGACGTCTCAGACCAATCCCCAGAGGAAAGGTCTGACTTTCTATAACCTTTCAGGGATGGCAGGAAGTTTCACCTCATGTGATTTAGTTTAGTATAGCATCTGTGACAAGGAGCATGGAGGACCCCGGTACCACAACTGAGAGCTGTCAAGTCACAGCACAGACTCCTTCTTAAGAATCTGTCACAGGCAGAGCTTCAGGGAAGCATAGTCTGATTCAGGATGTGGGGTAAACCTAAAGATGCAGGCCCATGTTCTAACAAAAGTATTTTTTCCATGAAATACAAATCTTGAAGAGACATGTTTTTTAGTTTTGACTTGAACATTACCCAATATTTACATTTATCAAAAATATCACATGGTAGCATATATGTGTGTGTGTGTGTGTGTGTGTGCATGTATACTTTTATGCTTCATGTATTAGTGAAAAGAAAAAAAATTTTAATGATACCCAGTCAGAAACTGTGGGGGAGTGGAGTGTTCCTCATTATGTAACTGCCAAGCTCCATTTCTGCATACTGCACTAAGGGGCAGGAAGGAGTGAGGACACTCCATCTAAAGGCCTCAGATTTGGCATCTAGAAAGAGCCTATTGGCACCATTCAGCTATGATTTGCCTATTAGAGACATGATATTCTCAGAGACTTTAAACAAAAGGTTTTATGAATGGTAGTTGAAAATGGGGAATGAGCTATAATAAATGTCCAGGAAATGGCTGCAATAGGTCAAGCCTTTAAGGAAAGTTAGAATCTTACCTAATATATACCAGAAGTTTGTTGCCCATAACAACCTGCTCATCTGAAACAGAAAGAAAAATATCTTTAGCAAAATTTTTTCAGAACTGATATTTATATGGAAAAAAATCCTAAAAGCTAGTGTTTAAGATGAGGTAAATATATTTCCAAATAGCACGAAGTTAAGATGAAAACCCATTTAACTTAAAAAAAATTCCATTAGACTCTATTCACAGACACTAGATTTACGTATTATGCAAGGACACAAGGAGGAAGAGATCTGAGTAGAAACATAGATTTTGTTGGCTTAACCTCTAGCCTGGGACCAGGGGAATATGCACAAAAGCTTATGATTTGATGAACTGCAGGTAGTGGCCAGTTAGTATTAAGGCATAGCTATAATGTCTTCTCATTGGTGACATGAATGTTTGCTACCCGCAGTGTACTAAGACTCAGAAGGCTATGCTTCTAAATGTTTAAAGTAATAAACCTTGAATAAATAGCCTTTGGGGTTCTTTCTATTCCAAACTATGTCAAATATATGAGTCTAACATTTGATGAGATAAGCCCATTTCCTTGACTTTTGGGGTACCAGAAAAATAGACAATTTTTCAGGGTAAGGAGTTAAGGGTAACATACAATAGAATAACACAAACAAGGGTGAAGTGATCAGGAATGCTCATGGTGTGCAGATTATGAGAATCTGTGGTTGGTATTTAAGATATATAAATATCAGACATAATACTCAGCAAAGTAACAGGATACAAATAAAAGACTAAAATCAGTAGCCTTCCTACATACTAACAACAAGCATACCAAGACATAAATCAGGAAAGGGATTCCCTTCATAACAGCCTCAAATATCTACATATATATATGCATTTATGATATCTTGAAATAAATCTAACCAAGGAAGTGAAAGACCTACATAACAGGAATTTTAAGACAGATCTACAGATTCAACACAATCCCTATTAAAATTTCAACACAATTCTTCAGAGAAATTGAAAAAAATAATCTTAAATTTCACATGAAAATACAAAAGACCCAGGAAAATCAAAACAGTTGTGAACAATAAAAGAAATGCTGGAGATATCATTATCCCTGATTTTGAGTTAAACTACAGAGCTATAATAATAAAAACAGCATGATACTAGCATAAAAACAGAAACATTGATCGATGGAATAAAATTGAAGACCCATGTATAAACCTAAACTCCTACAGCCATCTGATTTTTTTACAAAGAGGCCAAAAATACACAGAGAAACGACAGCATCTTCAAAAAAAATGGTGCTGGTCAAACTGGGTTTGACATGTAGAAGAATGAAACTAGATTTTTTTTTTCTCTCATCCTGCACAAAATTCAACTCCAAATGGATCAAGGACCTCAGCATAAGATCTGATACCCTGAATCTGATAAAGGAGAAAGTAGGGAAGAGTTAGTACTTATAGGCACAGAAAAGGACTTTCTGAACAGGACTCCTATAGCATAGGTATTAAGACCAACAACTGACCAATGAATCAAATGAAACTAAAATGCTTCCGTACATTAAAGGGCACCATCATTTGAGTGAAGAGGCAGCCTGGAGAATGGGAAAAATCTTTACCAATTATACATCTGATGAACAGTTAGTATCTAGAATATACAAAGAACTAAAAAAATTAAACACTGAGAAAACAATCAACCGAATTAAAAAGTGGAGCAGAGAGTTCTCAAACGATTAAATACAAGTGGCTGAGAAACATTTTTTTTTAATGTTCAACATCATTAGCCACCAGGGAAATGCAAATCAAAACTACTTTCTTACCCAATCAGAATGGCTAAGATTAAAAATAAAAATGACAACGAATGCTGGTGTTGGCTGTAGGAAAGGGGAACACTATTCACTGCTGATGGGAGTACAAACTCATACAGCTACCATGGAAACCATTGCACAGGTTGCTCAGAAAGCTAGAAACAGATCTAGTACATGATCGAACTCTACCACTCTTGGGCATATACCAAAAGGACTCTGTATCCTACAAAAGAGATATTTGCTTATCCAAGTTTATTGCTGTTCTATCCACAACAGCCAGAAAATGCAAACAATCTAGATGACCATCAACTGATGAATGGATAATAAAAATGTGGTACATTCACACAGTGAATATTATTCAGATGTTAAGAAAAATGAAATTATGATAGCCATAGGTAAATGGATGGAGCTGAAAACAATCATCCTGAGTGGGTACTAAGCTTTGAATCTTTAGATAGTGTGTTTCATTTAAAAAACCCAAAGAGGGTTTTTTTTTTTTTTTTTTTTTTTCTTTGAGAGGGAACTGACTGATTCTAACCACTCCAACAGCTATCAAAATACCTGAAAGCAAATCCTGAATCCATCA
>NW_008336851.1:1087146-1088642 GCF_000622305.1 Nannospalax galili | reverse complement strand
CCCTTGTCAAGAAATTCCAATGGACTCTCATATGAACATTTCAAAATTGCCATGTTCTGACTTTTTTCTAGTTCCCTGTCTAGAACTTGTAATGCTAATTACTCTTGCCTTTACTTCTCCTTCACATCTCCTAGTCACGATTCAAGGACTTTCTTTTTCCCCTAGAGATAAGAGTTGCAATTTGCCAGTCTTTTAGGTAGACCCATTGAAGGGGTACTTCAATTGCCTCACCCTGCGTCCCTGTTCAGCACAGAAGAAGCCAGAGCGGTCTACGTCCCAATTCCCTATCAGCAATTTGGGTAACCTCTTCAGAGGATGGTGTGATAAGAATAGGAGGTAGGAATTGGCCAGGCAGTTAGGGTAAAAAGACATCAAAGAAAAGTAACCAGTTTCTTGGCTAAAATATCTAATCCTTAAAAGATTTTAGGGTTACCTCTTCAGAGAGGGGAATGTTATAGTAGCCAAAAACCCCATAAAAATAAATAAATAAATAATAAATAAATAAATAAATAAATAAATAAATAAATAAATAAATAAATAAATAAATGGAGAAAAAAAAAACAACCAAAGAGGGGACTGGAGAGATGGATCAGCAGTTAAGAACACTGGTTCCTCTTGCAGAGATGGGCTTGATTCCTACCACCAACATGGTGGGTAACAACTATTCATAACTCCAGTTCCATGGGATCTGATGCCCTCTTCTCACCCCTGAAGGCACTGCATGACAGAGGTGCACTTACATACACACAGATAATAACTCAAACACATAAAATAAAAATAATTTTAAAATAGTTTTTTTTTTAAACCCACAGAGGTCATGAAATCAGTAAGGGGCCATGGGGCGGGGGCTTTAGGGAAAGAGACAGAATGTAGTGATATGAAGGGGAAAAAGAGAATAATAGTATAAGAAGGCTTTGAGGAAACCTACTACTATAGAAGCTCCCTAAAATATATATATATACAAAAGAGGAGTTTAAATGGAGCTATCCTATAAGGTAGGAACAATACCCACTATACACCACAAGCTAACAAATAAAAGCTCAGTACCAGGAATGGGTTATCTCTTTTGGAATTGTTGGCCAGTGAAGTCGCACGGACACCCCACAAACATTACTGGTTATTGTCATGGCTTTTGGTTACCCATAGACCAATGGAACAAAATTGAAGACCCAAATATGAGTAAATGCAATTTCAGCCACCTGATATTTGACAAAGGGGCCAGGAACATTAACTGGAGGAAAGACAGCATGTTCAGCAAATGGTGCTGGCAAAATTGGATCTCCCCTTGTAGAAGAATGAAACTAAACCCCTATCTTTCACCCTGCACAAAAGTCAGTTTCAAATGGCTCAAAGACTTCAATGTAAATCCTGAAATGCTGAAACTCTTAGAAGAAAACATTGGGAAAAACCTACAAGATATAGGTGTAGGAAAGGACTTTCTAAACCGGACACCAATAGCCCAGGAAACAAGGGCAAGAATTAACAAATGGGACCTC
>NW_008336851.1:1085800-1086594 GCF_000622305.1 Nannospalax galili | reverse complement strand
TATTGCAGAGACACTTGTACATCCATATTTGTTGCTGCTCTTTTCACAATACCTATGAGATGGAAGCAACCTAAGCGTCCCTCAATTGATGAGTGGATAATGAAAATGTGGTTCATTTATATGATGGAGTTTTACTCAGCAGTAAAGAAAGATGAAATCATGAAATTTGCAGGTAAATGGATGGAAATAGAAACTGTTATACTAAGTGAAGTAACACAGACTCAGAAAAAAAAAATCGACATATGTTCTCCCTCATATGTGGATCCTAGAACCAGACTCTGATAAATAAGTATGCAACCAGACATAACTAAAGGAACCAGGATAATGGAAAGGAAACAGGGAAGTAAGGGAAAAGAAAGAACCTGAAAGAGAAGAACAGTAGGAAACAGGCCTCAGTAAGGGAGATATGGATAAAAATTGGGTTAGTTTAAGGGAGGGGGGAGGGAAGGGTATACAAGGAAACTAGGGAGTAAAGGGAAAGAAGGAGCTCAAGAGAGGTAGGATCACAGGAGAAGAGTATTATTAAGGGAGAAAGGGGGGAAATGGGGGCACCTTAAGTGGGAAAACCATGATGGAGGGGTGAGACAATGCGAGAGATAAACAATGCCTAGCTAGTTTTGAAAACCAGAGGGAACCATATTACTCCTACAACCTACTGACAAATTATACATAGCAGATCAAGAAATATGTGTCTAGGTAAGGTTTATCTGAGAACAACTGGTCTTTGCCCAGGATTTATCTACATGACACACAGTACTTACAAATACCAGACTGGTGAAACTAACCTTCTTGGC
>NW_008336851.1:1070980-1084951 GCF_000622305.1 Nannospalax galili | reverse complement strand
ATGTAATTATTAAAAATCTAAAATAAATAAGAAAAAAAATTCTTCAAAGCATAAAAATTCGCTCCTTAATAATTAGTAGATGTGAAAAACTACCACTGAAATCTACCTGATGACTTTATATCCATGCTCAGATGCCAAGGGGCTCAGAAAGTAACTGACTGACTAGTAATAATCAGATATATAGAGATTAAAAATGCATGTTCATCTTAGTGTCAATTGTATTAAAAATAAATTTTTTTGTATGAAGCTGTGTATTTTAATAATGAAATGGAGATCTTTTATAGTTTAAAACCTCATTTAATTTTATGTCTTACAGGGTTTATACTGAGCACAATATTGTATAACTGTATTAATTCAACTGTAAACCTAAAAATTTACAGCCAATTTTGTAAGAGATGCATCTTAGCAATGGAAATTGTTATTGAATATGTCAATGCTGTTGTAATGAAATGCTTCTTCTAATTATATGGTTATTAAATAATTTTAAAAAAACAAAAACAACTATGTAAGTATATTTTGCGTCAATTCTATGTGTTATTTGATTCAACTCAAATACTATGACACATAGTATCAGTCACCTCACTGGTACACCAAGTTCATGTCTACTAATTGATTAAATATTTTTATTATCCCATTTGTTCATTATGTGTGTATATGGGTAGGTCAGAGGGAAACTTGCGGGAGTTGGGTTCTTCCCTTCCACCATGTGGGTCCTAAGGATTGAACTCATGTGGTTAAGTTTGGTGGCAAGTACCTTTACCCACTGAGCTATATTGCTTTTGTTAAAAATTTCAAGAGGATTATATCTAGCTCATAATATATTCCTAGAGAGTTCAATTTATTTAACATGCCCATCTCCATTATTCCACTCCTATAAGTTTCTCAAGAGCAGGGAGTCTGTTATTTATCTACTTCAACATCCAGTGTAGTGTCTGGCACATAAGCAAATGATTCATAAATGTGTAGTAAACTAAACTGAAAGTGTACTTAATTTTTCACACCTCTTCTCTTCCCAGTATATTCTTCTATATAATTTTCTACTGCAAAAACTTAACTCTATTTAGATTTTTCAATGCAAAATTTCACATTCACTTCTGGTAGATATACATACATGTAAAAATCAACTTTTAAGTCTTTCAAAATACTAGGCTCAGGCCTGTAATTGGATATGTCTAAGTAATACTGCACAAAATGACCCCTGTCCCCATCCTTGTAAGAAAACTGAGTATAATACACAAAATAATGATCTGAAGTTACTGAAGAATGAGTAAATACTAAAAACTTGAAGAGGCATTCAGAGCCCCCTTTCTCCTCTGCAGCCTTTCCCTGAGGGTGCGTGCACTCTGACCTGCACACTTGAGACAACACACAGAAAGACCCCTAGTCTTTCCAGCCTAAGGGAATGAGAAATTGAGATACCAAGAATGGGGGAATGGGGAGCACAGGCCTTAAATTCCAGCACTCAGGAGGTAGGCAGATATCTTTGAGATTGAGCCTAACCTGATCTATATAAGGAGTTCCACACCAGCAGGGACCACAGGGAGACCCTGTCTTAAAAACAAAACAAAACAAAAGAATGGAAGGCTGAGGATGTAGTTTAATGGTATAGCAATGTAGTTCAATGGTATAGCACTGCCTAGTATGCACAAGGCTCTGGGTTCAATCCCAGAACAGACTCTACAGTGTTGCCCTGTGAGTTCCACATGTGCATTCTCACATATACACACACATGTGCACATGTGCATGAACATTCATGCACAAATAAATCAACAAAAATGTAATTCAAAAAAAAAAAAAGAATTGGGCTGGAGAGATGGCTCAGCAGTTAAGAGCACTCACTGGCTGCTCTTACAGAGGACTTGGGTTCAGTTCCTATCACCCACATGGCAGCTAACAACTGTCTGTAACTCCAGTTCTAGGGGATCTGATGCCCTCTTCTAAGCTCTGCAGGTACTGCATGACAAAGGTGCAGTTACACACATGCAGGCAATACACTCATACACATAAAATTAAAAAGAATAATAATAGAAAAGAAAATGAATACCTGTAAGTGTTTTTCCTGCATTCAGAGGAGGAGCGATGACCCTGAAAAGTTTCTAAATTAAAGCAGAAAGTTAATCATTCTAAAGAATAATGAAAAAGACAAGACTAATCAGTTATTAATCACCTGTCTTTGGTGAAATAGTCATTTGCTGTTGAGATTTAAATATAAGAACTTATATGTATAAGAACAGTCTAGAAAGATCACCAAGGACACATCATTGTTATATTCTTCACTGAAAGAAACTGTTTGACAAAAATCAGCTACATGAAGTTCTTTATCCAGATTATAATTTCTGATATAAGGTATCTTAGGCTCTTAAAAGAACTTTATTCTTTAAAACAAAACAAAAAAGTAATCAAATGAAGGAATTAATATCCCACCAAAGTGGTAATGAAGAATGCTTTAAAATGGAAACATCTAAATAATTGTAGCCACAGGGAAAAAAAAAACATTACCTAAAACAGTAAGCAGAGCATCCCCAAAATATAATTGTCTGCTGGATATGGTAGTACATGCCTTGAATCCAGTACTTTCAAGGCAGAGGCAGAGGCAGGCCTGGTCTACAAAGCGAGTTCCAAGTCAGGCAGGGTTATGAAATAAGACCCTCTCTTGAGTGCTGGGATGACAGGTATATGCCACCAAATCCAATCCATAATACACACACACACACACACACACACACACACACACTTTTTATTTTTGGAGACAGGGTCTTACTTGGTAACTCAGACTGGTCTAGAACTCACAGCAATCCTCCTGCATCAGCCTCTGAGTACAGGAATTACAAGCATGAGTCACTATGCCCAACATTCCTGTTTTGAAGAAGACTGACTGACTCTTAGCACCAAGAAGTACAAATTCATCTATCTGTTAGCATTAAGAAGCACAAAAAAAGTGGAGCACACATCTGTAATTCCAGCTTTTCCCAGATACTCAGGCAGCTGAGAGAGGAGTATCCCAGGAGTTAGAGGCTAGCCATCATGGAAAGATGCTCCTGTTACTTAAAACAAAGCAATACAAAAATACTTCCATCCTGGATCCCCAATGGCCCTTTGCTCCCTTTTTAACCCGTTAGGTATAGCAACCTTTACTTCTGGCTATTCATACAACTAATCATTGCTGGGAGTTCCCATACACAGGTGGATAATCATCCTTGCTCCTATTATTCTATGTTACAGCTCCTTTCCCACTGGCTGCCTTAATGGCCTACCACCACTGGGACATAAATTGGTAGAGGAAAAGATTGTCCTCCCGACACAAGGCACCAGAAAGATCTCATACTGTCTTTCATCCAGATTAATTTCAAAAGATGCAAACTTTATCTTGGTGCAGATCTCTTCAAGTGGTTTCCTTACAGAGAGAATTATTTTTAAAAATAATTCATTGGAGGCACCTACCTTCCACTGTTCACATCTCTGAATGACTATTTAAAAACAAATACCTGATGAAAGCCACCGAACTTGAAAAAACTTTAAACAAACAATGAGACTAACGCAATAGCTCAATGCTTCATTTGAAATGTAGAGTCACAAATGTAAACCAGAGTATGAGGAATAAAAGCCATACAAAACAAAAATTTTAAAGTAACATTGAAAAAAACATCAACTGGGCTGGAGAGATGGCTCAGCAGTTAAGAGCACTGGCTGTTCTTGCAGAAGACCCAGGTTCAAAGCCCAGCACCCACATAGCAACTAATAACTGTCCATAACTCCAGTTCCAGGGGATCCAACAGCCTCCTCTTCTGTCCTCCACAGGCATTGTACAACATGGGTGCACTCACCTACAAGCAGACAATACATGCATACACATAAAATAAAAATAATAAATAAAATATTTTTTAAAGCATCAACATTAAAATTTTTTTTAATTTTTTAGATTTATTTCTACATGTATGCATGTGCCCCAGTACACATGTGGAGGTCAGAAGACAACTTCTAAGAGTGGGTTTCTCCTACCATTTGGGGTCCAGGGATCGAACTCAGGTTGTCAAGAGCCTTTACCCACTGAGCAACCCAACCCAATCCCAGTAACTATTTTTCTGTTGATGTAGAATGAATGCTTCAAATTAGAATTGGTTGAGGGGTTATTTTGAGAAAAAACTAGAAACTGCATTAATTCTTTCTAAATGTGGTCTGGTAGGGGCCCAGAGCATATTTTACATAGGGGAAACTACTGAGCCTTACTGAGGAGGCAGCTGAGGGTTAAAGGAAAGAACAAATTCTTGACATTATCAAAAACTGGGGACAAAACAGGGGAAGAGGAATGTGGCACTAAGTTTAGCCACTGACAAAAAGAAAAGTGTGACCAAAACTAAAGCTAAATTAAAGAAACCTGAATTTTCACAGAATGACTACTGACTAAATAATATTAAAATTAGCTTTAGAATTAACTTTAGGGAGCATTGCTGGATGCCATCAGTAAACCCTTGCTCTCCTCTTCAGGTACCTTTACCACTACTGTGAGTATCAATGGCTGAAAAGGCAGAAGCTGAATCTGTAGCCCATTATCCAAAGTTCTCACCAGTTTATAGCAAGAAACAAGATCAATGCAATAGAAGCCATATTCTCCTGGTAAGAAGAAGAATAATACCAAAATGAATACTATCAAATTCTGGTAAAGCATTAGCAGTTCACAAATAATTAGTTCTTACCACTTTCAGGACCTCCCCATTGAATGTAGCACTGCCCAACAGCACTTTATTATATGCAACAATTTTATCAATTTTTATACCTTCTGAAAGTTACTATAGTACAAATAAAAAGCAGTAGAACAAAACTTAATGTTAACAAGTTCCATCCATTATTCCCTGATATTTAATATTTACATATGCAGATAAACAAAAAGCAGTAACAGAGGTAAAATATTAAAAGACTGTGGAGGCTGAGGGCATAGTTCTGTGGGAGAGCGTGTACAGCATATAAAAGGTTCAATCATCAGCAACAAAAAATAAAAATGCACCACCTAAAAGTCCCAAGCTAAGGGCAAGTGAGATAGATGCTCAGCAGGTAAAAGTGCTCTGGTGACTGAGTCTGATCCCTAGCACCCACATGGTGGAAGGAAAAAACCAACTCCCACACTAGTTATCTTTTGACCTCCATATGCACACAGTGTCTATATGCTTGCATGTGCTGTGTGCAGGAACACACACACACACACACACACACACACACACACACACACACACACACACACACACACACACACACACACACACACACACACACACACACACACACACACACACACACACACGCACACACACACAAAATCAATGTAGCTAAAATGGGTACAAATTTGATAAACTAATAAGAAATTTTAAAAGGATTAGATGAAAAGAAACTACTCAAAGCAAACGGACAGAGGGGAAAAAGGAACAGACAATACTAAATTGTGTATCAAGTTAGTCTCTTACCTCCATTGGGCTAATAAACTCATTCATGCCTCTGTTGTAAACATAGACCGTGGCATCATATAAACGATTTTCCCAGCACATGAGAACTACCTGTAAAAGGAAAAGTCACTTGATCCATACAATTCATTACTATCATAGCCATTATTTTCCTTAAAACTTTAGTGAAGTTCTCTTTCCTAATTTTTCTTATTCCTTCTCTGATAAAATCTGAAATCTTAATACTCAAACACACTGGACAAGTGTTACTGCAGGTTCAATATTACTTTAAATAGCACAACAGGTACTTTTAAATATCCTTCAATGTTTAATTTTCTTTTGTATCCTTCCCTTTTCAATATTCATTTTTTAAATATTTATTATTTTTATTTTATGTGTATGAATGTATTGCCTGCATGTATGTGGGTGTACTCGTGTCGTGCAATGCCACAGAGGTCAGAGGAGGGCTTCAGATTCCCCTGGAACTGCAGTTAAGGATGGTCCGTAGCTGCCATGTGGGTGCTGGGAATTGAACCTGGGTCCTCTGCAAGAGCAGTCAGTGCTCTTAACTGCTGAGCCATCTCTCCAGTCCCTCATTTTATTTTTAATAGTTACAAAAGTTCTTCAAGTATTTACAGAACACCTATATTTAGGCCCTCTCCATGGCACTGGGATAAAGTGATGAATAAATCCAGACCAAGGTTCTACCCTCCTACAACTGACATTCATCTTGCACACTCACCAGAGAAGAATGAAGGAAAAAATGTTTTGAGATCAAACTTGGAGAAGCTATTCAACAGACACATATCATTATTCACAATTGTGACAAGAATTACAAAGGGACTTGACTTGGTCTTTAGTGTTCAAAGTCACCCAGAGGGAATAATACGGAAGAAAGGACACTTCCATCTGAGCCAAAAGAAGTGGAAATGAGCACAATGTGTTTAAACAAAGGGAGAAACCTGTTTGAGAAAATACTTAGGAAAGGGAAGAGATGACTAGCAGTCTGGGGTACTCTGTTCTGTTCCTGTGTGTGCTATTTCATAGCAACCCCCAACAAAAGAACTGGAGGAAAAGAACAGTTGACAGAGAGGACAGGGAGCCAGCGGCATAGGCAGAAAAATGAAAAGTGAGGTGTTTCTGTAAGAAGGCATGTTCTAGCCTTTTTCTACAGTCTCTCTCAGGTAGTGCCATGATCATAACTCTCCTCACTGATGACTAGCACACAGCTTCAGCCCTAACCTCCCTCTGACCCATCTAGCTAGTTAGTATCTTCACCAAAATATCTAGTAATTACCTCAAAACCAAATTGCAAAGAAACACTCCTGATTTTGTCCATCAGACTCAGACTTGCAGGTCTTCCAATCATCTTCAAATAATCACTACCCATCCCATTTGTAAAAGAGAAAAGTAAACCAAAAGACAAAACAAGAAAAGCGCATCTTTTAACTCTCTCATTCTCACACTCCCACATCCAACTTAGCAGCAATTAAATTCTACCTCCAGCAATTCAATTATCCATAATGAAGCTGCCCTTCTCCACCCCACAGCTGCCATCTCAGCACCAGGATGATTTTGCTTAAAATATAAGTACTTTATACAGCACTTAGAACACAATGGAAACGTCTCTTGTCCTGAAAGGTTTATTCTCTTCTGTCACTGCTTGCCTTTTTTCCTGTCACTCGAACACTCAAGGCAGAATCCTCTTTCCCCTTTACATTGGCTTTTACTTATAATAATCTTCTCACCCAAAATAACTGCAGTACTGATTTTCATCTTTTCTTTTAAGACAGAGTCACTTGTCTCCCAGGCTGGCCTAAACTCATCGTATAGCCAAGGATGGCCTTGAACATTGATTCCCTTGCCTCCACCTCTCACATGCTGGGATTTCAGGCATGTACCACTACTTTCAGTTTTCTGAGACCTTCTTGTCAGATGCTGAGATTCAATGACACAATGTTGTCAACTAAGAAAGGCTTTCTATAGTTAGGCAACATAAGGTAGTCTCTTTCTCTCTACCATATTGTCCTTTTTGATTTCTAATGTGACACTCTGGATATTTCGTTTACTTGTCTGTTTATTGCCACACTTTTTTCCTTGAATTTAAGCTTCATGAGAAGATAGCTCTGTTTAGCAGGACAGCTGCATTACCCTCAGATCCTGACATCCACTAAGTACTTCTTGAAGGAATCAACAAATGCTGCAAGTAAAAAATAAGGATCAAAAAATGTTATTCAGGGGCTAGGAAGATAGCCTCAGTCAGTAAAGTCGTTGCCACCCAACATAAGGACCTGAATTTGATTCCCAGTACCCACGTAAAAACCCAGGTGTGGTGGTACATGCTTGTAATCCCAGCCCTGGTGGGGTGGAGACACAAGGACCCCTAGGGTTTACTGGCCAGCCAGCCTAACCTAATCAGAGAGCTCTAGGTCCTAGTGAGAGACCCTGTCTCAATAAGAAGGTGGATGCTTCGGAATAACACCTAAGATTGATCTTTAGCCTCTACATGCATACACACACACACACAGATATACAAAATATTATTCAATATAGTCAATATAGTGAGGAGAAGTGTTTACTAACTCTAGTGAAAGCAAAGCTGAGAAGTTATTAGTATGTGAAACAAATGAAAATGGCAACCCAGATACTGTTTTCAAAGATTTGTTGTGACTGGCAAAGGAGTTGGTAACTTGAAGGAAGAGGGGCAGGCATGACACGGAGAACTGAGTTATTAAGAACTGAAAGATTATCGTGGGACCCTCAGCCATACTATCAAACAACAAGCTGTTCATTCATGTTCAGAAGTCCTGAATCTGCCTTTCATATAATCCCCTCCATTTCAAAACTCAACTCTGCTTTTATATTCTAGTTGTTTTAAAATGGCATCATTTCCTTAAATGTAAAACTACTCTATTATTCATGAGAAAGTACCCATTACTGAACATGACCTATCAGATGAAAGCCATGTTAGTGAACAAACTGAATAAGGGTCAGTCAAGAAGCATCCATTAAGCAACTAATAAATATAAATTCTGTGCCATGAGCTATGGAGAATATCAACAATAGAAAACATAATCTCTGGCTTGAGGGCAGTGACTAACTTTTACTCACATAAAGTCTTAAGAAATGTATCAACTAATAAAGGGGCTCAATAATAGGGGTTCACAGAAGAAAGATGAAGGCCTTATCAGTCAGTTGCAAATACAATCAAGGAAGGAATGATCCTTGCTCTGCGAATTGGCATACAGCCTGTAAACTCACCTGCTGAATGTCTAGGCTGGTGATATCCATGTGAACAATGAGGGCTTCCACATTTTCCATCAACTTTTTATCTTGGAAATGAACAATCAAGTCTTTCATGACCTGAGGTGTAATCCCAACCAATTTGTCACTTAAAATATATGGCTCAAGGCATTCCAAAAACACTCCTTTTGCCACTGAATTCTCACTTAATTTGTCATACATTTGGCTAAATAAAAGATCCCTATAACAGAAAGAAAAATGCAATAATTTTAGAAACATTCCAAATAGCCATTAAATTTAGTCTAAGTATGTCACACCTTTTCCAAATTTCAATTTATTCATGAATCTATTAAAAACAGTAACCATGTTTACATCTAGCTTCACATTGCAAAACTGTACTCAACACTCAAAAGAAGTATACCAACCCTTCTTTTACACATAAGACATGTTGCCAGAAATGGTGGTGTACTCCTTTCATGCCAACACTCAGGAAGCTGAGGCAAAACGATTTTGAGTTTGAGGCCTGCCTGAGCTAAAACCAAACAATGCAAACAAAAAACAGGGCCAGAGAGATGGCTCGGTGGGTAAGAGTGCTTGTCACCAACCACCTGCTAGAAGAGAAATGACGCCTATAATCATAAATTATGCATGGTGTAGCACCACGTACCTTCCCCTAACTGCAAAATAAACATATAAATAAATATAAAAACAAAGTCGACAAGGTCAGGATGCTTCCTGGAAGGTACACGGGAAACACCAGCTACAATGTGAACCCAGCCCTCTGGCCTACATCCAAGTTCAGTCTCTTAGGATGAACGCACTGCTTCTTCAAGCAGTCACACCTACACAGGAGTCCGTAAGAGGAGACTTGAGGAAACAGGAAAATGTAAGGGCTACTTGCCCTTTCCCTTTCTAGCATCTGAGTATTTCTATCGACCTGAAGATTCAATATGCTTCAACTTTAACTCTAACCCTTCAGTTCCTATGGAATTAGGCAATGACCCCGGCGGAAAAAAGAGGAAAAAGTTTAACCTTCAAATCCATACCCATAAACACTTTTATTGCAGAAACATTCTAAAAATTATTCTAACTGCTACCACCCTCAGCAACTGTGCTTTACTTATTAATATTCATTCTGTAAATAGTCCACAGAAAACTTAAGTTATGCTCAGAAGAAATGGTGTTCTGAATTCTGTTTTTATGCAACATCACAAGGTAAGGATTATTCTATGCTGCTACTTAATCTTGTTCAGCAGTCTGTAGTTTTGTTTGTTTTTGTTCTGGGGATTGAACACTGGCTTCTTGAATAGTAAGCAAGTGCTCGCTCTACCACTATTCTATATACCTAACCCTCTTTTTAAATTTACGTGTGTGTGTGTGTGTGTGTGTGTGTGTGGTACACAACAGGGTCTCACTAAGCTGTCCAGGCTGTCCTTGAACTGCAATCCTCTTCCTGCTTCAGTCAAACAAGTAGCAAAAAGTACTCTGTGCCACAGGGTCTGGTTTGAGTTCACACTTTCATGTTATTCATTGAATTTTATTTATTTATTGCTTTTAAATGACAAATAATGTAAAGGGTAGTGTGGTATTTCAATCCATGTATTCAATACACACGATCAGATCAGGGTTAACTGGCGTACCTATTACCTCAGACACTCACTATTTCTTCAAGTTGGGAACATACAATGAATTCTGTCAATCAAAGTTGTCCCGTGATACCCGTACCTCCATCTGTTTTAGCAATCTTCACTTCATCCCCCATTCTAATCCCTTTCCAGCCTCCTGTACCAACTGTCTGATCTATATCTCTGAGGTCAACTTTTATGTAGGAAAATGGAGAATTATTTCACTTAATAAAAAATCCTCCAAGCTCAGCATATTGTCATAAATGACAAAGATTTACTTTTTTAATGGCTGAATAGTATTTCATTGTGTATATACACTACAATTTTGTCTCCATTCACAGACCTCTCAAGAAGTTGAATCCTTACCTTAGCTATCGAGAATGGTGCCTTGATCAACATGGGGGTGAACACACTCGTTTCCTTCCCTTTGAACATACACCAAACAGTAGAACTTTTGGATCACATGGCAGGCACTTCTATTTCTAAATTTTTTTTTTAAGAATCTCTACACTGCTTTCCATTTTAGCTGTTTAAATTTATATAACTGAGAGTGTTCCCCTTCCTTTGAATTACTTTCTCTTTAATCATTTTGTCTAATCCATAATGCTTCAGTATGCTGAATATCAGAATTTGCTTAACTGCCCATGTAGTGTTGGACATGTCACTTATCTCCAATATTGTCACAATGAAAATCTGCTCTTACAGCCTCTCCCAATTTGAAGGTACAATTACTTAGTCATTGGAAATTTAGAGATTTAAATGAAAAGATAAGAGGGCTGGGTTTGTAGCTCAATAGCAGAATACTTGATTAACATGCATGAGGCCTTGGGTTTGAGCCCAGCACTGGAAACAAAAGAGGAGAAAGCTAAGAAAAAATTGTGCTTGAAATGTATCTTACTACATTATGTTCAGAAAGTATCACATCACCAATTTACAATGCCACCAGCAATATATCATCATACAAAAATGTTGAAATGTTTTCCTAATAAGTACAAATTACATAACATTGTTGTTCTTAATTCTATATTAACTAGCAAAAGTATTTTCTATGTTTCCTTTAATAAACTGTAATTTTCCTGAATCATTCACATACTCATTTCACTTTTTAAAAATATAACAATCATGCTAATTCCATTGGCTTGTTAAAATCATTAATTTATTTTTTTCTAATATATACTATCTTTAAAAGTATATCATGTCAGCTGTGGAAAATGGCATATGGGAAGTTTATTCACATATGACATTTCATGACAAGTTCCAAAACAGTCAAAGATGCTCCTCCACAGAGTTGGATGGGTTTTGCTTTCTCTGAAGTCTTAGAAGGGGGTCCTGTGAAAATCAGTCTGGTTGTAACTATCTCAAGATAGTATGAACCCTCTAACACGCAGCAAGACCCTAGGAGAAAATCCATATGCACTTCTCTCTTGAATGCACAATGTAATTCCCCCACACTTCCTATACTTCAGAGTACTTTTCATGATCATTTCATTTTTGTCAGTAATTCATCACATTTTTTTGTGATTAGCAATTACCGCCCAAGCAAAAGAAACTGAGATTAATGAAATGGACCTGGAGAGACAGCTCGGTGGTTAAGAGCACTGGCTGCTCTTGGAAAGGACCCAATTTCAGTTCCCAGCACCCACATGGCAGCTAACAACCATCCTAACTCCAGTTCCAGGGGATCTGGTGCCCTCTTCTGGTCTGTGCAGACATAGCACAACATGGGTTCACTACATGCATGCAGACAATACACTCATACACATTATGGTAAGATGGGAAGTAGACAGGAAAATTCCAGAAGTTTGTGAGAGGCAGTCTCAAACAAGGTGGAGTTGTCCTCTGACCTATATACACATTCCATGGCACATGGGTACCTGTACTCATACTCACACAAACATTCACAAAGATTTAAAACACTAATGAATTCACAGAAAATGGCATATTGCTAGCCCTTGTACTGTGCAATATTCTTCTGGAACTAAAGTCAAGGACTGTTATTAGCTGCCATGTGGGTGTTGGGAATCAAACCCAGGTCTTCTTAAGAGCCAGTGCTCTTAAGGGCTGAGCCATCTCTCCAGTCCCCATGAGCAATATACTGTTAAAAGCAGCATGCTATGACAGGTAATTATATATTTTATTTCAGTACAAGAAACTTTAGGAAGAGAATAAAGAAAACTAAAAATTCAGGAAACAGCACCAAAGTTGATAGAAAACACAGTTCTGTGATGCAGGACTGCATATGATGCTTGTAAGATTAATGGCAAGACTATATATTTCTTTCCTAAACATTCAGAGGCTATGATAAAGCAAGAAAAACTAGAATTACCAATTCCTACCTGTATCTCTACCTCAAAATAAAAATGAAACAAAATTCTACAACATGTTACTAGGGCATTAAGAAAGAAGAAGAGAGAAAGGCACACATGGGTTGTTTCTTTATAAACTTAGGCATTATTCTCTAGGGTGCTGACTTTGTTTCCTAGATGGCCCTACTGTTCACCGTTTCTAGCTTAAACTCCTACAAAACAAAGTCCATCATGAATAACAGGTGAGGTCATTCCATAGACTTCACTTTTACTAATACTCATATTTGTAAAGATATTTTAGAGTTTATGATTTTACTTCAAACAAGAGAAAATAGTTACATTCACCTTGTAATTATCAATTTTATAGTGCTTTTTTCTTTTCTTTCTTTTTTTTTGGTTTGTTGTTGTTGTTGTTCTTTTTGAGATACAGTCTTTTGATAGGCCCAGCTGGCCTGAACTTACACATTTTTAAATGTGAAAAACTGCTTTGACAGTAATGACAAATTCTGAAACTAAAAAGAACCTGGGCACTGTCAAACAGCATAGTTGTCAGTCTATACTACCTAATATAACCAGAACCACATATTAAAAGAATAGTGCAGGAGCTGGAAAGAAGGCTCAATGTTTAAGAGCACTGGTTGTTCTTGCAGAGCACTGACTGCTCTTGTGAAGGACCCAGGTTTGATTCCCACACCTACATGACAGCTAACAACCATTCATAACTCCAGTTCCAGGGGAATCTGACATCCTCTTCTGACCTCCATGGGCATTGCGTGACATGGGTGCACTTACGTGCATGCAGGCAATACATTCATATACATTAAAAAAAATAAATAAAATATTTTTTAAAAGACTACTGCAAGCCCAATGGGCTTATCAAAATATTTCTGGCTCAGATTCCTATAAAGCTCAAGTCATTTGAGTTAAAATTCAATTCAGAAATTATTTACAGTTATGTAAATTCAAAGTGGTCAGCACTATTATTGCATGGAGAAACTGTTTTCAGTTTTATCATTTTTTAAATTATCTATTTAATAACCACATACTTAGAAGAAGCATTTCATTACAACAGCATTGACATATTCAATGACATTTTCCTGAGCTAAGATGCATCTCTTTCAAAATTGGCTGCAAATTTTTAGGTTTACAGTTGAATTATTATAGTTACACAATATTGTACTCAGTATAAACCCTGTAAGACATAAAATTAAATGAGGTTTTAACCTTTAAAAAAGATATCTCCATTTCATTATTAAAATACAGTTTCATACAAAAAATCATTTTTAATGCAATTGACATTAAGATGTTTGCACCCGAGTTTCTAATCTCTATATATGATTATTACTAGTCACAGTTGGCTACTTT